>NC_041393.1:276922649-276973675 GCF_002162155.2 Triticum dicoccoides | reverse complement strand
CGCGCGCGCGCGCGTCCGGGTTTAAAAGGCCGGCTGGCCAGCATGCTCCGTCCAGATTTGTTAGACCAGGCGTTTAATTGTGCTGCGCATGCAAGCAAGGGAGAGAACTAGGCTGCTGCATGCACGCTATTCATTGGTTCATACAAGGAGGTTAGAGAACGCATGCAGGCAGGTGAGAGAAATAGGCTGCGGCAGCTGTGCATGCATGCTATTTCATTGGGCGCAGGCTGGCAGAGAGAGAACGCACGGAGGCTTTGGAGAGGATGTCGAAGCATTACTCAATTATAAGACGAGTTAGTGCCTTGGTACTGAAGATCCAGCCCTATAAACCCAAACGGAGGGAGTATAATTAAGAAATAAGGTTATGTAATGTCAGTATGCACATAACATATGGAACCTTTGTTAGGACTAATCTTGTCATATATATACCAAAGATATGCATGCATTAGAAGGAAGAAGCCAAATTGGGTTGGATGTTGAGGGACACCATGAAACCTTAGCCAAGAAGAATATGATGGCATGGCATATGTCATCACTCAATAGTTATCCTAACTATATATGAGTTGTCATCTACTTGGGTATGAGTTGTGCAGTAGATGAACTAGCTATGAGCTGTACCGCCGCAATGTTGGTTACTGTAGCAGGACGGTCACTGTATCACTGTCCCTACAGCCTCTATATAAGGAGAGGCACCCCATATGTAATAGGTAAGCTTGTGGCAATTGAGATATCTAATAAACCTTCCCGCTAGTAGTAGCTCTTTGTGTGTGTGAAGCACATCTCTTTAGAGAGAGTCCAAGGTGAGAGCTAGAGAAGCTAGTGATTCTAACAATTGGTATCATGGCTAGAGCTAGCAGTTCTAACAAAATTTTGTTTAGCTGCATGCACCTCAGGTCTTCATTATTTGTTTCAATCGAGACAGGTAACAGGTTGCATGGAAGAAATAAAGACATTATTTGCTTGTTTGTATGAAATGAATGTGGTGGTAATGCAATAAGGTGTGCTGACATTATAACTACAAGTATAGTGATTGTCAATTTCCTGTTTTTCCACTCTCAAGTTGCAACCCAATAGAAAATTCTGTATATGACATATCAGCACATAATGGTTAAACGTGTTTTTTAGGCTAGTTTCTGTCAATAGCACAGAAACAATAAATAAAACGAGTAGTCTTTGCAACAATGGCTTGTTTCTTCCAGTGATATCAATTGCACATGAATGATAAATAATGAATCTTCTTCTCAAAAACACTAAGAACTCAACATGAATATGAACAAATAGCATTATCATCGGCTGATTGATCTAACCCACATGCCGAGGTAAGCAAAAGAGATTAACACGGGGAGAAAGGTGTTGGCCTTGTTGAAATCTACATACCCAGGATTGGCATCCTTTCTGTACGAGCAGAGAAAGGACAGGCGCTCATGCAAAGAACCAATCAATCGAGCCTCATGCACTGAGTCAAATGTGCATCTTATTTTGCTCCACATTATCTAAGAATACGTCCACCGGTGCTTCACCCTTGGGGACATTCTGGCTATGTCATAGGACAAATCTCCCAACATATCAATCAAAGAAAGGTCCATGACAACAGGACATTGTGACATTCAAAAAATAAGTGTTCATCTAGAAGCATGTGAATCTCTAGGATGGTTAATAGCCTAAGACAGGTTCTGTGGCCTATGTTGGTTAACAAAAAGGGCAGCAGACTAATATTAATTGTCTGGAACCAACTGGAAGGTATCTTTAAGTCAGGGATAAAAAACAAATGTTCAAGTTTACAAGGAGAGGCGCCAGCAATGATGACAGCATAACTGAGCCATTAGGATCCTATACTGGCCTTCCTTCCAGATGAACTTTATCAACCCAGAGTTCCTAGAGACATGCTAAATGGGTGATCACAAATCGCCCTAGCTCACCTGGCAATCAGTTATCTTGTCCACACACAAATTCGACAAAATCCAAATCTTGTCGATCTACTAGCCTATAAAATTGTTACTGACACCCAAATTTCTAGAAAATACAGCGCATTTCCACTCTGGATTTAACAAATTGTAGACTATCTTCCCTCGATTCCAAATCACCCGCTGAGACTACACAAATTGTAAAGGGGATTAGGAACAGGGTTTGAGCCAACTCACCAGTACTTGACGGCCTTGCACTGTTTGCACCTAAACGTGGTCGACCTGAAGCACACCGCGCAGACCCCAGCTGCGGCCGGTGGCGGCGCTGGCGCCTCCACGACCTCCTCCTCTTCCTCCTGCGGTGAAACCACCTCCTGCGGTGCCCACATCGGCGCCTCCGGCACATCCGCCGCGTGCAGCACGCCAGGGAACAGCTCGGAGCAGTAGGCGAGCACCGACTCCCGCTCCGCCAGCTCGGATTCCTCCGCCGCGAGGCGCGCTAGGCGCCGCACCTCCTCCCTTCGCTCCGCGGCGCGCCGCAGGCTCTGCCGCAGCAGTAGCGCCACCACTAGCACCACGATAAACAGCACCACCGTCACCGCGGTGGCCGCCGTCGACGACCCTGCCGCCTCCGCCATTGCCATCGCTCCCTCTCAGCCCACCCCTCTCCCTGCCCAGCCCCCTCAGGCGCATAGATCTCGAACCCGCCCCCCACCACCACTCCAAACGATGGATCCGCGGCCCGATTGTGCACTTGCCCGAGCAAATCGGTCGGAAATTAGGGCTCGGAGATTTCCAATCCAAAAGAAAAATCCCCTTTCGTCCGGTCAGGGTTTTGTTTTGTTTTGGTCTTTGGAAGTGACGGAGAGACGGCAGCAACCAGGGGGAGGGAGGAAGAGAAGGAGAAGGTAGCGGCATCCGTTTCCACCTTGGCACTCGAAGAATAATACCACGCCTTCGGGAAGGGGGCAGGTGAAAAAAGTGGGCGACGGGGCAAGTTTAACGGCGGGGTACCTGGAAGACAAGAAAGGAATGGGTTCCCCACAAGGTACCGTGTGCTCCCTGTGTTCGCGTGCGCGTATCCGCAGTCAGATGGGCCCGCAGCATCTGCAACCCGGCACGGTTAATAATACGGCCAACTGCTAATATATTGCCATTTATTTTAAATCTATAAGGCTGCTAACCAACTTGTCTTCAGGGGGCTTCGTGGATTGGTGCTTCGTTGGCCGTCGGATCTGACTTCTAGTGTGTCTGAGCTGTTAGATCTTCACATCGATCAAAACTGATTTTCACCTCACGGTTATTATCATTGTTCAATGAAGAGTGGGCTCGCGAGGCGGCTGGTTGGCTGGGTTGCCCGTTTTCGCGTGCCGAATGATTTGCCCAATCCGCTCCGCGCGCTCGCACCAATTCAACCCTCTCTTCCAGTCGACCCACTCCACACTAGTCGTCGCGCAACCCTAGCCCCTTTCCCTTCGATGTCCACTTTCCCTCCGTCATCCTCGCTCCTTACTCGTCGCCATGGCCTCCACCCTAGGTGTTGAGGAACATAGTAATTTCAAAAAAAAATCCTACGCACACGCAAGATGATGGTGATGCATAGCAACGAGAGGGGAGAGTGTGTTCACGTACCCTTATAGACCGTAAGCGGAAGCGTTAGCACACCGCGGTTGATGTAGTCGTACGTCTTCACGATCCGACCGATCAAGTACCGAACGCACGACACCTCCGAGTTCAGCACACTTCAGCTCGATGACGTCCCTCGAACTCCGATCCAGCCGAGCTTCGAGGGAGAGTTTCGTCAGCACGACGACGTGGTGACGATGATGATGTTCTACCGATGAGTGCTTTGCCTAAGCACCGCTACGATATTATCGAGGTGGAATATGGTGGAGGGGGCACCGCACACGACTAATAGATCTCAAAGATCAATTGTTATGTCTAGAGGTGCCCCCCTGCCCCCGTATATAAAGGACCAGGGGGGCGACCAAGGGAGGGTGTGCCAGGGAGGAGTCCTACTCCCACCGGGAGTAGGACTCCCTTCTTTCCTTGTCTAAGTAGGAGAGGGGAAGGAAGGGGAGAGAGGAGGAAGGAAAGGGGGCGCCGCCCCCCCTCCTTGTCCTATTCGAACTAAAGGGGGAGGGGGCGCGCGGCTTGCCCTGGTCGCCCCTCCTCTGCTCCACTTTGGGCCCATGAGGCCCATTATCCCCCCGGGGGGTTACGGTAACCCCCCGGTACTCCGGTATACATCCGATAACCCCCGGAACCATTCCGGTGTCCGAATATAGTCGTCCAATATATTAATTTTCATGTCTCGACCATTTTGAGACTCCTCGTCATGTTCGTGACCACATTCGGGACTCCGAACTATCTTCGGTACATCAAAACACATAAACTCATAATATAACCGTCATCTAACTTTAAGCGTGCGGACCCTACGGGTTCGAGAACTATGTAGACATGACCGAGACATGTCTCCGGTCAATAACCAATAGCGGAATATGGATGCTCATATTGGCTCCTACATATTCTACGAAGATCTTTATCGGTCAAACCGCATAACAACATATGTTGTTCCCTTTGTCATCGGTATGTTACTTGCCCGAGATTCGATCGTCGGTATCTTAATACCTAGTTCAATCTCGTTACCGGCCAGTCTCTTTACTCGTTATGTAATGCATCATTCCATAACTAACGCATTAGCTACATTGCTTGCAAGGCTTATAGTGATGTGCATTACCGAGAGGGCCCAGAGATACCTCTCCGACAATCGGAGTGACAAATCCTAATCTCGAAATATGCCAGCTCAACATGTACCTTCGGAGACACCTGTAGAACTCCTTTATAATCACCCAGTTGTGTTGTGACGTTTGGTAGCACACAAAGTGTTCCTCTGGTAAACGGGAGTTGCATAATCTCATAGTTGTAGCAACATGTATAAGTCATGAAGAAAGCAATAGCAACATACTAAACGATCAAGTGCTAAACTAACGGAATGGGTCAAGTCAATCACATCATTCTCCTAATGATGTGATCTCGTTAATCAAATGACAACTCATGTCTATGGTTAGGAAACACAACCATCTTTGATCAACGAGCTAGTCAAGTAGAGGCATACTAGTGACACTATGTTTGTCTATGTATTCACACATGTATTATGTTTCTGGTTAATACAATTCTAGCATGAATAATAAACATTTATCATGGTATAAGGAAATAAATAATAACTTTATTATTGCCTCTAGGGCATATTTCCTTCACTAGGAGCATCGCCGCTGCCTGCTACGCCCCCTCCACCACTATAGGCGCACATAGACGATGGATCCATGCTGGAGAAGAGCAATTCCAATCACGATGGGTTGAAGTTGTGGGGATGGTGAAGGAAGTCTGTCACCCATATTTACCTCCTCGTTGTGCCCTCGCTGCTGCTGCTCTCTCTTCCTCTGTGTGTAGCAGCGCAGCAGCAGTGATGTCTGCGGAGAAGATGAGGGAGGGCGGAGACAAGGGGAAGGAGCAACCCCGACCCTGCTCCACTCTCTTTCCTTCATGTATGAGGCCTAGAGAAGTAGATGGCGAGGGAAGGCGCCACAGCCAGCGGCGGCGCTACCACTGCACATGGGCATCCACCTCCAGGTTTGTGTCCTGTCTCCCGGTCCCCTTCCATTTCAGTGTGTATTCTTTTTTCTCTTGGCCCGATTTGCTCACACGTTTGGGGTTCCGTGTTGTAGAGATCAGATCTGGCGCGGGATGTGTGGTATAATGCATAGGTGTGTAATCTTGGCTATGGTCTATGCCGGTGATCTGGCTATCAACCGGTAAGATAGGACTAAGGCCTGAATATTCATGTGTTATTCTGCGTGTTGTAGTTCATTTATGTAAATTTGAGTCCCCTGGTCATATATTGGCCTGTCAAATTTATCGGGTGCCAAGTTCACTTGCCATATTCTTAATTCCATTTTCTTCTGATTTTGGTGTTGTTGTGTGTATTGTTAGTGAAAATATACTCGCACTTTTTTTAACACGTGTATGCCATTAACTGATGTCATTGTGTTTTCTAGGGGTATATGGACCACAGATAATGTGATATTCACCGGAGGGAAAAGACCGAACTGCGGTAACCAATATAACAACTTATTTGAACACCACAATCTGTGAGAAGAGGGATAGAAGTATCCAATAGAAGAATTTTGTGAAGAACAAGATGACTAACTGAAAGTGCAACTAATCCCTGGGTGGTTTTGGTAATTCTTAACAACATATAGTTCATTGAACTAATGCTATTTCAAGATGATCATTTCAAAAATTTCAATGATTGGCATGGCATGGACTAGAGATGTGGACCCCTCAAAATGCAAAGGACATATATTGGCAACAAGCTCAAGACTCTACATTTTCATTTTAGTGATCCAAGATCACATTCAGTACATAGGAAAGCCAATACTATTAAAAGGGGATGAGGTGTTGCTTAATGGCTTACTTGCTCAAAATGCTTAGTGATATGCTCCAAAACCCTCAACCACTTTCTCATTTCCACATATGTCCTAAACCTAAAAGTCAAATTCGGCCCCACCGATTTGATCTATCTGGCGCCACCGAGTTTCATTTGACATAGCCACTGCCACAAACCCTAGCTACTTCGTTCTCACCGATAGGGATCTCGGTCTCACCGAGATGGGATTGCAAACTCTCTGTTTCCTTTTTGTAACATTTCGGTCTCACCGAAATGAGCAAATCGGTCCCACCGAGTCTGCATTGCAAACTCCTTGCTTCCTTTTTGTAACACTTTGGTCCCACCGAAGTGAGCGAATTGGTCCCACCGAGTTTTCCTGACCAACCCTCTGTGTACCTATTGCTGAAATCGGTCACCGAGTTTATGTGATCGGTCACACTGAGATTACGTTATGCCCTAACCCTAGCATATCGGTCCCACCGAGTTGACTATATCGGTCCCACCGAAAACTCTAATGTTCACATTTTTGCCTGGATCGGTCTAACCAAGTTTGCTGATTCGGTCCCACCAAGTTTAGGAATCTGTGTGTAACGGTTAGATTTTGTGTGGAGGCTATATATACCCCTCCACCCATTCCTCATTCGTGAGGAGAGCCATCAGAACATACCTACACTTCCACTACTCATTTTCTGAGAGAGGACCACCTACTCATGTGTTGAGACCAAGATATTCCAATCCTACCATATGAATCTTGATCTCTAGCCTTTTCCAAGTTGCTTTCCACTCAAATCATCTTTTCACCATAGCCAAATCTGTGAGAGAGAGTTGAGTGTTGGGGAGACTATCATTTGAAGCACAAGAGCAAGGGGTTCATCAACAACACACCATCTATTACCTTTTGGAGAGTGGTGTCTCCTGGATTGGTTAGGTGTCACTTGGGAGCCTCCGTCAAGATTATGGAGTTGAACCAAGGAGTTTGTAAGGGCAAGGAGATCGCCTACTTCGTGAACATCTACCCTAGTGAGGCAAGTCCTTCGTGGGTGATGACCATGATGGAATAGACAAGGTTGCTTCTTCGTGGACCCTTCGTGGGTGGAGCCCTCCGTGGACTCGCGCAACCGTTACCCTTAGTGGGTTAAAGTCTCCATCAACGTGGATGTACAATAGCACCACCTATCGGAAACACGCCAAAAATCTCCGTGTCAACATTGCGTTTGCTCCCTCCAAACTCCCCCTGTTTATTTTCTTGCAAGTTGCATGCTTTACTTTCCGCTGCCCATATACTCTTTGCATTCTTGCTTGAATTGTATTGAGATTGCTTGACTTGTGCTAAAGTGCTAAAAACTGCCAAGAACTAAAATTGGGAAAAGGTTAAGTTTTTATTTGGTCAAGTAGTCTAATCACCCCCCCCCCTCTAGACATACTTTTGATCCTACACTAACAATCATTGTTATAGAAAATGACTGCACAACTATATCTCTTCTACTCAATTTTTATGCTACCTTTTGTCCCTACACTCAACCTGGACAAAACTAATCCAAAATGCATTGTACTATGTACAATATGTCTATATGAACATAATTTTAAAGATAGTGTTGCTTGGAGAGAGCAACAATCTTTTTGTTTCATGGTTCAACAAAGGGAGCATCAACACTAGATTGCAGTATAATGTCAACTAATTGGAATATCCTCAGTTATTTTCCTGAAGTTTTCCGTTTTAGTTCCCTTTGTCTTTCAATCCCAAAAAACATTTGAAGTTTAGTTTTATAAAAAAGATCTCTTTCTACTATCAGTATACATCTATTTTGATTAACGCACAAGAAAGATCACAAGTTTGTGTCCATCTTTTTGGTTGTAATCATATGGCTTGCATATTTTATCAAAACACAGACTGGTCATAGTCATAAGTCACAACTATCAGAGGCATCTGAAGTTGGTAGAGATGCAACTTAGTTTCTGATTATTTCTGAACTTGGGTTTAAATTTTTTGTGAACAGAGGAGCATAAGTTGCTTTGCTTATTGCGTTACCAGGTAGGGTAATGTGGTGTTATGTCTTAGGCATGTTTGCCAAACTTAGCATCTATGGACCTACCTTTTGCTTATCAGATTTCAGTATTCTGGGATATTTTTTGTTCAATACTTAAATTCCTATTGCTCTAATCGGCCAATCCGCAATAGAGCATTCAATTTTTTTCCAGATATGTGGTCTATCATATGCCCTTTGTTTTATATTGGTTGATCCTACAAGTACCCTTGAATCAACAACTCCATGCATCATCAACTCTGATAGCAAATGAGTTCATCCAAATGACAAATAGTAACGGGAGAATCAAGTCTCGTTTGTAGGTAGTTCATGTTTCTCTTCTTTTATTACCCTTGAATGTTTGTATGCATTGTTGATATTTCTATATTTACTTGCATTAATTGCAATTTTCTTTGTAGAACGGTAAGAGTAGTTTGAATGGCAAACAAGTACCACTACTGCAGGATGCTGCTAACACGACACTACGATCAGAGACCCTTTCACGAAACTGTGTGCGATGCATTAATCGCAGACGATGGTGTAAAAGAACCGACAAAAAAGGTGCAAAACGTTTGCAATGACGGATGCATCAAACACAGTTCATATTTTTGTTGCGTGTGCGATTCAGGGCATACGGTTTAGTTCAATTAACTATTTGTGATGAGGGTGAACAAAAGAAATGGGCTGCCAGGCGAAGGCGTGTGCGATGTATAGCATACGGTTCACTCGGAAGAACTGTTTGCGATTGATGAATTCATCATTGACGGGTTACCTAGTGCGGTCCGTGTGTGTTGTGATATGCTCTGTCTGCAGAACATCTATGCTTCGTGTACAGAAGAACAACATATATATATACTTATAACATGACATGATTGCAATACCAAATTAAACACCCAATTACGTTATATAAAAAATACCATAAATATTTCAAGGTTCAAATTCAAAGATTACAACGCCCAAATTCAAACATTGCAAACATCAACATTTCTGCAAAGGGATCAGCCGCTGACAAGTCGTGTATGGGTTTGACACAATGACTTCCAATTGCTCTGTCATATGCTCTTCCAAAATGAAGTTTAGCTTTTTTGGAGCCTCTTCCATTCTGCAGTACCTGTCGGCTCTGATCAACATACCATTCATCTTTCCTAATTAAATGCGTGTTCAACCTTAGTACCCTCAGCACCTTTGCTCTGGCAAGAAAGAACCTGGCGAGTGTAATCTCCGGTAAGGTCCCTCAGTAGGAGTTCAAAGTAATATTTGAGAGATGCAGATCCATGCATTCGATGTGATTGTCGTTATAAACACTATCCACCTCTGGGCCTATTATTATCTGCAAAAGAAGAGAACATGTTAGTGCCTACATGCAGTTTTGAACATTACCATACGCCTATTTGGTTTGCAGAATTTGTAAAATGCACCAACGTGCAATCTTTGATCTGACATGATTAACATGGGCATTTGATTACAATCTAGAAACATGTAGCCTTCTTCACAAGAGGTTGGATTGGATGAAAAGTTCCTTAAGAAAACTAGTACAGATGAATCCAAAGGAGAAATGCTTGTGGATTGTAACCATATGAATCGAGCAATCAATATGTGGTGCGGGTGTATGTCCTGAAATCCTCCAAAATTCCTTCATAAATCGTAGTACATTGTCATTGTAAACTTGGGAAAAGGTGCAAAAAATTGAACTCCCTTATGGTTAACATTTAACAGGAAAGGAACATCACCTCGATATATAACTTCTTCGGGCACGGAAAGCATCTCAGGCAACTGACAACTTGGTCCAGGTTGGGGCCGACAGATTCTAGTGCCAAGACCTTAACTGTGCCCAGAATCCGGGTGAAGCTATGCTGGATGACAGGCGAATATACATCTTCAAAACTCGAAATAATGTTGATATCAAGAAAGAGAGGTATAAGGCAACTGTTGTACCTGAAAGTAGTACTATTTGATAGACGAGTAGCCCACCACTGTCAATTTCGGCGCAGAAATGACATTGATTCTTGTTGGACCTTGTTGATCAACTACAAGTAATCTCTCAAGTGAAGGTGTGTCCTCAATGACCATATTGTGGTCGACCTTTTGTGATCCCTCATTGCAGCACCAGCAACACACATAAATAGTCCATAGAGTCCTGGAGGTGATGTGGAAGGTACTCGACCAAGTCATCGCCTGAAGATGAAGGAACTCGAGTGTAGTACAGCCCCGGAGCAGGTGCTCCATGTCATCCTTTGGGATGCGGACGGCGACGAGCTCGAGGTGCTTCAGTCGTGGTAGAAAAAGAGCGAGTGCGTCATTAAGGGGGGATGGCAGTTCATGAACTTGGCGAGGCGCGGCATGGGCGCGAAGCGGAGCGCGGTCGTTGGCAGCGAGCGCATATGCCCATAATAAAAACTGAGCTTCTCGAGCTGATCTATGGCGGGGGATCGGAAAACCACTCGTCAAGCTTGGCTTGATCCTTGCCATTGGAACGGAACTTGCCCGTGATGAGGCCTCTGATTGGGCCATGGTGACTGTCGAGGATCTGGGAGAACGCATCCAAGCTTTTACGATAGCCATGGCAGAGCTCGTGGGCGCCGAGGAGGTTGACAGGGGTGAGGAGCCATAGGGGGCGCCACCACCGTGAAAGGGCGTCTGTCCTCGCCCCATATTTGATTGGAAGGAGGGATATGATGACTCTCAACATATCATCGGGGAGGTTGATGATGAAGTCTAGGCCTGCTCGAGTCGCTTGTGGTTCTTTCTCAACCCGCCTCCGCTTGTTGGTAGCCTCGTTCTCCACCTCGTCGGCGGCGACGGAAACCTCTGTCTCCATATTCACGTCGTGCTCCGGTGCACTTTGAGGACTGAGAGCGGCATCGAGGATGCGGGCGGAGAGATAGGATTGTGTGTGTCATGAGGATGGGGGGTGTGGCCGCTTGGGCACGCCATTAATATAGACTAGTGGGAGCGAGGCAGGTGGCGGTCAAAGGATGTCTTGCTTCTCGGTGAGCCTGCGCGGCGGACTTGTGGCATTCCTATACCATCATTTCATGGAGCGAGGCGGACGTGCCATTAATATGGAGGAGTGGGAGCAAGGTGGGCGGCGGTCAAAGGGTTGGCTTGCTTCCCGATGAGCCTACACGGCGGACTGCTGGCACGCATACCGTCATTTCAAACAGCTACTAGCACGCCCCGTATGGTGAGTGCATAGCGAACACGCGCATGAATTAGATAGTGGTAGTGATTTTAGCTGCAAAAATTAGATAGTGCTAGTGTTTTTTAGCTACATATTTTGACAAATCTGAGTGTCTCTTGGCTTAGCGTCGAAGTCTGGCTTTAATTTGCATACCGTATTCAATCCGAACCATTTGCGTTGAAGAGATGCACAATCCTGCGTTGAATAGCTCGCACGCTTCCCAGTGAGCCTCTCGGTGAGCCTGCGCACCGGACTGCGCTCGCACGCCTCCCGTTCAGTCAAGCAGCTGTCCGCACGACACCTCCTATAGCCATTAAAACCAAGACACGTGGCGTCACGTAAATGGTTAACAGAGCGCACACGATTTTAATTATACAAACTTTTGAGATATTAAAGTGGCAGCTATTTGTTTCAAAATGCCTTTGTTGGCTGTTATTCGAGTGCGCCTTCTCTCAAAATGGACACCAAAAACACCACAACATGTCGGGTGCCATTCCATGATAGCATGCCAAGTTTCATGAATTTCAGACGAGTTTTGGATTTACTAGAATTTTAAAACAAAGTATCTCAATGTTTTGCCGGTAATCAACGGTGCCCTGGTGTTTGAAATTCATTCTCATTTCTTGCATGGGACCTAAGCATGCACCCAAGGACACATATTTGATTTTCCAACTAATTTATATGCACTCGAGCATGTGCATGTAGTTGAAATTTGAATTATGCACATAAATGCATTGAAAACTCATAAAAATGTCCAAACGAACCCCGAAAATCCCAAAAATTGACACAACACTCCTGTTTTTCTCTGTTGACACTAGAAATTTTTTGAAAGCAATAAAAGGCAGTGGAGATCGTTTCGTCCCCAAAGGTGGGACGTTCCCTACCGAAACCATCAGGCTTGTTGTGAGAAGCTATGGTTTGTGAGAAGTATATCTCCAAACCTGTCCCAAATGGGACAAAAAAATTACCACGGCATGTTAATGCCGCTCCATGATAGCATGCCAAGTTTCATGAATTTCAGACGAGTTTTGAATTTACTAGAATTTAAAAACAAGGAATCTCAATGTCTGCGGCCGAGTGATGGTGGCAGGGTGTTTGGCATCCGTTCCCATTTCCTGCATGGGACCTAAGCATGCAACCAAGGACACATATTTGAATTTTCAACCAATTTATATGCACTAGAGCATGTGACTGTAGTTCAAATTTGAATTATGCACATGAATGCATAGAAAACTCAGTTAATGCATAAAAATGTCCAAACGAACCCCGAAGTCCCAAAAATTGACACAACACTCGTGTTGTTCTATGTTGACACTAGAATTTTTTTGAAAGCGATAAGAGGCGGCGAATATCGTTTCATCCCCAAAGGTGGGACGTTCCCTACCGAAATCATCAGGCTTGTTGTAAGAAGCTCTTATTTGTGAGAAGCATATCCCCAAACCTGCCCCAAATGGGACAAAAAAATTACCATGACATGTTGAAGCCGCTCCATGATAGCATGCCAAGTTTCATGAATTTCAGACGAGTTTTGCATTTACTAGAATTTAAAAACCAGGTATCGCAATGTTTGCAGCCAAGTGACGGTGGCAGGGTGTTTGACATTCATTCCCATTTCTTGCATGGGACCTAATTAAGCATGCAACCAAGGACACCGATTTGAATTTTCAACCAATTTATATGCATTAGAGCATGTGCCTGTAGTTCACATTTGAATTATGCACATGAATGCATAGAAACTCAGTTAATGTATAAAAATGTCTAAGTGAACCCCCCAAAATCCCAAAAATTGACACAATACTCCTGTTGTTCTATGTTGACAGTAGGAAAAAAATTGAAATCGAGAAGAGGCAATGGATACCGTTTCGTCCAGAAAGGTGAAACATTCCCTACCGAAACCATCGGGCTTGCTGTGAGAAGCTTTGGTTTGTGAGAAGCATATCCCCAAACCTGCCCCAAATGGGACATAAAATTTACCACGACATGTTGATGCCGCTCCATGACAGCATGCCAAGTTTCATGAATTTCAGACGAGCTTTGGATCTACTAGAATTTAAAAACTAGGTATCTCAATGTTTGCGGCCGAGTGACGGTGGCAGGGTGTTAACATTCGTTCCCATTTCTTGCATGGGACCTAATAAGCATGCAACCAAGGACACAGATTTGAATTTTCAACTAATTTATATGCATTAGAGCATGTGCATGTAGTTCAAATTTGAATTATGCACATGAATGCATAGAAAACTCAGTTAATGTATAAAAATGTCTAAGCGAACCCCAAAAAATCCCAAAAATTGACACAACACTCTTGTTGTTCTATGTTGACACTAGGAAAAAAAATTGAAATCGAGAAGAGGCAACGAATATCGTTTCGTCCAGAAAGGTGAAAGGTTCCCTAATGAAACCATCATGCTCGTTGTGAGAGAAGCTCTGGTTTGCGAGAAGCTTATACCATAACCTGGCCCAAATGGGACAATATTTTTTACCCCAGCATCTTGATGCCGTTCCATGATAGGATTCCTAGGTTCATGAATTTCAGACGAGTTTTGTATTTACTAGAATTACAAAAGCAAGCACCTCAATGTTTGCCGCAGAGCCACAATGCTGTGGTGTTTGAAATTCATCCCCATTTTTTGAATGGGACGTAAGCATCAACCCATGGACACATATATCATTTTACAACCTATTTTATTGCATCAGAGCATGTGCATGTGGTTTAATTTTGAATTGTGCATATGAAATGCCTAGAAAACCAAGTTACCGTATAAATATGTCCAAATGAACCCTGGATAATTCCAAATTTTATGACGGCACACCTATAGTTGCATGTTCACTACAGATAGAAGTTCTAGCAATTCAAACACCATTATGTAATTCAAATCAACATGAAAAATCAAGTAGATCCCACACAGTTTATTATCACCAACCGTGTGATATGCAGTACAAAATATCCTGGAGCACCGTCAGTGTATAGTACACCTACGGCTTACGCGAGAAGGTGCGTCGGCTATAGGAAAATTGTAACTAAATTGTTTGATGTTCAAACTCATCATACACAGGTTAAGCTATCTGAATCGTTTGTGATGTTCACATATCGTACACAGTTTGAATAAGGGACCATGTCTGATGACACTTTGCGCGTCAGTTTTTTCGCTGAAGCGATTCCAAATTTTTGGCTTCCGCGGAAATATCTACCTCCCCGCCACTCCCCCTTACCAAAAGCCACATTTCATCTATTTCCGCCTTCCATTCCAAGTTGAAACCTTCACTCCTTCCTTGCAGCGCCGCCTCCTCGCTGGCGCCCCTCCTTCACGCTGCTCGGCCTCGCCTATCCAGGCAGGTGGTACACCCGACCCCCATCCTACTCCTCCTTCCACATCCCACATGCCCCGACCGCCGACGCGAGCGTGACACCTTCCACCCAAATCACTGACCCCTCCACCAAATAAGCGCCGCCCTAAGCCATGGTGCATGCAGTATAGCCAGGATCTCAAGGAGCATTTGACAGCAGAGAGGAAAATCGCGGCCGCATGAGCGGATGAGGTCGCGATGGCTGCCATTCGTGCCGACCCCCAGATCTTGGAAGAGCACCTCGCTGTCGAGGTCACCGTCGACGCCTCGCACCCCGACGCCGCGGCGTGATTGGCTGCTTTAAACGATATTTCGTGGCATTTTCTTGAGGCCATCGTCGGTGCCTTCGACGAAGACTACGAGGTGTTTTCTTAGCATGCACGTGCTTACCTCATCTCGAGAGACATAAGGTTGGTGCCCGGAGCGGCTCAGGCAACTCACCACTACAATGAGGGCACCCACGATGCGGAGGCCTCGCACTCTTCCATGTCCAAGGAGCCAATCATCATTGATATCTCCGACAATGAGTAGCTTGTCTTATTAGCTCACTATAAGGACCCATGTTCAGTTTGCTAGCTACTGCCTCTCCTTAACAAATTCTAGTGAATTGTGCTATCTACTTTTACCGTGCAATCTTCTGCTCTAGTGTATATGTTTTATATGTCGGGCAATGTGGTGTTCAGTTAACTGTTTGGTTCAATTCTGCAAATGTGATGTTCAATTCTTTAGGGTGTAATTTTCCAAGTTGTCAAGCATGCTTGGTTTGGTTAACTATCTGATCTTCTATTAGGAGTATGTTATATTGTGCAATATGGTGCTCAGTTAACGTATGGTTCATTTGTTGTGGTGTTTAGTTAACTATTTGGTTCAATTCTGCAATGCGATATTCAATTGTTGTGTGTGCATTATGTTATTGTATACCATGTGAGAAATAAATCAAATTTGGCTGTACTAAATACATGAGAAACAAATACAATTGCTATATTTCTAAGTTGTTAAGCATGCTTGGTTTGGTTAACCGTCTGATCTTCTATTAGGAGTATATTATATTGTGCAATGTGGTGCTTAGTTAACGTTTGGTTCATTTGTTGTGGTGTTTAGTTAACTGTTTGGTTCATTTCTGCAATGCGATGTTAAATTGTTGTAGGGAAACAATGGGAAGCATTGAGGTTTACAAAGATGGTACTAACTATTATACCTTGCCTTT
The DNA here is from genome assembly GCF_002162155.2 of Triticum dicoccoides. NCBI lineage: Eukaryota > Viridiplantae > Streptophyta > Magnoliopsida > Poales > Poaceae > Triticum > Triticum dicoccoides. The sequence goes on along the minus strand of NC_041393.1, from coordinate 276,957,561 downwards.
TTTGTTCCTTTGCCCCATTTCCGATATAGAGAAGATATTTATGCACATCCTTGTTTTCAGGCCTTTCCAAAGCAGTTCACTGATGATTACCTCTCAAACCACCTCTATGGTCAGGAGGCGAGGAAAGTTTTCATACAACACCCATGGTTCAATATTGAAGTGTTCCTGAAGAGGACGAAGGATGGACGGTCAATCATCCATAGGCACTGGTCTAAAGTTGCAAAGACCTTCAACATGAATGAAGGCTCAATATTCGCCTTCCGCTTCAGCAATTTTCTAGATGTGATGCATCTGTCTATGTACCGTCTATGAAGCTAATTTCGAAAGGTTCTAGATGTTGCATGTGAAACTTGGTGCTGGTGCAGTTGTGTAATGGGGCAGCTGAGTGCTGAAGCTATATTATGTTGTACTCTAATGTATTTCAATTATGAAATCCTGCTTCCTTAATATGGGAATGAAATATATTATGTGTTTAATATGAATGTCAATTAGATTAATAAATGAATTATTAATAATAGGGCAATTAGCTTGCTAATTGGTTTTTGCTATTGCAAACGGTTATTGAGAAAATACCGTGGGCGATGACCTAAAGCAATGCACATAGTTTCTCGAAATAAACCATGTTGGATCGATGAACAATCACACACGGCATTCTCTTCCAAACTGTTTGCATTAGGCCACCTTCCGCAAACGTTTACCACATAAAAACTATGTGTGATGGACAACCTTTGCCACATAGTTTCTTCTACGCACCGTGTGTGATGCATTCAATAATGCAAACGATAAAATTGTCAATATTGTGTGCGATGTCAACGCTGTCACAAACGATTTAACAGGGAAAATTGTGTGTGATGTACCTACAAACAGAAACGTTTTCCTTGGAGCGATTGTGTGGGATGTACATATGAACGGAAAGGTTTAGCAGGGGCTGACTCTGTGGGATGTACTTACGACCGGAAACGATTTCGCCTGTATAATTGTATTTTTTAGCACTACTGTACGTATAACCGTATTTGCTCGCTCGCCGGTCACACACGACCTCATTTTGCCGAGCGTGTTGCTAGGAGGGCATATCCCCAACAGTTTCTGGGTCGTGTGGGAAGGACCCCCCTATCGCCCACACTCACTTGGCGACGGTTCCAAATGCCGTCGTGGAAAGGGGTTTAAAACCGTTCATATACAACCGACGCGTACCAGTGTAGTGATCTCAATGCTCTTATATTTCTTTACAAATGGAGTAACATCTACAATGGCGTGGAGAATGTTCATCAATGGACATGTAGGCAGGTTTCTTTTCTCTTCTCGGGTTGTCTGCTTATTATAGGATGGAAGCATTACTCGATGGCTCACTCTCTTAGTTTGTTGTCTATATTATTCTTCCAGGAAAACCTTCCTTTGCTCGTTTTTGTTTTACGTACATCTAAGCTAAATGATGTTCATTGTTTAAATTCAATAGCGGAGCCTTAATTAGTGAAAATCTCTAAAACTAAAGAGCTACAAGCACCCGGGGTGAGCGTATTATAGGCATATCATGATTTTGATTTAGAATACTGAGTTTATTATTATTTTTATCATAGTATTAGTCACCAATTAAAATTTCTGAACCTTTATCTTGGGTGGATGCACTACAAAAAAAATGACACATCCATGACATTTTGGCCCGAACGAAAAAAATCTATCATGCTTATGACACTTCTATGACGATAATTGTGACAAAAGCGCGTATCATCATAGATGTGGTGGGCTCCTACTTCTATGACAAAAAATCATGACATAAAATGGGCTTTTCGTCCTGGGCGGGCTGGGGACGCACCTGCATGACATTCTTTGGGCCGTCCATGACGGAAAAAATCATGGTAGAAGCAAGGGCGAGGAAAATGTCAGGGAGTTCCCAGTTACGGTGGGTGGTCGGGGCCGAGCGATGCACGAAGGTTTGCGTGTTTCTCTCGTACACGTACGCGTGTGTATGTGAGGCATTGGGCTCTAACTGAACTCGAGCGAGGTGTTGGGCTCTAACTGAACCTGAGCAATTGCACTAGCTACGTTACTGAACCTCGGTCGATCCCTTGGCTGTTAACTGAACCCGAGTGATTCCTTCGCTACTGCTGCTAACTGAAGCCGATCGAAGCTGCCTCTTGATGGACAGTCCCGGTGGGGGTTGGATGAACAGGATCCCGTGGTAGCAGAGGCCATTGCTGCTGGATGAACAGGACCACGATCGAGGAGGTGGGGGTGGATGAACAGTAGCCGGTGGAGGGACCCCGTGGAGGGCTGGTTGAACATGACCCCGTGGAGGGTTGGTTGAACAGGAGCCGGTGGAGGCTGGATGAACATGACCCCACGGAGGGCTGGTTGAACAGTAGCCGATGGAGGCTAGATGAACAGGACCCCATGGAGGGTTGGTTGAATAGTAGCCGATGGAGGTTGGATGAACAGGACCCCATGGATGAACAATAGCTGGTGGAGGCAGGAGTTAGTCGACGGTGGATGAATAGTAGAAGGTGGAGGCTGGAGGAAGTCGACGGTGGATGAAAAGTAGCCCGTGGAGTCCCGTTTTGCAGTACGCCACACCCCTCCTGATGAATAGGACCCTGTTTTGATCGTAGGCGCTCCAACACAAGTTCGTTTCCTCCGTTTTGTGGTACGCCACACCCCTCCCGATCAACAACACCACATTTCAACCGTAGGACCTCGAACACAAGTCCGTTGCCTCCGTTCTGCAGTACGCCAGACCCTTCCCAATGAACAGGACCCCGTTTCGACCGTATGCGGTCGGACAGAAGGCCGTGTTCCTCCATTTTGTGGTACGCCAGACTCTGTTCTGGCTGTTCCGTCCAAGCCGGTTGGCTCCCAATGAACAGGATGCGTTCCGACCCAGTGGCTTGGCTCCCGATGAATAGGACACATTCCGACCCAGTGTGTTGTAGGGTGAAACCCTAAGATGGATCTTTTACACTTGGAGGGGAAAAGAGGAAGAACACCAAGAACACAAAGAGGAATTCACTCCAACAATACCAAATTACACATCCACTAGAATAGCAACACAAGATCCACAAGTCACAAACACAATCAAAGGAAAGATACAATGACAGAGTTCTTCCCACTCCTAGGAGATGAGGTCTTGATGATGGTAGTCTTCTCCAAGTGGAGGTGAAAGAGCTGGATATCGACTAGAGGGAGAGGGGGTGAATAGGCGATTTTTATGAAAGTCTTCAAAACATTGGAGTTTCGAAGACAAACAGTAGAAATGACCCTATTTATATGCAGCGGAAGGTAGACTACACTAGGCAAACCATAGTCGAGTATTCAATGAAGTGAAGGCAAGAAGACTATTAGCAGCTAGGTAGTAAGGATCAATATGGAAGATAGTATGAAGCCAATCCGAACAAGTAGTCACTCGGTGAAGTCAAACAGATAATGCAAGCAGGCAACGACTTCACAAAGACAAACTGTAAGTAAAGAGAAGTAAGAGATAGAACCAGTAGCTTAGAGAGGACAGCGATTTGTTCGACCAGTTCCAGTTGCTGTGACAACTGTACGTCTGGTTAGGGAGACTGAGATTTAACTCAGAAGACCGCATCTTCACCTTATTCCCCTTGAGCTAAGGACACTTAGTCCTCGCCCAATCACTCTGGTAAGTCTTCAAGGTAGACTTCCAAACCTTCACAGACTTCATTCACCGACAATCCATAATGACTCTTGGATGCTCAGAACGCGACGCCTAACCGGCTGGAGGATTCATAGTCCTCAAGTGTAACAAGTCTTCAGATCACGCGGACAGAAAGACTTCAGTGATGCCAAACACTCTTTGGGCTCTGGGTGGTTTGGGCTTTGTCCTTGCAAGGATTCTCTCTCAAAGGGTTCGGAGGTGGGTTGCTCTCAAACGACAAAAGCCGTGCACTAACTCTGAGCAGCCACCAATTTATGGTGTAGGGGGTGGGCTATTTATAGCCACTAGGCAACCCGACCTGATTTGTCCGAAATGACCCTGGGTCACTAAGGAACTACACGTGTTCCAACGGTCAGATTTCAGACACACGCGGCAGCTTGACTTGGGCTACAAGTAAAGCTGACTTATCCGACTCTCGATAAGATTTGCACTCACTGTCTTCGCTCGAAGACATAGGATTTGGTTGAGCATCACTTTAGTCACTCTAACTTTGTTCACTTGGACCCCACTTAACAGTGCGGTGGTTCCTATGACTCAACAAAGAAGAAAAAGGAAACAACAAAACAACTAAGTCTTCGCGCTCCATAGTCTTCATGCGATGTCTTCTCATGTCATAGACTTCAGTGTGAATACCTTCACAGACCACCATTGTCTTCAATGTCTTCACACATTTTTAGGGGTCATCTCCGGTAGGTTGAGGGACTACTACCTGTGTTATCCTGCAATTCTCACAAACACATTAGTCCCTCAACTAGGTTTGTCATCAATACTCCAAAACAAACTAGGGGTGGCACTAGACGCACTTACAATCTCCCCCTTTTTGGTGATTGATGACAAACTGGTTGAAGTTTTCAACGGGGATAAAAGTATGTGAAAATGTAAAGGATTAAGATATTGTCTTCGTAAGTGGTAAAAGGCTCCCCCTGAAGATGTGCATATAAAGGTTTTGCTTTGGAATGCAAATGCACATGGAAGGTTGTACTTGTGGAGATCATCTTCAACTTATGAAGACAATACATCATGCATGAAAAGATATAACTAGGATAATGACATGCATAATGAAAAATGGACGTCTGCAAGATGACTTCATGCGGGATTTATCATCGCACATGCGGAATTTATCGTCGCATCACAGAATAGCAGAAAAAGTAGCAGACGACCATCAAGTTTAAGTGTTACAACTCAAAGAACCAAATGTTTCAAAAGCGAGAGTTGTAAGCACTTGGCAAAAGTATAGCAACCACCCATATGGACCCGCTTGAAGACTATCAACTCATATGCTTCTCCCCCTTTTGTCAGTAAGGACCAAAAAGGTTTGAAGACATAGAGCCTCTACTCGTTCCCATGAGGAGTAGGTGAAGCAGCAGGGTCGACGTTGAGGTTCGGTGGTGCAGACAAACTTGGTGTAGTGTCGATACGTGTCGAAGTTGGAGGTGGTGAAGTAGCATCATCGTCATCATCAATGACTCTAGCATTAACAGTTGCCGCGGAGGAGGAGAACTCAGAATCTTCGAGCGATGGAGTCCGACGCAAGACAACATTCCTGGGAGGAGTGGTATCAAACTTGAATCTCTCTGTGAAGCCATCGTCTTGAAGATCAGCTTCAGCACTGAGCAATGTCAGACTCTTCCATGACCCCCGACAGGTTTCATGAGCGACAAACACATTCTTGGTGGCAAGATTTCGAATGCGATTAACATCCACCAAGAGGCTTTGCATCTGACGCTTTAGCCAGTTATGATGCTTATCCTGTTTTTGATGCAGGGCGACGAGAAGCTCTCGGTCATTGAGAGCACGAGATCTCTTCCGAGGCCTTTGAGCAATTGTTCTTTCAGTGGCTTCAGTATAGGCACGATGAGGTGCACGTGTACGTCTAGCCAGAGGATAAACACGAGTTGCATCAAGAGCTCCTTCAATGGGCTGAGTGAAGCTTTGGTGATTGGTGTTGTGAAGATAAATTGGCTCCTTGGCAGGCTCTGGGTATATGGCTTCGACAGACATATCAACCTCTGGCAACAATATCAGATGGTTGTGCGCAGATGGCTGATAGTTGACAGCAGAATGAAGCTTGATGAGGCGCATAACCCATGGAGCATAAAACTTCAGACTAAATAAATCAGAGCCAGATGCAGCCAATTGCCTGATGAAGAAGTCTTGAGCATTGAAGCTGATGCCATTGAGTATATAGAAAACCGATGTCTTCATTGAGCCTTCAAGCTTTGCTGAAGAAGAATGTCCTTTGACGGACCATACAGTTTGCCTTATAATATGATAGATTGTCCCGGGCAGATATTCTAGGTCGTCAACAAAGAATTCCTTTAGATATTCAGCATCTTGTGGCAGTGGCTTCATCATGCTCAGCATTTGGCTCACATTGGGCTCAGGCTTCAGAAAGATGCTCTCCAAAGCATTGCGGTGAAGCTGACAACCAGGCTCATAGAGTTCACCTGGAGTGGGCAGGCCAGTAATCTCAATGATGTCAAGAGCTTTGGCTTCATGATGTACATTGCATGTCATCCACTCAAGGACACATGTCTTCGGATCCCTATTGTAGCCGCGAATGTGAATAGTCGCATAGAATTGCAGTAGAAGTTCTTCATTCCAATTTTCTTTATCAGTCACAAACTGTAGAAGACCTGCATCTCTGAAACAGTCGAGGGCTTCTTCTAAGCAAGGCAGGCCCGCAATGGCTTCGCAGTCTAGACGCATATGGGGAAAGATGCGCCCCTGATTGTATAGTATGCATGAATAGTAACTGCGCTGTTGATAACTCCAGAACCGATCAGATGATATTCTTGGCTTGGAATATGGGTTCTTGGTGCTATCAAAGAAGGTGTTGTGTGCTATGAAGCCATTAGCGTTGAATGATCCTGGCGCAGATGCGGTACCTGGACACTTTGGCAGCCTTGGTTTTGGCTTCTGGATCCGAGGCTTGTGCTCCACATGATAATCAAATTGTGGCCCGGCAGTAGGTGGAGGAACCAGAATGGGCCAACGAATAGTGACAAGCTCGCCTTGATAAAATGCTTTCTCAATGGTGTGAGGCCTTGGTGGCGGTATAGGAGCAGAAGCATTGACAAGGTATTCAGACTGCACATTGGTGGCAGGTGTATCATTGGCTTCAGACACCGTATTTACTGTAGGCGCCACATTAGCTTCAGCCATGACAAACTCATTAGCTTCAGTAGTGTTGTTTGTGGCCGCCTCAGTATTTTCAGCCTCCACTTGAGGAGTTGGAGGGTTCGACACATTCTCCTCAAGAACATCTTCTTGGTTGGTAGGGGGTGTGGCAACATGTTCTTCTTCTTCTTCACGGGTTTCTTGTGGTTCTGCGGCTAATGCAGCCGGTGTATCTTCATTAGCTTTGGCTTCAGATTCAGAGACATTCACAATGGGAGTGGCTTTAGGAAACACTTGTCATGCAACTGAGTTGTCTCGCACTTCTCCTTCTGGAATGCTCGATGGAGCGACTTGTGGCCTTGGTCCTTTGTGAGGCCTGCGAAATGCGGGCGACGCTTTTGGAGGGAGTTGGCTGGACCACATAGTCGTCATCATCAAGCACCAGAGTGGTGAGTTGAGGTGGGGGAGTACTTGGAGATACTTGACTTGGGGTGTCTTGTTGTGGGTGATCAGCCCATGAAGCATCCTGAGTGATTGGCGTCAAAGGACGACCAATGCTGATGAGCTCGTTGTTCGTGAGAACAGGCGATGATACCATTTGGTGCTCGATCTGAGGAAGGACTTCATCATCATTTACATTGTCTTGGGGACCAATGTCTTTAGCTGTGATGGAATTAACAGCTAGAACTTCTTCAGCTTCAGGAGCCTCTGTGGAAGCAGGCTCATGAACTATTATCTGACGCTCTTGGTTTTGGGATGCCGGACGAGCAAAAGAGATGGGCTCGACAACAAGGGGCTCTGTGGGAGCAGCCGAATCTTTCTTCTTTGTCTTTCTCTTCTTGGTCGGTGGAGCATCGTCAGTGGTGTTCTTGGACTTGCACTTTCTGGCTTCGGCTTCAGCCACCCTTGTTTTCTTCAGTTCCGAAGCCGCCGTGGGGACCTTAGGCTTCGTGTTGGGTAACGTTGCAGAAAATAAAAAATTTCTACGCTTCACCAAGATCAATCTATGGAGTCATCTAGCAACGAGAGAGAGGAGTGCATCTACATACCCTTGTAGATCGCGCATGGAAGCGTTCAAGAGAACGGGGTTGAGGGAGTCGTACTCGTCGTGATCCAAATCACCGGAGATCCTAGCGCCAAACGGACGGCACCTCCGCGTTCAACACACGTACGGTTGAGAAGACGTCTCCTCCTTCTTGATCCAGCAAGGGGGAAGGAGAGGTTGATGGAGATCCAGCAGCACGACGACGTGGTGGTGGATGCAGCAGCGATCTCGGCAGGGCTTCGCCAAGCACAGCGAGAGGGAGAGGTGTCATGGGAGGGAGAGGGAGGCGCCAGGGGCTAGGGTGCGGCTGCCCTCCCTCCCCCCTCTTTATATAGGGGCCAGGGGGGCGCCGCCCCCCTTGGAGATCCAATCTCAAGGGGGGGCGGCGGCCAAAGGGGTGGCTTGCCCCCCAAGGCAACTGAGGCTCCCCCCACACCTAGGGTTTCCAACCCTAGGCACAGGGGGGCCCAAGGGGGGGCGCACCAGCCCACTTGGGGCTGGTTCCCCTCCCACTTCAGCCCATGGGGCCCTCCGGGATAGGTGGCCCCACCCGGTGGACCCCTGGGACCCTTCCAGTGGTCTCGGTACAATACCGGTGACCCCCGAAACATTCCCGATGGCCGAAACTGGACTTCCTCTATATAATTCTTCACCTCCGGACCATTCCGGAACTCCTCGTGACGTCCGGGATCTCATCCGGGACTCCGAACAACTTTCGGGTTACCGTATACTATTATCTCTACAACCCTAGCGTCACCGAACCTTAAGTGTGTAGACCCTACGGGTTCGGGAGACATGCAGACATGACCGAAATGACTCTCCGGCGAATAACCAACAACGGGATCTGGATACCCATGTTGGCTCCCACATGTTCCATGATGATCTCATCGAATGAACCACGATGTCGAGGATTCAAGTAATCCCGTATACAATTCCCTTTGTCAATCGGTACGTTACTTGCCCGAGATTCGATCGTCGGTATCCCAATACCTCATTTAATCTCGTTACCGGCAAGTCACTTTACTCGTACCGTAATGCATGATCCCATGACTAGACACTTGGTCACATTGAGCTCATCATGATGATGCATTATCGAGTGGGCCCAGAGATACCTCTCCGTCATGCGGAGTGACAAATCCCAGTCTCGATTCGTGCCAACCCAACAGACACTTTCGGAGATACCCATAGTGCACCTTTATAGTCACCCAGTTACGTTGTGATGTTTGGCACACCCAAAGCATTCCTACGGTATCCGGGAGTTGCACAATCTCATGGTCTAAGGAAATGATACTTGACATTTGGAAAAGCTCTAGCAAAATGAACTACACGATCTTGTGCTATGCTTAGGATTGGGTCTTGTCCACACATCATTCTCCTAATGATGTGATCCCGTTATCAATGACATCCAATGTCCATAGTCAGGAAACCATGACTATCTGTTGATCAACGAGCTAGTCAACTAGAGGCTCACTAGGGACGTGTTGTGGTCTATATATTCACACATGTATTACGATTTCCGGATAACACAATTATAGCATGAACAATAGACAATTATCATGAACAAGGAAATATAATAATAACCATTTTATTATTGCCTCTAGGGCATATTTCCAACAGTCTCCTACTTGCACTAGAGTCAATAATCTAGTTACATTGTGATGAATCGAACACCCATAGAGTTCTGGTGTTGATCATGTTTTGCTCTAGGGAGAGGTTTAGTCAACAGATCTGCTACATTCAGGTCTGTATGTACTTTACAAATATCTATGTCTCCATCATGAACATTTTCACGAATGGAGTTGAAGCGACGCTTGATGTGCCTGGTCTTCTTGTGAAACCTGGGCTCCTTGGCAAGTGCAATAGCTCCAGTGTTGTCATAGAAGAGTGTGATCGGCCCCGACGCATTGGGTATGACTCCTAGGTCGGTAATGAACTCCTTCACCCATATTGCTTCATGCGCTGCCTCCGAGGCTGCCATGTACTCCGCTTCACATGTAGATCCCGCCACCACGCTTTGCTTGCAACTGCACCAGCTTAGTGCCCCACCATTCAAAATATGCATGTATCTGGTTTGTGACTTAGAGTCATCCAGATCTGTGTCGAAGCTAGCGTCGACGTAACCCTTTACGACGAGCTCTTCGTCACCTCCATATACGAGAAACATATCCTTAGTCCTTTTCAGGTACTTTAGGATGTTCTTGACCGCTGTCCAGTGTTCCATGCCGGGATTACTTTGGTACCTTCCTACCAAACTTACGGCAAGGTTTACATCAGGTCTGGTACAGGTCATGGCATACATGATAGACCCTATGGCTGAGGCATAGGGGACGACACTCATCTTTTCTCTATATTCTGCCGTGGTCGGGCATTGAGCTGAGCTCAATATCACACCTTGCAACACAGGCAAGAACCCCTTCTTGGACTGATCCATATTGAACTTCTTCAATATCTTATCAAGGTATGTGCTTTGTGAAAGACCTATGAGGCGTCTCGATCTATCTCTATAGATCTTGATGCCTAATATGTAAGCAGCTTCTCCAAGGTCCTTCATTGAAAAACACTTATTCAAGTAGGCTTAATGCTATCCAAAAGTTCTATATCATTTCCCATCAAAAGTATGTCATCCACATATAATATGAGAAATGCTACAGAGCTCCCACTCACTTTCTTGTAAACACAGACTTCTCCATAAGTCTGCATAAACCCAAACACTTTGATCATTTCATTAAAGCGAATGTTCCAACTCCGAGATGCTTGCACCAGCCCATAGATGGAGCGCTGGAGCTTGCATACCTTGTTAGCATTCTTAGGATCGACAAAACCCTCTGGCTGCATCATATATAGTTCTTCCTTAAGATGGCCGTTAAGGAATGCCGTTTTGACGTCCATTTGCCATATCTCATAATCATAGTATGCGGCAATTGCTAACATGATTCGGACGGACTTCAGCTTCGCTACGGGTGAGTAAGTCTCATCGTAGTCAACCCCTTGAACTTGTCGATAACCCTTAGTGACAAGTCGAGCTTTATAGATGGTAACATTACCATCCACGTCCGTCTTCTTCTTAAAGATCCATTTGTTTTCTATCGCTCGCCGATCATCGGGCAAGTCTGTTAAAGTCCATACTTTGTTTTCATACATGGATCCTATCTCGGATTGCATGGCTTCAAGCCATTTGTTGGAATCTAGGCCCGTCATTGCTTCTTCATAGTTCGAAGGTTCACCGTTGTCTAACAACATGATTTCCAGGACAGGGTTGCCATACCACTCTGGTGTGGAACGTGTCCTCGTGGACCTACGAAGTTCAGTAGTAACTTGATCCGAAGTACCTTGATCATCATCATTAGTCTCCTCTCTAGTCAGTGCAGGCACCACAGGAACATCTTCCTGAGCTGCGCTACTTTCAAGAGGTAGTACTTCATCAAGTTCCACTTTCCTCCCACTTACTTCTTTCGAGAGAAACTCTTTCTCCAGAAAGGACCCGTTCTTGGCAACAAAGATCTTGCCCTCAGATCTTAGGTAGAAGGTATACCCAATGGTTTCCTTAGGGTATCCTATGAAGACGCATTTTTCCGACTTGGGTTCGAGCTTTTCAGGTTGAAGTTTCTTGACATAAGCATCGCATCCCCAAACTTTTAGAAACGACAGCTTAGGTTTCTTCCCAAACCATATTTCATACGGTGTCGTCTCAACGGATGGTGAGTGACATCATAGATCACACCATATCCAATAGAGTGCGATTATGACGTTCGGACACACCGTTACGCTGAGGTGTTCCAGGCGGCGTGAGTTGTGAAATGATTCCAGATTTCCTTAAGTGCGTACCAAATTCGTGACTTAAATATTCCCCCCACGATCTGATCGTAAGAACTTTATCTTTCGGTCATGTTGATTCTCTACCTCATTCTGAAATTCCTTGAACTTTTCAAAGGTCTCAGACTTGTGTTTCATTAAGTAGACATACCCATATCTACTCAAGTCATCAGTGAGAGTGAGAACATAACGATAGCCTCCGCGAGCCTCAACGCTCATTGGACCGCACACATCAGTATATATGATTTCCAATAAGTTGTTTGCTCGCTCCATTGTTCCGGAGAATGGAGTCTTGGTCATTTTGCCCATGAGGCATGGTTCGCATGTGTCAAATGATTCATAATCTAGAGACTCTAAAAGTCCATCAGCATGGAGCTTCTTCATGCGCTTGACACCAATGTGACCAAGGCGGCAGTGCCACAAGTATGTGGGACTATCGTTATCAACCTTACATCTTTTGGTATTCACACTATGAATATGTGTAACATCACGTTCGAGATTCATTAAGAATAAACCATTGACCAGCGGGGCATGACCATAAAACATATCTCTCATATAAATAGAACAACCATTATTCTCGGATTTAAATGAGTAGCCATCTCGTATTAAACGAGATCCAGATACAATGTTCATGCTCAAAGCTAGCACTAAATAACAATTATTGAGGTTTAAAACTAATCCCATAGGTAAATGTAGAGGTAGCGTGCTGACGGTGATCACATCGACCTTGGAACCATTCCCGACGCGCATCGTCACCTCGTCCTTCACCAGTCTCCGCTTATTCTGCAGCTCCTGCTTTGAGTTACAAATATGAGCAACCGCACCGGTATCAAATACGCAGGAGCTACTACGAGTGCTGGTGAGGTACACATCAATAACATGTATATCACATATACCTTTGGTGTTGCCGGCCTTCTTGTCCGCTAAGTACTTGGGGCAGCTCCGCTTCCAGTAACCACTTCCCTTGCAATAAAAGCACTCAATCTCAGACTTGGGTCCATTCTTTGACTTCTTCCCGGCAACTGGCTTACCGGGCGCGGAAACTCCCTTGCCGTCCTTCTTGAAGTTCTTCTTACCCTTGCCTTTCTTGAACTTAGTGGTTTTATTCACCATCAACACTTGATGTTCCTTTTTGATCTCTACCTCCGCTGATTTCAACATTTAATATACCTCAGGAATGGTCTTTTCCATCCCCTGCATATTGAAGTTCATCACAAAGCTCTTGTAGCTCGGTGGAAGCGACTGAAGGATTCTGTCAATAACCGCGTCATCTGGGAGATTAACTCCCAGCTGAGTCAAGCGGTTGTGCAACCCAGACATTTTGAGTATGTGCTCACTGACAGAACTATTTTCCTCCATCTTACAACTGAAGAACTTGTCGGAGACTTCATATCTCTCGACCCGGGCATGAGCTTGGAAAACCATCTTCAGCTCTTCGAACATCTCATATGCTCTGTGTTGCTCAAAACGCTTTTGGAGCCCCGGTTCTAAGCTGTAAAGCATGCCACACTGAATGAGGGAGTAATCATTAGCACAAGACTGCCAAACGTTCATAACGTCTTGGTTCTCTAGGATGGGTGCTTCACCTAGCGGTGCTTCTAGGACATAATTTTTCTTTGCAGCTATGAGGATGATCCTCAGGTTCCAGACCCAGTCCGTATAGTTGCTGCCATCATCTTTCAGCTTGGTTTTCTCTAGGAACACGTTGAAGTTGAGGGCAACATTAGCGTGGGCCATTTGATCTACAAGACATATTGTAAAGATTTTAGACTAAGTTCATGATAATTATGTTCATCTAATCAAATTATTCAATGAACTCGCACTCAGACAGACATCCCTCTAGTCATCTAAGTGAAACATGATCCGAGTAAACTAGGCCGTGTCCGATCATCACGTGAGATAGACTAGTCATCATGGGTGAACATCTTCATGTTGATCGTATCTTCTATACGACTCATGCTCGACCTTTCGGTCCTCCGTGTTCCGAGGCCATGTCTGTACATGCTAGGCTCGTCAAGTCAACCTTAGTGTATTGCGTGTGTAAATCTGGCTTACACCTGTTGTATGCGAACGTTAGGATCTATCACACCCGATCATCACGTGGTGCTTCGAAACAACGAACCTTCGCAACAGTGCACAGTTAGGGAGAACACTTTCTTGAAATTATTGCGAGGGATCATCTTATTTAAGCTACCGTCGTTCTAAGCAAATAAGATGTAAAACATGATAAACATCACATGCAATCAAATAGTGACATGATATGGCCAATATCATATTGCTCCTTTGATCTCCATCTTCGGGGCGCCATGATCATCTTCGTCACCGGCATGACACCATGATCTCCATCATCATGATCTCCATCATCGTGTCTTCATGAAGTTGTCACGCCAACGATTACTTCTACTTCTATGGCTAACGCGTTTAGCAATAAAGTAAAGTAATTTACATGGCGTTATTCAATGACACGCAGGTCATACAAAAAATAAAGACAACTCCTATGGCTCCTGCCGGTTGTCATACTCATCGACATGCAAGTCATGATTCCTATTACAAGAACATGATCAATCTCATACATCATATATATTTCATTCATTACATCCTTTTGGCCATATCACATCACAAGGCATATGCTGCAAAAACAAGTTAGACGTCCTCTAATTGTTGTTGCATGTTTTTAAGTGGCTTCTATAGGTTTCTAGCAAGAACGTTTCTTACCTACGTAAAACCATAACGTGATATGCCAATTTCTATTTACCCTTCATAAGGACCCTTTTCATCGAATCCGTTCCAACTAAAGTGGGAGAGACAGACACCCGCTAGCCACCTTATGCAACTAGTGCATGTCAGTCGGTGGAACCTGTCTCACGTTAGTGTACATGTAAGGTTGGTCCGGGATGCTTCATCCCACGATGCCGCCGAAGCAAGATAAGACTAGTAGTGACAAGAAAATTGACAACATCTACGCCCACAACAAGTTTGTGTTCTACTCGTGCATAGAAACTACGCATAGACCTAGCTCATGATGCCACTGTTGGGTAACATTGCAGAAAATAAAAAAATTCTATGCTTCACCAAGATCAATCTATGGAGTCATCTAGCAATGAGAGTGAGGAGTGCATCTACATACCCTTGTAGATCGCGCGCGGAAGCGTTCAAGAGAACGGGGTTGAGGGAGTCGTACTCGTCGTGATCCAAATCACCGGAGATCCTAGCGCCGAACGGACGGCACCTCCGCGTTCAACACATGTACGGTTGGGAAGACGTCTCCTCCTTCTTGATCCAGCAAGGGGGAAGGAGAGGTTGATGGAGATCCAGCAACACGACGGCGTGGTGGTGGATGCAGCAGCGATCTCGGCAGGGCTTCGCCAAGCACAGCGAGAAGGAGAGGTGTCACGGGAGGGAGAGGGAGGCGCCAGGGGCTAGGGTGTGGCTGCCCTCCCTCCCCCCCTCTTTATATAGGGGCCAGGGGGGGCGCCGCCCCCCTTGGAGATTCAATCTCAAGGGGGGGGGCCAAAGGGGTGGCTTGCCCCCCAAGGCAAGTGAGGCGCCCCCACCCCTAGGGTTTCCAACCCTAGGCGCAAGGGGGGCCCAAGGGGGGCGCACCAGCCCACGTGGGGCTGGTTCCCCTCCCACTTGAGCCCATGGGGCCCTGCGGGATAGGTGGCCCCACCCGGTGGACCCCCGGGACCCTTCTGGTGGTCCCGGTACAATACCGGTGACCCCCAAAACATTCCCGATGGCCGAAACTGGACTTCCTCTATCTAATTCTTCACCTCCGGACCATTCCGGAACTCCTCGTGACGTCCGGGGTCTCATCCGGGACTCCGAACAACTTTCGGGTTACTGCATACTATTATCTCTACAACCCTAGCATCACCGAACCTTAAGTGTGTAGACCCTACGGGTTCGGGAGACATGCAGACATGACCGAGATGACTCTCCGGCCAATAACCAATAGCGGGATCTGGATACCCATGTTGGCTCCCACATGCTCCTTGATGATCTCATCGGATGAACCATGATGTCAAGGATCCAATCAATCCCGTATACAATTCCCTTTGTCAACCGGTACGTTACTTGCCCGAGATTCGATCGTCGGTATCCCAATACCTCATTTAATCTCGTTATCGGCAAGTCACTTTACTCGTACCATAATGCATGATCCCATGACTAGACACTTGGTCACATTGAGCTCATCATGATGATGCATTATCGAGTGGGCCCAGAGATACCTCTCCGTCATACGGAGTGACAAATCCCAGTCTCGATTCGTGCCAACCCAACAGACACTTTTGGAGATACCCATAGTGCACCTTTATAGTCACCCAGTTACGTTGTGACGTTTGGCACACCCAAAGCATTCCTACGGTATCCGGGAGTTGCACAATCTCATGGTCTAAGGAAATGATACTTGACATTTGGAAAATCTCTAGCAAAACGAACTACACGATCTTGTGCTATGCTTAGGATTGGGTCTTGTCCATCACATCATTCTCCTAATGATGTGATCCCGTTATCAGTGACATCCAATGTCCGTAGTTAGGAAACCATGACTATTTGTTGATCAACGATCTAGTCAACTAGAGGCTCACTAAGGACGTGTTGTGGTCTATATATTCACACATGTATTACGATTTCCGGATAACACAATTATAGCATGAACAATAGACAATTATCATGAACAAGGAAATATAATAATAACCATTTTATTATTGCCTCTAGGGCATATTTCCAACACTTCGAGCCTGTCATGCTGGCAGGGAAGACAATGCGAGGTGCTTCCCGCCCTGATGCTTCAGCTTGTGCCACAACAGGCATCTTCTTTTTGGCAGCCATCTTGGGGTCTATGCCAGGACGCCCAAGTGCCTTGCGCTTTTCAGCTTCATTGTAAGCTTGAACACATTTGGCAGCGAGGTTTTTCATACGCTCGCGTGAACCTTTGGCCTCTTCACGTTTCTTGTGAAATGCCTCCTTGAGGTCATGCAACATCAGCTTGAAGTTTTGAACATCAGCCACACTGAGCTCGGCCATGTGCTTCTTGAACTAGGCTTTCTCATAGTCAATTTTGTTCTTCAGTTCAACAATTTTCTGAGCCAGAGCCAGTTCAGGAGCAATGGCGCCTTGGAAGGCGACGCTGATGTCAATTGGGAGCTGAAGATCATCAAAACTGAGGTTTGGGTTGTCAAACCACTCATCAATTAAATTGTTCAGGATGCCTGTCGGTGTCAAAACCGGTGGATCTCGGGTAGGGGGTCCCGAACTGTGCGTCTAGGCGGATGGTAACATGAGACAAGGGACACGATGTTTTTACCCAGGTTCGGGCCCTCTCGATGGAGGTATAACCCTACTCCTGCTTGATTGATATTGATGATATGGGTAGTACAAGAGTAGATCTACCACGAGATCAGAAAGGCTAAACCCTAGAAGCTAGCCTATGGTATGATTGTTGTTCGTCCTACGGACTAAAACCCTCCGGTTTATATAGGCATCGAAGAGGGTTAGGGTTACACAGAGTCGGTTACAATGGTAGGAGATCTACATATCTGTATCGCCAAGCTTGCCTTCCACGCCAAGGAAAGTCCCATCCGGACACGGGACGAAGTCTACAATCTTGTATCTTCATAGTCCAGGAGTCCGGCCAAAGGCGATAGTCCGGCCATCCGGACACCCCCTAATCCAGGACTCCCTCAGTAGCCCCTGAACCAGGCTTCAATGACGACGAGT
This sequence comes from Triticum dicoccoides, assembly GCF_002162155.2. Classification (NCBI taxonomy): domain Eukaryota; kingdom Viridiplantae; phylum Streptophyta; class Magnoliopsida; order Poales; family Poaceae; genus Triticum; species Triticum dicoccoides. Next base: position 276,940,189 of record NC_041393.1, on the reverse strand, counting down.
CCGGCGCGCATATTGTCTTCAGCATTGCAAGGCGGGTTCCTCCTCCGAATACTTCATTGAAGTTTTTGAACACAAGGATAGTGTCCGGCTCTGCAAAATAAGTTCCACATACCACCGTAGAGAGAATAATATTTACACAAATTCAATCTGCTGACGTATTCCATGGCGTGACATCACACCACGTCCAAGCCTTTATTCGAATCGTTTTTACTGTCCCACCTCAGCGCATTTAGCGAGGCGGTTTCCTTGGCACGTCTTGTCAAAGCAGAGATCGTGTCCCCTTATTCCGGGATTCCCATTAATACGGGCGTGGGTAACCCAGTCGTGCCCGTTGGCACGTCTCCTCTATCAAAGGCGAGCCCCGAACGGTCACGGGGAAGGCTCTTGGTATTCAACCTCTTTATAAAGAGACCAAGGCTCCACTCTTTTCTTTCAATCTCAATCGAATCCACCCCTCGCCTCGAGTTCCAACACCCAAAGCTCCAGATATAGGCGCTTCGGACCTTCGATGATGTCCGGCTCTGACCTACAAGGCCGGTGGATGCCTTCTTCTGTTACGGAAGAAGACGTGCTAAAGCTAAGAGATGCAAGGTATCTAACCGGCGAAATTTCGCTTAGGCTGCCTGCCCAAGGGTAGGTTATTCCCACTCCCAAGCCTGGTGAAAGCGTGGTGTTCGCGTCTCACTTCCTTCGGGGGCTAAGTTTCCCGACGGACCCCTTCGTGAGGGGGCTCATGTTTTACTATGGGTTGGAATTTCACGACTTGGATCCGGAGTCCATCCTCCACATCTCATCGTTCATTGTCGTGTGCGAAGCCTTCCTTCGTATTACCCCTCACTTCGGATTGTGGCTCAAGACCTTCAAAGTGGAGCCGAAGATGATCAAGGGGCAACAGGCAGAGTGCGGAGGGGCTGTTATAAGCAAGAATGCTGATGCTCCATGGCCCGAGGGCTCTTTTCAAGAGGAGCTCAGCTTATGGCAACAAGAGTGGTTTTATATCACAGCTCCCAGGGGCACCAAATGGGTGACGCCACCTGCCTTTCGCTCTGGTCCTCCACCGCGGCTGGCGTCATGGGTCAATAAAGGACTGGACCGCGGGCCGTCCAAGGACGTGCCCTTGTTGCAGGGCCACATTCGAGACCCCCTAGAGAGAGAGATCACTCTGGTCGTAGTAGCGCAGGTCATGCTGATTCGTCGCGTCCTGCCCTGCAGATGTCGCCCCCTCCGCTTGTGGGAATTTAACTGGAGGGACCACGAGCTCTCCAACATTTTATGGGCGCGACGCCCGTGGAGATGTACAAGCTTTTCTTCGGATCACAAGAGATGTGTCCGGACTTGACCGAGGACGCAGGTCTGAGCTGCAATCGCCGGATACTCAAGTAAGTAGCCCTGTACCCGGACACGCTATCCCATATTTATCACAAACTTTCCCTTTAAAAGAGCTGTCCCTTGAACAGGAGTGGATAGCGAAAGCAAAGTTAATCAGGTGTCCAGCCCCCCTCCCTGAGACCACGCCGGATCCCATGTTAACCAGGATGCTGGAGGTTGCGCCTTCGGAAGAAGGTGAAGGGGGGAACAAGGAAGCTACCGCCTCCACAAAGGAGGCTGCCAGGAAAGGAGGGATCGAGAATCCCTCCGTCCAAGGGAAGAAGAGGACCGCCTCTGAAGACCCGGAGACCATGATCTCAAAGCGGGGGAAGAAATCTTTGTCAGAGGGTCCTGCGCCGAGAGATGCCTCGGCCGCATTATGCCCCCAAGGGGATCAGCCCTCCACCGAGCCGTAAGTAAAAAGGGGAGTTTTTTTATTAAAATAAAGGATATCCCTGCCCTATTTCTGATGAAGATAACCAGAGTTTTACCTTGTAGTTCGGATCTCAGCCCTTCTCAGCAGAGCTCATCTTCGGGGGATCTTCGTCCGGAGATGATAGAGAGCGAAACGCCTCCCCCTGCCGTACCGTCGTGCGAGGCGGGCGACCCTGAGGTGTCGTCGCAGAGGGTTTCTCCGAGTCCGGCGGGGCCAGAAGGCAGTCATATTTCCCCTCAAAGCCCTCCGCATCCGGCCTTCGAAAAAGGCCATCGGACGAGTCCGGAACCACCTGGTGCACGGTCGGAGGAGGTGAAGGATCTGCTCGGGCGAGCATCTATCTCAGAAGATCACTGTGCGTTAATGGGTACGGTGATTGAAAGGATTTCATCCGCTGAGAGCGGATTGCATGAAGCTGTCAGAAGTTTACTGACATGTTTTGAGGTACGCAAAATGATGTACCTTCTGACAGTTCCGCATATAAAATGCGCCATGTGTAGATAGTAGCCCCTGAGGCTCGGTGTGTTGTCAAAAATGACAACACGCTGAGCATCATAATCCTAGGTATAATGTGTCGCCCTTCCTATGCAGGTGGCGAAGGGTCCGGTGGCTAGCCGGACTGATGAATTTGCCAAACTAAAGCGTCAACTTGATGTGGCAGATGTCGACATCGCGCTTGTCAATAGGCGACTTGACAAGTCACAAGGTATGCAATTTCCCGCGGACACCTGGTAAGGGAGCTTGATGCCCGTGCCTTACAACAAGTATGCTTGACGCAGATGGTGCTGCTGCCATGGAGAACCTGCAGGCGGAGCTCGCCCGAGCCAAGGAGCAGGCCAGAAAGAGTGACGCGGCTGCCTTAAAGGCGGCCGAAGAGCTAAAAGCCGAACAGGCTGCTCACTGCCGAAGCAAGAAGGAAATGGCTGAGATGGCCGTGGAGTTGAAGAATGCTGCCGACCGCCGCAAGCTTCTTGAAAAAGAAGATCGAGCATAACAAGAGGGCCTGAAGAAGGCCACTACCGAGGCCAAGGATGCTCGCTCTGCATTGAGAGCTATGAAGGAGGAGCTGCGTCAGGCCGGAGATATCACGGCTGGAAAGCCCTTCCTGCTGCGGAGGAAGTTCACGGATCCTAAATATGCTCAGTTGGACCGGCTGTGGAGTTCGGAGGATGCTTATCTGGACTTGGCGGCAAGTGCCACAGACGCGGCCGAACACTTCCGAGATCAAAAGGATCACGGAATGGAAAAGGTTTTTTGGTCGTAGTTCCATAATCCAGAGCGCCCTCTTCCATTAACTGATCACTTGGCTGAATGGGCGGAGCTGAATAGGTTATCCGGACTTGCGATGAAGGATGTCATGAGTCTTTTGTGGCCGAAAAGGCCCGAGCCGAAGAGTTATTTTGGCTTAGTGCAGCAGTTCCTTGGTGCGGTGCCGCATATCAATGCAATGAGGAGGTCGGCATGCATAGAGGGTGCGCGGATGGCTCTTGCCCGTGTCAAGACATACTGGGCAGAGATGAAGGCCACCGATGTTGCATCCCCAGATTCGGACGGAAGCCGAGTACATGTCGAGCAATATTTTCAGGAAGTTCTGTTGGGCGCTCGTTTAATAGAGACGCAGTGCTCGAAGGATATTATGTTCGAATAACCTGTATTATTGTGAAACAATGTTCCGATGAAATATAAAAGCTTTTTATACTTGTGCCTTCAAGAATTAACATACCTCCTGTGCGACCGTTAATGTATATGTGTATATAACCTGAAAGATGGCAGTCTTCGACTTCAGCCCCCACGCATATAATGCGGGGGTGTTTGCAAAAGGTGCATTTTCACACTTGATCCAACGTCTTGGTCCTATAAAGGAGGTGGTAGCATAGCAAACTAGGCAACCGGACTATAATGCTTTATCACTTTCACTTAGCCATAGGAGTTTGACAGTGGGGCTACTATATAGCCCCTAGGGGCACCGCGCTCACCCGAATTCGGGGCGCGTATGTGCTTGACCGGGAAACGACCCTTCGTCAATGCGGAGGAATCCTATAGATTCCGGCGGGTCATCGAGTGGTTGACCAGTCTCACGCTATATCATGACAGTCAGTTGTCGGCTTTCTCTACTGAGGTGCTCGCCTGGACGAACCGGGGCACAATCACAGTAGTTCTCCTGGTGCTGCATTAGCCGATAGAGCGGAACGTAAGGCAGCAAAACACAGGAGCCGGGCAAACCCAACATTTGACCCAAGACATGATTCGGAGCTGATGCATATAAGGCCTAACTCGAGACGCCGAACACTCCCTAATGTATCCAGTCTTTATGAAAACGGGCCGAACAACGCCCTTGGTAATAAGCCCCTGGTGTCCAGGTACATGCAAAATTCTGACGTGGCCCATGCCAAAACGCCAGCCTCCTCCTCGGTTATAGCAAGAAACCGGGGGATGTGTATCAACAAGAGACAGTAAAAAAGGTTTACGCAGGGTCTTAATCTGAAAAGAATCCTTCCAACGGGTCCCTACTGCACGTCTGCGCCTGTGTCTCCGTTGTGCCATATCCTGGGCGGGTGTAGCACGGTGTTCATCTGTAAAAGAGAGGAACTTAGTTGAAAAAGATCATGCGAAAATGTACGTTATACTAAATAAACAAAGTACAATTCAAAAAATGAATAAAATTGAGCTTTAATGTCTCTTGTTGTACATGCGCGGAGCCCCTAGTGCGGGGGTATGCGGCTAGTAAGCCCTTGTATGTTTACACCGGACTCGTCTAACCGTGTCCGGGGTGTGGACGACCTATTTAGGTGCTTTGATTAGTGAAGCCGGTTTGGTGTGTGGCTGTCAAGGCAGTCACACAATCTTCCGTGCTCGAGGAACATTCGATATTTCCCTTTAAGGAGATGATGCCTCGCGGACCGGGCATTTTAAGTGTAAGGGATGCATAATGCGGTATTGCGTTAAAGCGGGCAAAAGCTTCGCGTCCCAGTAGTGCTTGGTAGCCACTTGTAAATGGGGCGAGGTGGAAGGTTAACTTTTCGTGGCGGAAGTTGTCGGGTGAGCCGAACACAACTTCTAGCAGTAGAGAGCCCATACAATGGGCATATGGGCCTGGCACTACCCCTTGAAAGGAAGTGTTGCTATAGCGAATTTTGGTTGGGTCTATCCCCATTTTGCGGATTGTGTCCTGATATAGCAGGTTTAGATCACTGCCGCCGTCCATTAGGACTTGTGTAAATTGGAGTCTGTCGATTATTGGATCTAATATCAAGGCAGTCCATCCTGCAGTCCAGATACTTCTAGAGTAATCCTGATGGTCGAAGGTGATTGGTTTTGACAACCAGTGGTGGGACTCCTCTGGGATAGGCCGTATGGCGCGTATATCTATGGGCACCGTTCTGTTTTTCCCTTTTGTCACGTAAAGTGAGTTTACTGATTTGATTTCGTGTGGGAAATTCTTTTGTTGTCCGGTGCTCTGCTTGTGGGGTTCGTCATCATCCTCGCTTGGTGTGTCGAGCCCCTTGTGTTCGGTGTTGAGTTTGCCGGACTGCTTGAAGACCCAACAATCTCTGTGGGTATGGTTTGCAGGCTTCCCGGGAGTAATGTGGATTTGGCATATCTTGTCCAAGATTTTGTTTAAGTTAGATAGCTCGTCCTTGTTATCCTTAAGGGGAAATTTTTTATGATCCTGCCGTGAGATTTTGAATCCGGTGTTGACTGCCGTGCTCTTCGGGCTGTTTCCCTTGGTCCGGCGCTGGTCCCTGCTGCGTCGCGGTTTCCCATTTCCATCCCTGACTTCGGGTGTACTTGGGTCGCTGGTACTGCATCTTGCCAGCCAGCTATCTTCTCCTGCGCAAAAGTGGGTCATGAGGCTTGTTGATGCGGCCATTGTTCTTGGCTTTTCTTGGCCGAGGTGTCTGGCAAGCCATTCGTCTCGGACGTTGTGTCTGAAAGCTGCTAAGGCTTCGGCATCTGGACAGTCGACTATTTGGTTCTTTTTAGTAAGGAATCTGTTCCAGAATTTTCGGGCTGACTCTCCGGGTTGTTGAGTTATGTGACTTAAATCGTCTGCATCTGGAGATCGGACATAGGTCCCTTGAAATTTTTTCCTGGAAAGCATCCTCGGGTTCTTCCCAACTTCCAATGGTGTTTTCGGGGAGGCTTTTGAGCCAATGCTGGGCTGGCCCTTTGAGCTTGAGGGGTAAGTATTTTATGGCGTGGAGGTCATCTCCTCTAGCCATGTGTATGTGGAGGATGTAATCCTCAATCCAGACCCCAGGGTCTGTTGTTCCGTCGTATGCCTCTATGTTTACGGGCTTGAATCCTGCTGGAAATTCATAATCCAGAACCTCATCGGTGAAACATAGGGGATGTGCAGCACCCCTATATTTAGGTGTACCGTAATATTCGGATACTTGACGTGTTGCGTTGCTTACTAGAGCTTGCTTTCTTGGCCCGTAGATAGATCTAACTGGGCCATCTTTTTGATGCGAATCCGTGTGCGGATCGCGTGCCGGCTTGTGTGCGGCGCAGTTTGCCGCTCTATGTTTGCCATGGGGTCGTCTATCCGACTGGGTGGTCTCCTTGTTCTTTGATTGCGGGGGCTCTACGGCCTCCTCATCAAATTCGGGCAGTAGTTTTCGCTTCGGGTAGCTCTTTGTTCGGCGACTGTCGCCGTATTTGTCTGCGGTGTTGAGTACTTTGCTCCATCTGATTCTGAGCGCATCTTCCGCTGTTTTGAGCTTCCACTTCTGGTTTTTCAGGCTACGTGAAGTGGCGGCGAGCCTTTTGTGGAGGTTCTTCTGCTCTGGCAACTTGTCTGGCGTGAGATCGCCTGGACTGTTATCTTCGCCAGGGACGGATTGTTTATCCATATTGTCCTGTTTGGACGGTTGCTCAATAGCATGCTCGTCGTCCACCGGTTCGCCCTGCTCTATGGCTGGGTCTGTATGGCTGCTGTCTTTGTCGAGGCGGGATTTTGAGCGGCGCTTACGTCGCCGTTTTGACTGCTTTTTGAAGGAATGATCCCTCGTGGCGTCCCGTTGTTCCTCGTTGTTGCTTACTTTAGGTGTGTCCACCATGTATACATCGTGAGATGAGGTGGCTGTCCAGTGCCTTATAGGTGCTGGTTCATTCTTATCTCCTACATCGTCGTCCATACTGTCGATGTCTTCGGAGTCGAAATCGAGCACGTCGTTTAAACTTTCAACAGTGGCTATGAAGTGGGTGGCGGGTGGGCTTTGAATTTCTTCGTCGTCCGCATCCCAACCTTGCTGACCGTAATCCAGCCAGGGCTCTCCTGATAAAGAGAGAGACTTTAGTAAATTCAGGACGTCGCCAAAGGGCGGGTGCTGAAAGATGTCCGCGGCGGTGAGCTCCATGATTGGCGCCCAGTTAGATTCGATTGGCAGGAGCGCGGAAGGTTCAGAGTCCGGAGAGGAGTCCCGCACCTTAGAGTCACAAGCTTCGCAAAGGACAGGGTTGGTGTTTGGCTCAATCGCTGTAGAGATCGCAACCCCCGAGGTGGTGTCCAGCCACCCGTCCTCGATCGGCGTAGTCGGCTCCGAGCTAAGGGTCGGAGCAGACACTGGTGCGGCCTCCAGGGCACTGTTCGGCGGTAGAGCTAGATCATGCCCATCATGACAGTGCGGCGCGCTTGGCTGTGGCTCAAACCCATCGAAGATCAAGTCTCCGCGGGCGTTAGCCATGTAGTTCAAACTTCCAAATCTGACCTGATGGCCAGGGGCGTAGCTTTCAATCTGCTCCAGATGGCCAAGCGAATTGGCCCACAGTGCAAAGACGCCGAATACGAAGATCTGTCCGGGGAGAAAAATCTCACCCTGGACCGCATCATTGTTGATGATCGAAGGAGCCATCGGGCCTAAAGATGACGACACAGAGGAACTCTCAATGAAAGCACCAATGTCTGTGTCAAAACCGGTGAATCTCGGGTAGGTTGTCCCGAACTGTGCGTCTAGGCGGATGGTAACATGAGACAAGGGACACGATGTTTTTACCCAGGTTCGGGCCCTCTCGATGGAGGTAAAACCCTACTCCTGCTTGATTGATATTGATGATATGGGTAGTACAAGAGTAGATCTACCACGAGATCAGAGAGGCTAAACCCTAGAAGCTAGCCTATGGTATGATTGTTGTTCGTCCTACGGACTAAAACCCTCCGGTTTATATAGGCACCAAAGAGGGTTAGGGTTACACAGAGTCGGTTACAATGGTAGGAGATCTACATATCCGTATCGCCAAGCTTGCCTTCCACGCCAAGGAAAGTCCCATCCGGACACGGGACGAAGTCTTCAATCTTGTATCTTCATAGTCCAGGAGTCCGACCAAAGGCTATAGTCCGGCCATCCGGACACCCCCTAATCCAGGACTCCCTCAATGCCCACATCAAAAAGGGGCAGATCGTTGAAGATCTCCACCTCTTGTTTGCTCTTAATTAGCTGCTCAAGGGCATCATCACCACACTCATCGTCAGTTGACAGATTAATAGCTTCATTCTTGCCTCGCAGCACGAGAGCTGGGGTTAGTGCTTGATCAGAACTCTTGACAATTTTCTTCTGGGGCTTCTCTTTCTTCTTGGAGACTCGAGATAGATCTTCAGAATTAGTACTTGGTGCAGGAGGAGCAGTGGTCAGTGGCTTCACATGTGAAGCTTTTGGTTCAGCAGAGGGTTTTGAAACCTTAGTTTTATTCTGCTTCTGTGGCTTAGGAGGAGCTGGCAGTTCATCAGAATCTGCGTCATCAGCTGAGTGATCCACATTAGCACCTTGGACTGCAATGTGAGTGATGAGGCCTTCGAGGTCATAGAAGGGGCCGATTCTGTTTTCATTTGCTTCAAGGGTGCCATCATCCCTGAAAGGGCTAGTTATCGACTAGAGGGGGGGGTGAATAGGCGATTTTTATGAAAGTCTTCAAAACATGGGAGTTTCAAAGACAAGCAATATAAACAACACTATTCAAATGCATCGGAAGGTAGACTACACTAGACAAGCCATAGTCAAGTATTCAATATAGTGAAAGCATGATGACTAACAACAGCTAGGTAGTAAAGATCAGGATGGAAGATAGTATGAAGTCAATCAGAACAGATAGTCACACAGTGAAGTCAAGCAGATAATGCAAGCAGGCAATGACTTCACAAAGACAAACTGTAAGTAAGAGAGGCAAGAGATAGAACCAATGGCTTCAGAAGGACAGGGATTTGTTCGACCAGTTCCAGTTGCTGTGACAACTATACGTCTGGTTAGGGAGGCTGAGATTCAACTTAGAACACTGCGTCTTCACCTTATTCCCCTTGTGCTAAGGACACCTAGTCCCCGCCCAATCACTCTGGTAAGTCTTCAAGGTAGACTACCGAACCTTCACAAACTTCGTTCACCGGCAATCCACAATGGCTCTTGGATGCTCAGAATGCGACGCCTAACTGGCTAGAGGATTCAGAGTCCTCAAGTGTAACAAGTCTTCAGACCATGCAGACAGAAAGACTTTAGTGATGCCAAACACTCTTTGGGCTCTGGGTGGTTTGGGCTTTGTCCTCACAATGATTCTCTCTCAAAAGCTTCAGCGGTGGGTTGCTCTCAAACGACAAAAGCCGTGTACTAACTCTGAGCAGCCACCAATTTATGGTGTAGGGGGTGGGATATTTATAGCCATTGGGCAACCCGACCGGATATGTCCGAAATGACCCTGGGTCACTAAGGAACTGACACGTGTCGCAACGGTCAGATTTCAAACACACGCGACAGCTTTACTTGGGCTACAAGTAAAGCTGACTTATCCGTTACAGGATAAGATTTGCTCTCATTGTCTTCGCTCAAAGACATATGATTTGGTTGAGCATCACTTCAGTCACTCTGACTTTGTTCACTTGGACCCCACTTAGCAGTGCAGTGGTTCCTATGACTCAACAAAGAAGAAAAGGAAACAACGAAACAACTAAGTCTTCGCGCTCCATAGTCTTCACTCAATGTCTTCTCGTGTCATAGATGTCAATGTGAATAACTTCACAGACACCATTGTCTTCAATGTCTTCACACATTTTTAGGGGTCATCTCCGGTAGGTAAATCGAATCAAGGAGGGACTACTACCTGTGTTATCCTGCAATTCTCACAAACACATTAGTCCCTCAACCAGGTTTGTCGTCAATACTCCAAAACCAACTAGGGGTGGCACTAGATGCACTTATAATCTCCCCCTTTTTGGTGATTGATGACAAACTGGTTGAAGTTTTCAACGGGGATAAAAGTATGTGAAATTGTAAGGATTAAGATGTTGTCTTCATAGATGGCAAAAAGGCTCCCCTTGAAGATGTGCATACAAATGTTTTGTGTTGGAATGCAAATGCACATGGCAGATTGTACTTGTGGAGATCCTCTTCACTATATGAAGACAATACATCATGCATGAACAGATATACGGGAATAATGACATGCACAATGAAAAATGGATGTCTGCGAAATGAGTTTATGCGGAATTTATCATGGCATATGCGGAATTTATCGTCGCATCACACAGAATAGCAAAAAAAGTAGCAGACGACCATCAAGTTTAAGTTTTACAACTCAAAGAACCAAATGTAGCAAAACGAGAGTTGTAAGCAGTAGGCAAAAGTATAGCAACCACCCATCAGGACCCGCTTGAAGACTATCAACCTATGCTTCTCCCCCTTTTGTCAGTAAGGACCAAAAAGGTTTGAAGACATAGGCTCTACTCGTTCCCATGAGGAGTAGGTGAAGCAGCAGGGTCGTCGTTGAGGTTTGGTGGTGCAGAAGAACTCAGTGCAGTGTTGACACGCGCTGATGTCGGTGGTGGTGAAGTAGCATCATCGGCTTCATCAATAAGTCCGGCATTTACTGCGGCTGCGGACGAAGAGTACTCTGAATCTTTACGAGACAGGGTTCGGCGTAAAACAACATTCCGGGGAGGAGTGGAGTCAAACTTGAATCTTTCGTTGAAGCCATCATCTTGAAGATCAGCTTCAGCACTGAGCAGTGTCAATCCGTTCCAAGTCCTCCGACAGGTTTCGTGAGCGACAAAGGCGTTCTTGGTGAGTAACAGTAATGATGCTTATCTTGCTTCTGATGCAAAGCCACAAGAAGCTCACGTCATTGAGCACATGGGAGCATTTGCGAGTTCTTGGAGCAATGGTGCTTTCTGTGGCTTCAGTACATGCACGGCGGGTGTTGCCGGCCAGTGGATAAACACGAGAAGCAACCTGAACACCTTCAACATGCTGGGAAAAGCTCTGACGATCTATATTGTGAAGATATAAGGCTTCCTTGGTAGGCTCTGGATAAATAGCTTCAATGGACATATCAACCTCTGGTAAAAATATGAGATGATTACGAGCAGAGGGCTGATAGTCAATTGCAGAGTGGAGCTTGATCAGACGCATGATCCAAGGAGCATAGAACTTCAGACCAAAAATGTCAGACCCAGATGCAGCAAACTGGCGAATGAAGAAATCTTGAGTGTTGAAGCTTTTGCCATTCAGAATGTAGAAGACGAATGTCTTCATAGCACCTTCAAGATTTGCCGATTAGGAATGACCCTTGATCGGCCAAAGAGTTCGCCGAATGATATGATAGATAGTACGGGGTAGGTACTCTAGGTCTTCAACAAGGAATTCCTTGGGATACTCACCATCCGGGGGCAGTGGCTTCATCATACTGAGCATCTGGCTCATGTTGGGTTCAGGCTTCTGAAAGATAGTCTCCAATGCATCGCAGTGAAGCTGACAACCAGGTTCATACAGTTTGCCTGGAGTGGAGAGGCCGGTAAGCTCAATGAGATCAAAGGCTTTGGCTTCATGATGAACATTGCCTGTCATCCACTCAAGGACCCATGTCGTGGTATCCTTGTTGTAGCCGCGAATGTGGAGGGTTGCATAGAATTGCAGGAGAAGCTCTTCATTCCAATGTTCCTTGTTAGTGACAAACTCCAGAAGACCAGCATCACGAAAACAGTCTAGGGCTTCTTCAAGGCAGGGCAAACCAGCAATGGCTTCAGTGTCCAGACGCATATGAGGAAATATGCGCTCCTGATTGTATAGAATGCAGGAGTAGTAGCTGCGCTGCTGGTAGCTCTAGAACCGATCTGATGAGATTCTTGGCTTGGAATATGGGTTCTTGCCAGAATCGAAGAAGGTGTTGTGTGCAATGAAGCTGTCGACATTGAATGAGCCTGGTGCCGATACAGTGCCTAGGAACCTTGGCAGCCTTGGTTTTGGCTTCTGAACCTGAGGCCTGTGCTCCACATGATAGTCAAATTGAGGACCAGGAGCAGGCGGAGGAATCAGAATGGGCCATCTGACAGGAACAAGCTCGCCTTGGTAAAATGCATGCTCAATTGTGTGGGGCCTTGGAGGCGGAACAGGAGCAGTGGCATTTGCAGAGGCTTCAGGCTGCACATTTGTTGCAGGTGCAACATTGGCTTCATTCACATTGTTAACTTGAGGCGCCACATTGTCTTCAGTCATGACAATGTCATTGGCTTCAGTAACGATGTTGGTGGCAGCCTCAGTATTCTCAACCTCCACTTGAGGAGCCGGAGGGTCGGGCACAGATATGTTCTCCTTGAGAACAACTTCTTGATTGGTAGGGGGAGTAATAACAAGCTCTTCTTGTCTTTCTTTGGCTGATGCAGCCGGAATCTCTTCAGAAGCATTAGCTTCGGACGCAGGAACCATCACAGAAGGATTGTCTTCAGGAAACACTTGACGTGCCACTGAGCTGGATTGGTGTGAATCCTCTTCTGTGATGGTTGTCATGGAGACCGATGGCTTCTGGCCTTTGCGAAGCCGTTGGTACACGGGCGACGCTTTCGGGGATGGTGTGGTCTCCATGTAATTGTCATCATTGACAATTGGACTGGGGCCTTGCGGTGGTGAAGGACGGGGTGTACTTGGTGAGTCTTGAACTGGGGTTGCTGGTTGGGGGCGATCAGCCCATGAGGCATCTTGTGAGATTGGCATCAGAGGATGACCAATACTAATGGTTTCGTTGTTCGTGCGAACATGCGATGATACCGTGTGGCACTGGATCTGAGGAAGGACTTCATCATCTTCTACATTGTCTTGGGGACCAATGTCTTCAGTCGTGATGGGGTCAACGACTGGAACCTCTTGAGCTTCAGAAGCCTCTGTGGAAGCAGGCTCATGAACAATCGATCGACGCTCTTGATTTTCAGATGGAGGGGGAGAAAAAGCAATGGGTTCAATAACAAGGGGATCTTTGGGAGCAGCCCGATCTCTCTTCTTGGTCTTCCTCTTCTTGAGGGGTGGTGCATCATCTGTGGTGTTCTTGGGTTTTGCATTTTCTGGCTTCGGCTTCAGCTGCCTTGGTTTTCTGCTGATTTGAAGCCACAGTGGAGACCTTAGGCTTCGAGCCTGTCATGCTGGCAGGGAAGACAATGTGAGGTTCTTCCCGCTGTGGAGCTTCAGTCTGGGCCACATTGTGCTTCTTCTTGTGCTTGGCAGCCATCTTGGGGTCAATGCCAGGACGCCCAAGAGCCTTGCGCTTTTCAGCTTTGTTGTAAGTGTGAACACACTTAGCAGCAAGAGTTTTCATGCGCTCTCTTGAGCCTTTGGCTTCCTCATGTTTCTTGCGAAATGCCTCCTTGAGGTCATTGAGCATCACCTTGAATTTTTGGACATCAGCCACACTCAGCTTGGCTACATGCTTCTTGAACTGTTCCTTTTCAAAATCAATCTTGTGCTTCAATTCAACGATTCGTTGAGCTAGAGCCAGCTCAGGAGCAATGGCGCCTTGAAAGGAGACGCTGATGCCAATGGTGAGTTGAAGATCATCAAAGCTGAGATCTTGATTGTCGAACCATTCATCAATGAAAGTGTGCAGGATATTCACATCGAAGAGGGGTAGATCATTGAAGATCTCCGCCTCTTGCTTGCTCTTGATCAGCTGCTCAAGGGCATCATTGCCAAATTCTTCATCTAAAGACAAATCAATGGCTTTAGAAAGTTTGAAAAGGAAGAGGAGTAATTCAAAGCACATACGTCAAGATTTCTCACTAGAGCGACGAAGGGACTGAGGAGTAAAAAGAATTCCTACTCTCCGATATAACTAGACTCCGAAAATAGTTTTCTTCTAGACTCAACAACGGCCAAACTACTCGATCAAACAAGGGGGCTCCTATGGTCAGTCGAGGCTCTGATACCAACTTGTCATGCCCAATATGCGATACTATCCTAAAGAGACTCGAAGGTCCCACCAAGGATAGAACCGCATATTGATACGCTTTTGCAAGGTGGATATCATTACATCAACATTACATAATAGTTGGGGATACATACAAAAGGCATACAATGCCACACGAATACAACATCATCTTACATAAGAGCACCATCCGACTACGAATGAAACTCAAACAACATCCACCCTGCTAGCCCAGGCTGCCGACCTGGAACCTATCCCCTGATCGAAGAAGAAGCAGAAGAAGATCTCCAAAATAAGAAAACATCGCTCTCACGTCATGATCATCGCACAACCTGTACCTACAACTGTTGTTGTAGTAATCTGTGAGCCACGAGGACTCAGCAATCCCATTACCATGGGTATCAAGACTAGCAAAGCTTAATGGGAAAGGAAGGGGTAAAGTGGTGAGGTTGCAGCAGCGTCTAAGCAAGTATGGTGGCTAACATACACAAATAAGAGCGAGAAGAGAGCAAGCGGAATGGTCGTGAAGCTAGCAATGATCAAGAGGTGATCATGAACTCCTACTTACGTCAAACATAACCCAAAACCTTGTTCACTTCCCGGACTCCGCCGAAAGGATACCGTCACGGCTACACACGCGGTTGATGCGTTTTAGTTCGGATCTGGTGTCAAGTTATCTACAACCGGACATTAACAAATTCCCATCTGCCACATAACCACGGGCACGGCTCTCGAAAGTTTATACCCTGCATGGGTGTCCCAACTTAGCCCATGATAAGCTCTCGTGATCAACAAAGGATATTCCTTCTCCCAGGAAGACCCGATCAGTCTCGGAATCCCGGTTACAAGACATTTCGATAATGGTAAAACAAGACCAGCAAAGCCGCCCGATGTGCCGACAATCCCGATAGGAGCTGCAGATATCTCGTTCTCAGGGTAACACCGGATGAGACATCCTACGAGTAAAACCATCCCTCAAGTTTCCCCGAGGTGGCCCCGCAGTCTACTCGGTTTGGACCAGCACTTAGAGAAGCACTGGCCCGGGGGGGGCTAAAATAAAGATGACCCTTGGGTTAATTACTCCCAAGGGAAAAGTAGGTGGTGGTGAGGCAAATGGTAAAACCAAGGTTGGGCCTTGCCGGAGGAGTTTTATTCAAGGCGAACTGTCAAGGGGGTCCCATAAATCACCCAACCGCGTTAGGGACGCAAAATCCGGGAACATAATACCGATATGACAGAAACTAGGGCGACAAGAGTGGAACAAAACACCAGGCATAAGGCCGAGCCTTCCACCCTTTACCAAGTATATAGATGCATTAATAATATAAGAGATATTGTGATATCCCAACATAATCCTGTCCACCATGGAGCAATCTTCAACTTCAGCTGCAACTAACAACGCTATAAGAGGGGCTGAGCAAATGCGGCAACATAGCCAAACAACGGTTTGCTAGGAAGGGTGACAAAGGTTAGAGGTTCATGGCAATTTGGGAGGCTTGAAGAACAAGTGATAGGAAGCGCAGCAAAGCGATAGAACGAAGCAACTAGCATAGCAATGATAGTAGTGAGATCCAGGGTAGCAGTCATCTTGCCTGAAATCCCGCTAGGAAGAAGAACGAGTCCATGAAGAAGATGACGCCACGAAGACGAACGGATCCTCACGATCGCAATGAAACGGGAACTATCAAGAAGAAGCACACAACATGGTAAACACACCACACATGGACATGACAAGATGCTCAACCAAGTATGATGCAAGACAATACTACATGAAGCTACTCATGGCAAGAGATGATGCAAACAAGAAGAACACATCAAGGCAAGTTTAAATGAGGCCGGAAACAACATATAACAATTACGGTAAGTCCTCATATGCAAATTTAGAAAATGGTCCAGAACTGAATAAACCTTATGTTCAAGTTGTTAAACAGCAAGTTAAGATGCACCAAGATGATCTACACGAGATTCTAGTCAAGTTACATATAAAGTTCATTAGATCCTGAGCTACGGCCTAGAAGATATGAGCAAAACAAGTTAAACCTGGCATTGATGCAAGATGCACACAAACATCAAGCAAACACCTCAAAACAAGGATGCAACATGATAATATGAAACTACATGCAAAATCAAGCAAGTTTCATATAGAGCACACTCAAAACGGAGCAACGGTTCAACACATACACACCATACAAGTTTAAAGGACAAGCTGTCCAAAACAACAACTAGGCATCTTGCAAGCATCAAAACAATATGCTAAAGCACCTCAACATAAGAACAAAAGGCATGGGCATTAAGTACAGGTAAAGCATGACAAAACATGAACACTGAGCTATCTCCAGAAACCACTACAACATGCTCAAAAGGACATGGCAAGGTTGCAAATAATAACAGTTTCAGACTTAGCAGAAATAACATCAGGTTGCAATGTTTAGAGCTATCAAACAACATGTTACTGGAACTTATCATGGCAAACAAAGTCATGGCATGCTATTACTAAAGACAAAGAACAAAACTCCCTTACTGAACTAATTCCAAAGATCAACAGAAAATATGGTAGCATCCATGCAAACATGGCAAATGATATGACAGATTCATACATGGCAGGAACAACAATAAGTAGGCATGTTGGTGAGCTTGTACCACTCACCACAGAGCAATACATGGCATGACAACATGACCAACAGTAAGATGACATGTTTTTGTAGCTAAGCATGGCAAGAGCAAGTTCATAGCATGCTTGGATCACTAACAACAATCATGGCAACACTGAACTTAATGTTAACAGGCTGACAACAACATTATTTAGCAACATTTAGAGCAAGATTACAATAGGCTACAGCATGCTATAAATGCAACCAGGGGCATAGATGGATAGAGAATGACATTTATAACAAAACATCCTTTGTGAATATCTCCAGATTATGCATAGAATGACTTGTAGCAGCAGGTTAACATAGCATCATGATATAGCAGAATCTATCTAGCAAAACAGCAACAAGTACCCTACTTAACAAGCTTGATGCACTCACTACAAGACTCACAAAAATACAAGACAAGCACTCCTGTAACGATGACATGATGTAGCTCAAAACTCATGTAGACATTAAGCTCATAGGATGCACACACAAAATGCAACGAAAAAGACAAAACAGCAAGTTATAACAGTTTCAACAGGTTAACATCATATAGCACTCTTGCAACGATGATTCGGGCATCAAGATGAACTCAAATGAACATGACACAATGGAATGATATGTAGAGCATATCCTGATGAACATTTTGATATATAGCACGCACAAAATGGAGCAGTATGCAAAGAGATATGGCATGATGAACAGAGCACCAGAAAGTTGAAAAACTCAGGGACTTGGGATATTTTCGGGTTCAACCTTAGGGTTTCCAGATCTGGCGAGCGCGTGGATCGAGGTGGCCGGAGGAGCTCGCTGAAGATGCGGGAGGAGGTGGCCAACGGGGTCGGAGAGGGCGGATCCGGCGGCGCCTTGCCGGATCCGGGCGAGGGCGAGGCGCGCAGGGACGGGGCGGGGTCGGCGGCGGCCGGGGC
>NC_041393.1:276915509-276922264 GCF_002162155.2 Triticum dicoccoides | reverse complement strand
CCTGGCGGGCCGCGGCGGCGCGCGGGATGGGGAGGGACAGGTGGCGGCGCAGGATTCGCGGAGTGGTGGCGGTTGGACGTGTCCGGCCGTCGGCGGACATGTCCGGCGGCATGGAGGGAGCATTTTAGGGTTTGGGCTGCGAATTTGGACGAGGAGGGCTAATATATAGGTAGAGGGAGCTAGGAGACTCCAAATGGGCTGCGGTTTTCGGCCACGCGATCGTGATCGAACGACCGAGGGCATGGAGGGGGTTAGGATGGGTTTTGGGCCACTTTGGAGGGGTGTTGGGCTGCAACACAAAGAGGGCTTTTACGGTTACCCGGTTAACCGTTGGAGTATCAAACGGACTCCAAGTGGCACGAAACTTGACAAGTGGTCTACCGGTGGTGTACCAAGGCCGCTTGGCAAACCTCAGGCCATTCTGAGAAAGTTTAACACTCGCTCACAAGAGTAGACAAAAGGGGAACGCCGGAGGACATAGGAGTGTTGGATTGCAAAACGGACAACGGAGAGAACCGGGGGAACCCGAATGGATGCAAGTTTTTGAAAAACATGTAGATGAAATGCAGATGATGTCATGGCAAAATGCAACACGCAAGCAAATGACATGGCAACTATGGCGAATAACTGGAAGACACCTGGCGCATCGGATCTGGGGCGTTACAACACTCCTCCACTAACAAGAGATCTCGTCCCGAGATCTTAGGACCGAGATGAAAGTGAAAAAAAAGATGAGGTGAAATAAGAACGCAAAAGAAGAAGCGAAGAATCGAGAGAACTCGAGAAGAAGAGGGGAACGACAAAAATGACGAGAATCGAAAACTCACGGAATCAGATAGACTCTGAAACCACTCCGGTTAGAACGAGATTAGAAATGAATAAGACTGAAAGGATTTAGGCAGCACTCCGGCTGAAACATGGAGGAATAGAACACGAGCTTGAGAGGATGGAATGATACTTGATGAAGACATGACACCAAACCTCCAGAAAGAATTGAAAGAGTTGAATGAAAAGAACGGAGAAGAAAATGACAACTTGTGCCACGAAAGAAATAGAAAGCAACCTCAGAAAAAAGGATTGAACGGAGTTGTTGAGAAAATCAACAACGAAAAGAATTGCTTGTTGTGGACTTATGGATAACATCTCAAAATCATAAGGTGATAACCGGCCACAAACGGAAATGATTGGATAGCTGAGAAGAACGAAGAAATGCAAAACTCCACTTCAAAAGAATACGGAGAATTAATTACACTTCGAGAAGCAAGAAGAAGGATACTTGAGCTCCTTCGATTAGAATCTTGATGAACTCTTGAAGAATGAATTAAATACTGATGGACCACCGTGAAGAACTCCGGTAACAAAAGGATGACGAGATAAAATTGAGGGATGAAAGATATTAGATGAAAGCCTTGCGACGATTTAGATGGAGGTTCCGACGAGATGGCCGAGGAAGCTTTGAACTCCGGGAAAGAAAAGATGAAACACTTGGAACTAGAATTTACTCATCAAGAACAAACTCCGAAGAAAAGGGATTACTCACTTGGATGAAATAAGAGTAAGATTTATTGTATGCTTATCCTTCATCAAATTAAATTGATGACAAGCAATGGATTTTACATACTACTTATTCTTCTTGAAAAGGATTGAGAAGTGACATATCACAAACTTGAGAAGGTCTTCATGAGCCACCGGTAGGATTGGAAAGAACGAATGAATTAATATGATAATCAAAGAAAAAGAATCTTGAACAAACCACCGTAAGAACTCAAAATGACTGACGAAAGAGAATGAATCACCGGGAAGAATTAGAAGAACCAATATGCTAGAGGGGATTTAGATGCAAAAGAACGAAGAGACCATGAGCTGATTAAAGAACACTTGAACGAAGCACCGGGATAATTGGATAACGGTAGCTGAAATGTGAGGACGAAGAATTCTTCTGGAATGATGGCCTCCAGTGAAAAGAAATGGGAAAACAAATTCTGACATACTCGGATGGGTAAGAAAAGGAATATCTGACAAAAGGAATAATTCGAGAGGATAACATGAAGCTAGAACCACGAAACTCTGGGAGAACGGGCAAGATTTAGAGGGAAAACTCTTCTTCTATCTTCAAATGACGATGAGAAACACCACCAAAATTGTTAAGGCACTCCGGGGAACGAAAAGCGAAGAGGTTGAGGCAACAATGAAATGATTTGAAATCGATCTTGGAGAAGGCATGTGACTGATGTGATCCATTCTTACATCACACTTGAAAAGAATTGAGAATAACTCCGGGGGAATTAGAAGAGTCAGGTAAGATCCTAGGAAAAGACCTGTGGGTTAGGGCCCACTAAAAGAAAACACCGTTGAAAGGGATGTTGAACAGATAGATGATGCACCGGAACAATTAAAATATTTGAATGAGGTGATACCCTCGAATTAATTCGAACACAGATGAATCTCTTGAGATGTCTTGAGCACTCCAAAAAGGTAAACTGGCGAGAGGCGAACAAGCAAGGGGAAAACATTTGAGCCAAGGAAAAGAATATGATCAACACCGAGAAAAACTTGAATTGAGTGCACCGGAAAAAAAGATGAAGAATGTCAAACGAGACAAGAATTCACCTGTTGGAATAATTGAGGGAAGACTGAAGAGACTCCGTACGAATGAAATTGATGTTCGAAAGAGACTCAGGCTCCGAGAATAAGAGGGTGGGAGGGCGGGAAAACAAAGGCAACTTGGAAGGGAAAAATCGACGAATAAATTGAAGAGAAAACAGCGGTTGAAAGAAGCAAAGGCTTTGCACGAGTAGGATGGATACTCGATTACGAACTCCGGCTCCGAGGAGAAAAAGGGGAGGGCGGGTGGGAAAACAACTGAGGATTGAACTTGGCAAAGAAGAAGAGGCCTGAGTCAACTTGACGAGAAAAGCACCGGATGAAAAGAGCTGAGAACCAACGACCAAAAACCAACTGCGTGATCCTAAAGAAAGTTTGAAAAGGAAGAGGAGTAATTCAAAACACCTACGTCAAGATTCCTCACTAGAGCGACGAAGGGACTGAGGAGTAAAAAGAATTCCTACTCTCCGATATAACTAGACTCCGAAAACAGTTTTCTTCTAGACTCAACAACGGCCAAACTACTCGATCAAACAAGGGGGCTCCTATGGTCAGTCGAGGCTCTGATACCAACTTGTCACGCCCAATATGCAATACTATCCTAAAGAGACTCAAAGGTCCCACCAAGGATAGAACCGCATATTGATACGCTTTTGCAAGGTGGACATCATTACATCAACATTACATAATAGTTAGGGATACATACAAAAGGCATACAATGCCACACGAATACAACATCATCTTACATAAGAGCACCATCCGACTACGAATGAAACTCAAACAGAAACTCAAACAACATCCACCCTGCTAGCCCAGGCTGCCGACCTGGAACCTATCCCCTGATCGAAGAAGAAGCAGAAGAAGATCTCCAAAATAAGCAAACATCGCTCTCGCATCATGATCATCGCACAACCTGTACCTGCAACTGTTGTTGTAGTAATCTGTGAGCCACGAGGACTCAGCAATCCCATTACCATGGGTATCAAGACTAGCAAAGCTTAATGGGAAAGGAAGGGGTAAAAAGGTGAGGTTGCAGCAACGTCTAAGCAAGTATGGTGGCTAACATACGCAAATAAGAGCGAGAAGAGAGCAAGCGGAATGGTCGTGAAGCTAGCAATGATCAAGAGGTGATCCTGAACTCCTACTTACATCAAACATAACCCAAAACCGTGTTCACTTCCCGTACTCCGCCGAAAAGACCATCACGGTTACACACGCGGTTGATGCGTTTTAATTCGGATCTGGTGTCAAGTTATCTACAAACGGACATTAACAAATTCCCATCTGCCACATAACCACGGGCACGGCTCTCGAAAGTTTATACCCTGCAGGGGTGTCCCAACTTAGCCCATGATAAGCTCTCGCGATCAACGAAGGATATTCCTTCTCCCAGGAAGACCCGATCAGTCTCGGAATCCCGGTTACAAGACATTTCGATAATGGTAAAACAAGACCAGCAAAGCCGCCCGATGTGCCGACAATCCCGATAGGAGCTGCAGATATCTCATTCTCAGGGCAACACCGGATGAGACATCCTACGAGTAAAACCATCCCTCAAGTTTCCCCGAGGTGGCCCCGCAGTCTACTCGGTTCGGACCAGCACTTAGAGAAGCACTAGCCCAGGGGGGCTAAAATGAAGATGACCCTTGGGTTAATTACTCCCAAGGGAAAAGTAGGTGGTGGTGAGGCAAATGGTAAAACCAAGGTTGGGCCTTGCTGGAGGAGTTTTATTCAAGGCGAACTGTCAAGGGGGTCCCATAAATCACCCAACCGCGTTAGGGACGCAAAATCCAGGAACATAATACCGATATGACGGAAACTAGGGCGGCAAGAGTGGAACAAAACACCAGTCATAAGGCCGAGCCTTCCACCCTTTACCAAGTATATAGATGCATTAATAATATAAGAGATATTGTGATATCCCAACATAATCCTGTCCACCATGGAGGAATCTTCAACTTCACCTGCAACCAACAACGCTATAAGAGGGGTTGAGCAAAAGCGGCAACATAGCCAAACAACGGTTTGCTAGGAAGGGTGACAAAGGTTAGAGGTTCATGGCAATTTGGGAGGCTTGAAGAACAAGTGATAGGAAGCGCAACAAAGCGATAGAATGAAGCAACTAGCATAGCAATGATAGTAGTGAGATCCAGGGTAGCAGTCATCTTGCCTGAAATCCCGCTAGGAAGAAGAACGAGTCCATGAAGAAGATGACGCCACGAAGACGAACGAATCCTCACGATCGCAACGAAACGGGAACTATCAAGAAGAAGCACACAACATGGTAAACACACCACACATGGCCATGACAAGATGCTCAACCAAGTATGATGCAAGACAAGACTACATGAAGCTACTCATGGCAAGAGATGATGCAAACAAGAAGAACACATCAAGGCAAGTTTAAATGAGGCCGGAAACAACATATAACAATTACGGTAAGTCCTCATATGCAAATTTAGAAAATGGTCCAGAACTGAATAAACCTTATGTTCAAGTTGTTAAACATCAAGTTAAGAGGCACCAAGATGATCTACATGAGATTTTAGTCAAGTTACATATAAAGTTCATTAGATTCGGAGCTACGGCCTAGAAGATATGAGCAAAACAAGTTAAACCTGGCATTGATGCAAAATGCATACAAACATCAAGCAAACACCTCAAAACAAGGATGCAACATGATAATATGAAACTACATGCAAAATCAAGCAAGTTTCATATAGAGCACACTCAAAACGGAGCAACGGTTCAACACATACACACCATACAAGTTTAAAGGACAACCTGTCCAAAACAGCAACTAGGCATCTTGCAAGCATCAAAACAATATGCTAAAGCACCTCAACATAAGAACAAAAGGCATGGGCATTAAGTACAGGTAAAGCATGACAAAACATGAACACTGAGCTATCTCCAGAAACCACTACAACATGCTCAAAAGGACATGGCAAGGTTGCAAATAATAACAGTTTCAGACTTAGCAGAAATAACATCAGGTTGCAATGTTTAGAGCTATCAAACAACATGTTACTGGAACTTATCATGGCAAACAAAGGCATGGCATGCTATTACTAAAGACAAAGAACAAAACTCCCTTACTGAACTAATTCCAAAGATCAACTGAAAATATGGTAGCATCCATGCAAACATGGCAAATGATATGACAGATTCATACATGGCAGGAACAACAATAAGTAGGCATGTTGGTGAGCTTGTACCACTCACCACAGAGCAATACATGGCATGAAAAGGTGACCAACAGTAAGATGACATGTTTGTGAAGCTAAGCATGGCAAGAGCAAGTTCATAGCATGCTTGGATCACTAACAACAACCATGGCAACACTGAACTTAATGTTAACGGGCTGACAACAACATTATTTAGCAACATTTAGAGCAAGATTACAACAGGCTACAGCAGGCTATAAATGCAACCATGGGCATAGATGGATAGAGAATGACATTTATAACAAAACATCCTTTGTGAACATCTCCAGATTATGCATAGAATGACTTGTAGCAGCAGGTTAACATAGCATCATGATATAGCAGAATCTGTCTAGCAAAATAGCAACAGCAAGTACCCTACTTAACAAGCTTGATGCACTCACTACAAGACTCACAAAAATACAAGACAAGCACTCCTGTAACAATGACATGATGTAGCTCAAAACTCATGTAGACATCAAGCTCATAGGATGCACACACAAAATGCAACGAAAAAGACAAAACAACAAGTTATAACAGTTTCAGCAGGTTAACATCATATAGCACTCTTGCAACGATGATTCGGGCATCAAGATGAACTCAAATGAACATGACAAAATGGAATGATATGTAGAGCATATCCTGATGAACATTTTGATATATAGCACGCACAAAACGGAGCAGTATGCAAAGAGATATGGCATGATGAACAGAGCACCAGAAAGTTGAAAAACTCAGGGACTTGGGAAATTTTCGGGTTCAACCTTGGGGTTTCCAGATCTGGCGTGCGCGTGGATCAAGGTGGCCGGAGGAGCTCGCCGAAGATGCGGGAGGAGGTGGCCGGCGGGGTAGGAGAGGGCGGATCCGGCGGCGCCTAGCCGGATCCGGGCGAGGGCGAGGCGCGCGGGGGCGGCGCCGGTCGGGGGCGGCCGGGGCGGCGGAGCC
>NC_041393.1:276882483-276915238 GCF_002162155.2 Triticum dicoccoides | reverse complement strand
GCGGGCGCACCGGCGAGCGGCGCCAGCGATGGGAGGCAGGGAGGCGCTCGGGCCCAGGGCGCCTCAGGCGACGGGGGCTGCCGGGCTCACGCGGGCCCTTTGCGGGCCTGGCGGGCCACGGCGGTGCACGGGACGGGGAGGGACAGGTGTCGGCGCAGGATTCGCAGAGTGGCGGCGGTTGGACGTGTCCGGCCGTCGGTGGACATGTGCGGCGGCGCGGAGGGAGGATTTTAGGGTTTGGGCTGCAAATTTGGACGAGGAGGGCTAATATATAGGTAGAGGGAGCTAGGAGACTCCAAATGGGGTACGGTTTTCGGCCACGCAATCGTGATCGAACGACCAAGGGCATGGAGGGGGTTAGGATGGGTTTTGGGCCACTTTGGAGGGGTGTTGGGCTGCAACACAAAGAGGGCTTTTACGGTTACCCGGTTAACCGTTGGAGTATCAAACAGACTCCAAATGGCACGAAACTTGACAGGCGGTCTACCGGTGGTGTACCAAGGCCGCTTGGCAAACCTCGGGCCATTTCGAGAAAGTTTAACACCCGCTCATAGCAGGAGACAAAAGGGGAACGCCGGAGGACATAGGAGTGTCGGATTGCAAAACAGACAACAGAGAGAACCGGGGGAACCCGAATGGATGCAAGTTTTTGAAAAACATGCAGATGAAATGCAGATGATGTCATGGCAAAATGCAACACGCAAGCAAATGACAACGGACGCGTGGCAAGCATGCAACACCTTGGGAGTTGTTCCATGTTCCCACGCATGCCTGGATTGTCGGGGTGGTCGTTCCGAATTCTCTGGGTTTCAGGCAGATAGGATAAAGCATTAAAAACAAATATAAATGTGTCAGATTGACCTCAGCTGACAGGGTCTCAGTGAAGACAATCGATAGTTTTCAATAGAATGCATATGACTTGGATAGATAGAGTTGAGGTAGAAGCATAGATAGGTTAGGGTCCGATCACATTCACTTAGTTCAAAAGATTCAACACGAAGCCAAAGCTATAAGTGAATGCTGTAGAGGACAGAACACAGATATATATAGTACTAGTCCAATTCAACCAATTGAGGATAAACTTGAGTATAAGCCAAGGATGAATGTGAATCACATATGAAAACGATGCAAGCATAACGCCAAGAGAAACACTTCAAACAAAAATTTGGTGGTGGCGTTACCCACCGTATAGGAAGTATTAGACCCAGACACGGCACACAATTATCGTGGTGCTTCGAAGTCAAATTCCGCATCAATGTATTCAAACTTAGAGTGCATGTCTTCATTGATTGAATATATACATTACTTTGTGTGTTGCACATCTAAGTCATCAAAATGCATAAGTGTTAGGATGTGTGTCCATTCACATGACATTTGAGGATTCCAAGATATTTAGCTCACACCGCAACTTGCAAAATATTTTCTCATCCAAGGGCTTTGTGAAGATATCGGCCAACTCTTCTTCTGTCTTGACGTGAATGATATCAATATCTTCCTTCATAACATGATCTATGAGAAAGTGATGATGAATTTCAATGTGCTTTGTCTTCGAGTGCTGAACTGGGTTATTTGCAATCTTGATAGCACTCTCATTATCGCAGTAAAGAGGCACATTCTTCACATGGATTCCATAGTCCTTGAGAGTTTGCTTCATCCAGAGAAGTTGAGCACAGCAAGATCCAGCAGCAATGTATTCAGATTCAGCAGTAGAGAGAGATACACAGTTCTGCTTCTTTGAAGAGCAACAGACAAGTGATCGTCCCAGAAAATGAAATGTGCCTGATGTGGACTTGCGATCAACCTTGTCACCAGCATAATCAGCATATGAGAATCCAACTATATCAAACTCTAAGCCCTTTGGATACCATAATCCTAGTGTTGGGGTGTAAGCCAAATATCGAAGAATTCGCTTCACAGCTAAGTGATGTGATTCCTTTGGTGCCGCTTGGAATCGGGCACACATGCAAACACTAAGCATTATATCTGGCCTAGATGCACATAAGTAAAGCAAAGAGCCAATCATGGAGCGATATACCTTTTGATCGAACTCTTTACCATTGTCGTCAGGACCCAGATGACTTTTGGTTGGCATTGGCGTCGTGTATCCTTTGCAATCTTGCATTCCAAACTTCTTCAGGCAATCTTTGAGATATTTTTCTTGTGATATGAATATGCCATTGCATTGCTGACGGATTTGAAGACCTAGAAAGAACTTCAGCTCACCCATCATGGACATTTGATATTGCTCTTGCATCATGTGACCAAATTCATCACTGTATTTCTTGTTAGTGTAGCCGAAGATAATGTCATCCACATAGATTTGACACACAAATAGTTCACCATCATATGTCTTCGTGAAGAGTGTAGGATCTAGTGAACCAGTTTTGAAGCCTTTGCTCTTCAGGAAGTCTTTGAGCGTGTCATACCAAGCACGAGGGGCTTGTTTGAGGCCATATAGTGCCTTGTTGAGCTTGTATACCATGTCAGGATGTTTTGGATCTTCAAAACCTGGAGGTTGTGCGACATATACTTCTTCTTCTATCTTTCCATTGAGAAAAGCACTTTTCACATCCATTTGATACAGGAGAATGTTGTGATGATTTGCATAGGCTAGCAGTATGCAAATGGCTTCAAGTCTTGCCACCGGAGCAAATGTTTCATCGAAGTCAATTCTTTCCACTTTAGTGTAACCTTGTGCAACAAGACGAGCCTTGTTTCTGACCACTTGACCATGCTCATCTTGCTTGTTGCGATATATCCATTTGGTGCCAATGATATTGTGCTTCCGAGGATCAGGATGCTTGACCAATTCCCACACATTATTCAGCTCGAACTGTTGAAGCTCTTCTTGCATAACTTGAATCCATTCAGGTTCCATGAAGGCTTCATCAACTTTTTTAGGTTCAGATTGAGACAAATGCAAAATGTCCATAGAAGTTGGTCAGCTGTGTTGCTCTTTGGGTTGCTTTAGAATGAGTGAGTGGACCAGGTGCATTCAAGCTGTCAATTATCTTCTCAATCTGAACTTCATTTGCAACTCGAGGATGAGTAGGACGAAGATTTTGCTCATGCTAATCAATGTCATCATTTGGGGGATTGTCTTCAGGCAGAGCATTGTCTTTAGGTTGATTAGGTGCAGAAATGACAAGTTCCTCTTCAGATTGATTCTCAGAGGGTATGATATCTCCAATTCCCAACTGCTTGATAGATTCACTTGGAGGTACTTCATCTAGCACATTTGGCAGGTGCTCTCTTTGCGAGCCGTTAGTTTCATCGAACCGCACATCTACAGTCTCAACCACTTTATAGTGAAAGAGGTTGAAGACTCTGTAGGAGTGCGAATCCTTTTCCATAACCAAGCATAAAACCTTCATGTGCTTTCGGTGCAAATTTTGAAGTGTGATGTGGATCCTTGATCCAGCACCTAGCACCAAATACTCTGAAGTAGCTGACATTTGGCTTCTTACCAGTTAGGAGCTCATAGGATGTTTTCTTCAGAAGCTTGTGAAGATAAACTCGGTTGATGATGTGGCAAGCAGTGTCAATGGCTTCAGGCCAGAACTTCCGTGGAGTCTTGTACTCATCAAGCATCGTTCGGGCCATCTCAATGAGAGTTCTGTTCTTGCGCTCGGCAATGCCATTCTGATGAGGTGTATAAGGAGCAGAGAACTCATGTGTGATGCCAAGTGTATCCAGATAGAGGTCGAGACCAGTGTTCTTGAACTCAGTGCCATTGTCACTTCTGATGTGCTTGATCTTGACGCCATAATTTGTCATGGCACGATTGGCAAATCATCTGAAGACATCCTTCACTTCAGTCTTGTAGAGAATTATGTGCACCCAAGTATATCTAGAGTAATCATCAACAATTACGAAGCCATAGAGGCAGGCAGTAGCATTGAGAGTAGAGTAGTGAGTAGGGCCGAATAGATCCATGTGAAGCAGCTTGAAGGGTTGAGATGTAGTCATGATTGTCTTCGAGGGATGCTTGGCCCTAGTCATCTTTCCAGCTTCGCAGGAGCCACATAGATGGTCCTTCTTGAACTTGGCACCTTCGATGCCCATGACATGCTTCTTCTTTGCGAGAGTGTGCAAATTATTCATGCCATCATGCCCTAGCCTTCGATGCCAGAGCCAGCATTCCGAAGCCTTTGCTAGAAGACATACGGCCATCTGTGGTCCTGCTGAGAAATCTACCATATAGAGATCGTCTTTCCGATACCCTTCAGAGACTAGAGACTTGTCAGATTCCATTAGTACAAGGCATCAATATTTTCCAAATAGCACAATCATGTTCAAGTCACAAAGCATTGAGACAGACATTAAGTTGAAACCAAGGGATTCAACAAGCATCACTTTATCCATGTGCTGATCCCTTGATATTGCAACTTTGCCTAGACCCAATACTTTGACTTTACCGGTATCAGCAAATGTGATGTGACTTTTGTCTAATGGACGTAGCGTTGAATCCATCAGAAGACTTCGATCACCCGTCATGTGGTAGTGCATCCACTGTCCATAATCCATTCTAAAGTACGAGGTGCCGTAGCCTACAGTGCAGTTTGGGGGATAGGCTTCACCAAGCGAGTTGTGAAGCATAAACATTTGACGAACAAGTGGAACATGAAAATTAAGATCTTGGTTAGGATAGATAGGGTGAGTATAAAGGAATCCTGGAACGAAATACATAGTGAGACCATTTGGGCATTTTATCTTGTGCCCCACAAGATGTTTAAGGTCCCCAGCATAAGTTTTGGACGCCTTTGATTTCCGGCTGGAGACCTTACCCTGTAAAAGAGAGTTAAGTTTTCTTAACCACCCACATTTTTAGGGGTGGCTTAGAAGCAATGAGTCTAAGTGCAGCATCTGAAAATTTTGGCTTTGGATCCCTAGTAAATAGCCTTGCAGGAGCTGAATAATACTCATAGGAATAAGCAGAAAAATTCTTTGTTCTATGAACATAGCGGTTTGAAGAAACACGCTCATATTCATGGGTCTGAGTATGATTTCCCTGCAAATCATTGATGTTAGGGTGACTCTGATGAGTCCTCAGTCTGTATGAAGCTTTTGGACCATATGAAGCCTTTGGTATGGGGTTTGTCTTCTTCACGGGTGATGTCATGATGACATTCACAGGAAGATTCTCAAGACAACTTTTGGGAACCCATATCTTCTTCAAAGGTGGCCCATTCCTGCAGTTAGTACCAATATACCTGGCAAACACTTCACCATTCTGATTCTTAAACAATTTATAGTTTGCATCAAAGGATTCATCAATAATAATGGGGTTAGCACAAGTGAAACCAGATAAGGTGGATGGGTCAACTGGAGGTTCCTTTGCAGCAACCCATGTGGTTTTGGGGTACTGCTCAGGCTTCCAGTACGACCCATCAACATTCATTTTCCTCTCCAACCCAACACCCTCTTTCCTAGGGTTTCGGTTCAGAATATGCTTTTTGAGGACATCACACAGTGTCTGATGCCCTTTGAGACTTTTGTACATCCCTGTCTCAAGCAGTGTCTTCAACCTGGCATTCTCATCAGCAATAGTAGTGGTATCCTCAGCAGAGGGGTTAGTTACCACGTCAGCAGTTGAAGATATTGCAACAGTAGCAGCGGTAGAACATTCAGCAATAGAAGCAGCGTTATCATGCTCAATGCATTTTAGGCATGTTGGTTCAAATCCTTCCTGAGCGGGACTGATCTGTTGGGCGCGAAGTGACTCATTTTCCTTTTGAAGATCTTCATGATCCGATCTCAATTTCTCAAGTTCCTGCTTCCTTTGAAGATAATCATAGGAAAGCTTTTCATGAGAGTTTGTGAGCGATTCATGTCGACCTTCAAGTTCCTGGTACTTAATATGAAGATTTTTTATGTCTTCAATTAAGGACTAAGACTTGGTCATTTCCGCGTCCAACAGGTCATCGCTTTTGTCTAACAGTTTTTGAGTATGTTCCATAGCTTTCTGTTGTTCAGTTGCAATTTTAGCAAGTGTTTTGTAACTAGGTTTGGATTCACCATCAGAGTCATCTTCACTGGATGTTTGAAAGTAAGCATCACGTGATTTTACCTTGGCACCGCGTGCCATGAAGCAGTAGGAGGGAGGCGAGTCATCCTCGACATTATCATCAGTGTTGGTGACAGAGCCATTGTCTTCCGTGTTAAAGATGGTCTTTGTCGGATTTCGGGTTCCGGCAGACCCTTTGGTTCAAACTCTGGAGTGCGCACGAAGATCTTTCCCCTACCAACTCGCGTCTCGAAGCCTCGCAAGGAATCTAGGATAGAAAGAAGAACACACAAGGGACACGAGGTTTATACTGGTTCATGCCACCATTGTGGTGTAATACCCTACTCCAGTGTGTGGTGTGGTGGATTGCCTCAAGGGCTGATGATGAACAATACAAAGGGAGAACAACCTCGCGAGGGGCTGTTCTTGAGCTAGTGCGATGAACTGCTTGGGTGAGTTCAATCGCTTCTCTCTCTCTCTCTCTCTCTCTCTCTCTGATCGATCCATCCGCCCCCCTTTGCCCTGTGGTGGCTAGCTCTACTTATAGAGGGAGGCCCTGGGCCTCTTCCCAAATAATGAGCGGGAAGGGCTCCAACAATTGGCCATTTTGAAGGGGAACATCTACTACACTTATCCTGACTAAAGTTGGTCTTCGACTGCCAAAGACTCTGGCGGTGATGCCGTCCTGGGCTCCATGATGACTTCCATCCTGCTGTTCTGCTGGTCTTGGTCTTGTTGCACTGAAACGGTAACCTTTGCCTGATGCCTTGGCCTGTGCTTGCCCCCTTTGCACCGAAGGGGAAACAAGGACACTGCACAGGCCGGTGCCCGCCTGGTCTCGATCGTCATGGCTTGCGTCACGGGCTCCTCGCGAGGTGCCCTTGCCTTGATCTCTCCGCCTCCTCGCGAGCCTGCCTGATGAGGCTGCTCCTGAGGAAGCTTCCTGTCGTCCGCCCCGCGAGGCTTGGCCCCTCGTGAGGGTCTCCAGCTTGAGCTGATGAAGCTGGGCTGTGCTGGGCCCCCACTTGAGCCATGCCGCAGGCAGGCAAGTCTGGGGACCCCCGTTCCCAGAACGCCGACAGTAGCCCCCAGGCCCAAGGCGCGCCTGGACTTGGCTTAGCAGAGAAGCGAAGGGGCAAGTGCAAAGCGCCGCGGGCCCCAATAGCCTGTTGCCTTGAGCGCCGCGTGGCGATTGACTGGACATGGGCGTCTCCGCTTCCCCACGACGCCTCGGCAACCGCATGACTTGACAAGTCCCTGCATGCAAAAATGGGTCATTATTACCTGCGATCATGGTGGCCGACGGTTGGCCTTCTCCGGCTATAAGTACGGAATGACGCGAGCCCTTCCAGTCCATCCCTTCCTGCTACTCCTTTTCTTCTTCTTCCTCGCCCTTGCTCCACCTTACGCCGATGGCACCAATCCGCCGGTTTTCTGCAGAAGAGAAGGGAAAGCCCCCCCGAGAGGGTCCCGACCCGCTTCCGCTGAAGAAGCGGCTAGTCCTCTACCGCCGAGATGAGGGTGCTCGGCAAGAGGCGTCGAGGCCCTGGTACGAGCGGCCGCCGCCTGGGTTCCCTCTGCCCTTGTACGCCCGCATCGAGGGCCCTGGAGAAGAAGGCGTCGAGCGGCACCGACGGTGCTGCTGCCGACGCCGGCGAGTTACGGTGGTGCGCGTCGTTCCTCCTGGGGTCCACGCCGAGGGCTCCTCTCGCGAGCTTGTGCTTCACGCCGCCATGCCTCCTCGATCTTGGATTCACCTTCCTTCCTCCTTCGCCTTCAAGATCCCGCCGAGGGGGCCTCGGGAGCTCTGGCTGCAGCACGCCGACTGCAACACCCTTGTGACCGGGGCGGAGGTCGAGGTTGTTGCCCCGAGCAAGGTCTTCCTGACCCGCGACTGGGGTGAGATCGCCCGGGTCTGCCGGACAGGGGGCACCCTCGCAATCCATCTCGAATACGATGGCGCCTCCTTGATGTTCTTCAAGGTCTTCGATGCGGAAGGACGCTGGCTGGAATGCTGCCCAAGGAAGGCGGTCGGAGCATCATCGTGGCAAGGACCAGGCCCGCCAACCGCTTCACCGGCAGCTCCTCAGGCAGCAGCGGAGGAGCCGGAGGGTCCAACGACTCCGCCAAGATCCACGCGACTCCGGAGACAAGCGACGACAGCTACGAGCCTCTGAGCTCGCGTTGCGCCCGAAGTAGGGCGGCTGCATCAGGCCGTCGGCGCTGCTGATCTGGATGGGGTTGGCGCCGGCGCCTGATGGCCCACTGTTGATGATGGCATCTCCTGCAGAGGCGCGCGTAGTTATCGCTCCTTAGCACCTTTTGTTGCCTGCGAGGAATCGAAGTACCACCCCGCGGGGGTATGTAAGGCGCTGGCCATGTCTTTTGTTAATATTATATCCTTATTATGAATCGATGCGAGATGCTTGTCCTGTCCCGGCTCGGCTCCCCCTTTCTTTCCTCACAAGGGCTTGGTGCTCTACGCTGACAGGTCCCGGTCCCCAGGCAAGCTTCAGCCGTCGCTGGTATGCTAGGTCGCGATGCCATGGTCAAGGCCAAGAGGTGAGCGGCCCAAGGTCCAGTAAGAGCCCCTGAGCTACGATGCTCAGGAGGTCCCCTTTAGCGCTCAAGCAGCCTCCACTGGGCAAGAAAGGTAGGTAACGTTGTCGTGATAGAGCTGCACTGTGCGAGGGTTTAGCACTGAGTCAGTTCAGTTTTGCGTGACTTATCTTGTAGGTTTGGAGTGGTTTTCGGCGAAGTGCCGAGCCTGCGTGGCGGCAGCTGAGGTGTTGCTGGGTTAGGTCCTCGTGAGCTCCTTCCCTCTCCCCTGCACTTTCCTTCATGCTCTATGTCCTCAGGTCCCGGCCCTCGAGCGAGCTCAGCCACCGATGGTATGACAGGTCGCGATGCCGTGGGTCAAGGCCAGGGGGTGAGGGCTGGAGAGCCAATAAGAGCCCATGAGCCACGATGCTCAGGCGCCCCCCTTTTAACGTGCAAGAGGATCATGCCAGAGAGAAGGAGAGAAAGCTCGCGACGTCCCCAGTGTTGCTTCTGGAGTGGGTCCTGCATACCAATCATGAGGGGAAACAAAGTCTGTTGTTACGGTTGCCAGCCAACCATTGGTCGCTCCGAGGGAGTGATTGGGGCACTGAGGGCCTGGTGAGGTGGCGCCTTGTGGGGCTGCCGCGGCCAGAGCTCGGCCACTCAGATTTTTCGGTGTTGCAGGGACGGACCCGTATGCAAGTGCCGTGCCAGAGCGAGCGGCTCCAAGTAGGTGTCAATCGAGTAGGCGATTAGGTCAAGCATGTTAAGCATGAAGGAGCAAATCCATTTCAGATAGATGCGGAAAAAGCAAATGGGACAGGCCCAAGCGGCTTGGGGATAATGCAGCCCAAGGGGCGCCCCAACAAGGTAGGTAAAGAGCATAAGAAAAACGGATACATGCCGCAGGGATGGACCCACGCGACCTAGGAATGATGCAGCCCTGTGGGCGCTCCCAGCTGAAAATGGAACTTTGAAAGATGTCACCTGATATCGTTGGAGATGAAGTGATGCTGAAGTAGCGGACGACGCGTGGTGAGGAGGTCGACCCTCATGAGCTCCCGGGACTAGGAGCCTCGGGAGGTTCCGGGGGCACAGGTGGATCTTCGAGGACCATCTCCACCTCTGCCAGGACCGCGCAACGCCTGACCTCCTGAGCCTCCAGGATGCTCCTCATCAGGCACTGATGAGCAGCGGCCGCGTTCGGCAGGCCGAAAGGCATGCGAACGTAGCTGTGAGGTGGACCTTTGCAACGCCCCACGCGTGAAGGCCAGAGGCGCTCCTGAGACACGGCTCGGTTGAGCCCTGGTACGTTGATGCAGACACGCAGTCCACCATCCTCGCCTGGATGGGGGGCTACGGCGGGCAAACGGCGGCTGCCGCGCATGACTCTTGACTCCCGTAGCTCTTGAATGTTTCTCCCGATGAACTCCTGAGGGTTTGGCCCTCCTTGGCTCATACCTTCCTGAGGGAAACGTGCTTTGAAGCACGCCTCCAAGTGGTGCCCGAGCGCCTCCCTCGTGACCTTGGCAAAGTCGGTGGCTCTCCAAGAAAGAGCCCTCGAGCCCTGCCCGAGGAGGGCGCCGAGCGCGCCTTCCTATGCGACAGAGGGTGGCGCCCCCTGAACGGGCGCGGATCCTGACGCAACGCCTCCAGAGGTGCCTACCTCCTGAGGGTTTGGGCCAGGTGAAGTCTTCTTCTTCTTGGGGACCGCCTCGGGAAGTCTTCTGCTCCTGTGATCTGGGTCTTCGATTGCCGCGGCTTGGAAGGCACGCTCAAGAGAACACACTACATCCCTTCCCTCACAAGGTACAGTGATGACTCCACCGCTCCCTGGCATCTTGAGGACATTGTAGCCATGGTGAGTCACTGCCATGAACTTGGCCAGGGCTGGGTACCCGAGGATGGCATTATATGGCAGGCGAATGTGGGCAACATCGAAATCAATGAGCTCGGTAGGTAGTTGTTGCGCTGCCCAAAGGTGACAGGAAGGCGAACTTGCCCTATCGGAACAGTGGAACCATCAGTGACTCCTGAGAAAGGCTTGGTCGGCTGAAGCTAATCATATGGCACTTGGAGATTGTTGAATGTCTCGATGGACAGGACGTTGAGTCCTGCTCCGCCATCAATGAGGGTCCTGGTGACTTGCACATTGCTGATGACTGGGGAGCAAAGCATCAGGAGGACTCCGGTTGTTGCTGCGCACTTGAGCTGATCCGCTGAGCTAAACGTGATAGTGCATGCAGACCACCTGAGAGGGTGCGTGGCCTCAAGCTTGGGGAGGACTGCATTCACCTCGCGAGTGAACTGGTTGAAGATGCGCTGTGAGGCTACGGCTTGGCCGCCGCCCAGGATGCAAGCGATTGTGTGCGGCTTCTGGAAGCCCCCAGCCCCCTCGTCCTGATGCTAGTCCTCATTCCTCCTTGGCGGTGGTGGTAGAGGAGGGAGGCATGCGTTGCCGTGCGGTCAATCCTCACGGGGATGATCCCTCCAACCTCCCTCGCGAGGCTGGTCCTGCCAACGATCCTCGCGAGGTCGGTCACGCCATCCTTGGTGAGGGCCACGGTCTTCCCATCGTCCTCCACATCTTCCTCCTCCTCGGCCATAGCCCCGGTCATTGCGCTCGGGGCGTCGGCCGATACGCCCATCTCGCACGGCCCCGAGGTCTTGGCATTCGTTGGTATTGTGGGTGTGGAGGTCGTGGTACACGCAGTACCGGCTACCCTTGGATGACTCAGGTTGATCGCTGCCTTGCTTGGTGTCTAGCTCTACTGCGAGCACAGCAGCTCCCTTACACTTCACGTCCTTGACCTTGGGCTTCTTCTCTTCTGGATCGGCAGCCGGCAGCTCGAGGAGGGAGAGGCGCCCTTCCTCAGCCTTAGTGCACTTGGTCGCCAAGTTGAACAGCTCCAGGGATGTGCACAGGTCTTCATGGATTGCTAGCTCCTCTTTCATCTTGATGTCACGCACGCCATCGGAGAAGGCTGAGATGATGGCTTCCTCAGTCACCTTGGGGATCTTGAGGCGAACATTGTTAAAGCACTGGATGTACTTCTGCAGGGTCTTTCCTGGCTGTTGCTTGATGCGGCGCAGGTCACTCATGGCCGGAGGCCGGTCGCGAGTGCCTTGGAAGTTGGCGATGAAGCGAGTGCGCATCTCGTCCCAGGAGGAGATTGTGCCAGGAGCCAGGTTCAGGAGCCAGGTGCGGGCACCGTCCTTGAGCGCCATGGGAAACCAATTCGCCATGACCTTTTCGTCCCTGTTGGCGGCTTCGATGCCCAGCTCATAGAGCTGTAGGAACTCCGTGGGGTCTGCAGTGCCGTCGTAGCAAGGGGGCAGGTCAGGCTTGAACTTGCCTGGCCATGCGACACTGCGTAGCTCGGGGGTGAAGGTGCGGCAGCCTGCGGTGGCCACCGGAGCCCTTTGCTGGTGCTGGGCTCGCTCCTGGAAATTCCCACGCGCCGCCGCTTGGAGTAGCGCGGGGTCTTGACGTGGTGGTGCAGGGATGCGATCTTGGTGCACCGGTGCTGGGAGCACGCGGGCACCTTCTTGGGGATGAGGGATTTCTTGGCAACTCCTTTCTTCCCGCGCAGGCGCCGGACATGGAGGGTCTCGTCCTGGGGCCACACGCTTTGGAGCCAGGGCGCCTTCTTGGGGAGGAGGTGGCGGAGGCCCCTCCTGATCCTCGCCTCCTTCGCAGGATGGAGGGCAAGGCAGCGAGAGAGATGGCGAAGGAGAGCCCCCTACGGCGCTGACGAGCTCGGTGATGCGGGCGAGCCAGTCCTCGTAGAGGTCGTCGATGGGACGGTAGTGCAGGAGCTCACGCGCCAGGAGTAGCGCAGTGTGCGTGTCCGTGGGGGCACGACGGGCGTGGGATGACGAACCGGCTGCAGTCAGTGATGGGGTGGTGGTGCGGCCTTCCCGCTGCACCGAAGGATGCAGGGATGAGGCCCGCTGCTCGTTCCCCATCGGGCTGGTGGCAGCGTTGGCGGCAAGCAACGGGGAACGACGGTGGCGACCGCCGACGGGCGCTGTCTGGGCGACGCGGGTGGTGAGAGCAGCACGACGCTCGGCGCGAGCCCGGCGAGTGTCAGCCATGGATACGATGGAAGATCACACGCGAACAGTGGAAGAAAGACTCCGGCGCACCCCTACCTGGCGCGCCAAATGTCGGATTTCGGGTTCTGGCAGACCCTTGAGGTTCGAACTCTGGGGTGCGCACGAAGATCTTTCCCCTACCAACTCGCGTCTCGAAGCCTCGCAAGGAATCTAGGCTAGAAAGAAGAACACACAAGGGACACGAGGTTTATACTGGTTCATGCCACCATTGTGGTGTAATACCCTCCTCCAGTGTGTGGTCTGGTGGATTGCCTCAGGGGCTGATGATGAACAATACAAAGGGAGAATAGCCTCGCGAGGGGCTGTTCTTGAGCTGGTGCGATGAACTGCTTGGGTGAGTTCAATCGCTTCTCTCTCTCTCTCCCTCTCTCTCTCTCTCTCTCTCTCTCTCTCTCTCTTTCTCTCTCTCTCTCTCTCTCTCTCTCTCTCTCTCTCTCTTTCTCTGATCGATCTGTCCGTCCCCCTTTGCCATGTGGTGGCTAGCTCTATTTATAGAGGGAGGCCGTGGGCCTCTTCCCAAATAATGAGCGGGAAGGGCGCCAACAATCGGCCATTTTGAAGGGGAACATCTAGTACACTTATCCTGACTAAAGTTGGTCTTCGACTGCCAAAGGCTCTGGCGGTGACGCCGTCCTGGGCTCCACGATGACTTCCATCCTGCCGTTCTGCTGGTCTTGGTCTTGTTGCACCGAAACTGTAACCTTTGCCTGATGCCTTAGCCTGTGCTTGCCCCCTTTGCACCGAAGGGGAAACAAGGACACCGCGCAGGCCAGCGCCCACCTGGTCTCGATCCTCATGGCTTGCGTCATGGGCTCCTCGCGAGGTGCCCTTGCCTTGATCTCTCCGCCTCCTCGCGAGCCTGCCTGATGAGGCTGCTCCTGAGGAAGCTTCCTGTTGTCCGCCCCGCGAGGCTTGGCCCCTCGCGAGGGTCTTGAGCTTGAGCTAATGAAGTTGGGTTGCTGGGCCCCCACTTGAGCCACGCCACAGGTAGGCAAGTCTAGGGACCCCCGTTCCCAGAACACCGACAGACTTGGCGACGTAGGCAGTTGCTAGAGCCAGACTTGCAACACCCGAGTCAGACTCCCCCTCAGACTCCACCTCCGCCTCCTCTGAAGCTGACTCCTCCCCTGAATCCATTTCCTTGCCAACAAAAACACGGGCCTTGCCGGATGAGCTCTTCTTGTGTGATGAAGATCTGGAAGAATACTTTGAGGATTTCTTCTTTTTCTTGTCATCAGAATCATATTATTTGCTCTTCTTCTTCTTCTTCTTCTTCTCATTGTCCCACTGTGGACACTCAGAGATGTAGTGACCAGACTTCTTGCACTTGTGACAGGTTCTCTTCTTGTGATCAGAGGTAGAAGCTTCATCATTCCTTGAGCTGGAGCATGACGACTTTCTAAAGCCTTTCTTCTTGGTGAATTTCTAGAACTTCTTCACAAGCATAGCAAGCTCCTTTCCAATGTCTTCAGGATCACCAGAACTGTAGTCAGATTCTTCTTCAGATGAGGAAGCAGCAGCCTTTGCCTTCAAAGCTCGAGTACGGCCATAGTTAGGGCCATAGATATCTCGTTTCTCAGATAGCTGGTACTCATGTGTGTTGAGCCTCTCAAGTATGCAGATGGATCGAGAGTCTTGAAATCAGGGCGTTCTTGTATCATCAGGGCTAAGGTGTCAAATGAGCTGTCAAGAGATCTCAATAGTGTCTTCACTATCTCATGCTTCGTGATCTCAGTAGCACCGAGTGCTTCGAGCTCATTTGTGATATCAGTGAGGCGATCCAATGTGAGCTGGACATTCTCGTTGTCGTGTCTCTTGAATTGGTTGAAGAGGTTGCGGAGAGTGCTGATACGTTGATCTCGCTGAGTTCAGACGCCTTCATTGACCTTGGAGAGCCAGTCCTAGACTAGCTTCGACGTTTCCAAAGCACTCACACGGCCATACTGTCCTTTGGTAAGGTGACCACAGATGATGTTCTTGGCAGTAGAGTCCAGTTGAATGAACTTCTTCACATCCGTAGGGGTGACGCCTTCACCCGTCTTGGGAACGCCGTTCTTGACGACATACCATAGATCGACATCAATGGCTTCAAGATGCATGCGCATCCTATTCTTCCAGTAGGGATATTCAGTGCCATCGAAGATGGGGCACGCAGCGGAGACTTTGATTATCCCTGCAGTCGACATCGCTAAACTCTAGGTGGTTAAACCGAATCACACAGAACAAGGGAGTACCTTGCTCTGATACCAATTCAAAGGGCTAGTTACCGACTAGGGGGGGGGGGGGTGAATAGGCAATTTTTATGAAAGTCTTCAAAACATGGGAGTTTCGAAGATAAACAATATAAACAACACTATTGGAATGCAGCGGAAGGTAGACTACACTAGACAAGCCATAGTCAAGTATTCAATATAGTGAAAGCACGATGACTAACAACAACTAGGTAGTAAAGATTAGGATGGAAGATAGTATGAAGCCAATCAGAACAGATAGTCACACAGTGAAGTCAAACAGATAATGCAAGCAGGCAATGACTTCACAAAGACAAACTGTAAGTAAGAGAGGTAAGAGATAGAACCAGTGGCTTCAGAAGGACAGGGATTTGTTCGACCAGTTCCAGTTGCTGTGACAACTGTACGTCTGGTTAGGTAGGCGGAGATTCAACTCAGAAGACCACGTCTTCACCTTATTCCCCTTGAGCTAAGGACACCTAGTCCCCGCCCAATAACTCTGGTAAGTCTTCAAGGTAGACTTCCGAACCTTCACATACTTCATTCACCGGCAATCCACAATGGCTCTTGGATGCTCAGAATGTGACGCCTAACCGGCTGGAGGATTCACAGTCCTCAAGTGTAACAAGTCTTCAGATCACGCGGACAGAAAGACTTCAGTGATGCCAAACACTCTTTGGGCTCTGGGTGGTTTGGGCTTTGTCCTCACAAGGATTTTCTCTCGAAAGTTTCGGCGGTGGGTTGCTCTCAAACGACAAAAGCCGTGTACTAACTCTGAGCAGCCACCAATTTATGGTATAGGGGGTGGGCTATTTATAGCCACTAGGCAATCCGACCGGATATGTCCGAAATGACCCTGGGTCACTAAGGAACCGACACGTGTTGCAACGGTCAGATTCCAAACACACGCGGCAGCTTGACTTGGGCTACAAGTAAAGCTGACTTATCCGTTACAGGATAAGATTTGCTCTCATTGTCTTCGCTCGAAGACATAGGATTGGGTTGAGCATCACTTCAGTCACTCTGACTTTGTTCACTTGGACCCCACTTAGCAGTGTGGTGGTTCCTATGACTCAACAAAGAAGAAAAGGAAACAACGAAACAACTAAGTCTTCGCGCTCCATAGTCTTCACTCAATGTATTCTCGTGTCATAGACTTCAATGTGAATATCTTCACAGACACCATTGTCTTCAATGTCTTCAGACATTTTTAGGGGTCATCTCTGGTAGGTAAACCGAATGAAGGAGGGACTACTACCCATGTTATCCTGCAATTCTCACAAACACATTAGTCCCTAAACCAGGTTTGTCGTCAATACTCCAAAACCAACTAGGGGTGGCACTAGATGCACTTACAATCCCGAGGAGCAGATGGACCGGGGTTGAAGTCAAGTCCAAATGCCTTCTTTTTCTTCATAGCAGAATCTTTGGCAAACTTGAAGTTGCG
The DNA here is from genome assembly GCF_002162155.2 of Triticum dicoccoides. Classification (NCBI taxonomy): domain Eukaryota; kingdom Viridiplantae; phylum Streptophyta; class Magnoliopsida; order Poales; family Poaceae; genus Triticum; species Triticum dicoccoides. The sequence goes on along the minus strand of NC_041393.1, from coordinate 276,898,893 downwards.
CTTGAACAGATTGTCTTCTCGACACCATAGCAGAGAAGATGGGTGAGGGAGTCCTGGATTAGGGGGTGTCCGGATGGCCGGACTATGACCTTTGGCCGGACTCCTAGACTATGAAGATACAAGATTGAAGACCTCATCCCGTGTCCGAATGGGACTTTCCTTGGCGTGGAAGACAAGCTTGGCGATACGATATGAAGATCTCCTCCCATTGTAACCGACTCTGTGTAACCCTAGCCTCTCCGGTGTCTATATAAACCGGAGAGTTTTAGTCCGTAGGACGAACAACAATCATACCATAGGCTAGATTCTAGGGTTTAGCCTCTCTGATCTCGTGGTAGATCAACTCTTGTACTACCCATATCATCAATATTAATCAAGCAGGAGTAGGGTTTTACCTCCACCGAGAGGGCCCGAACCTGGGTAAAAACATCGTGTCCCTTGTCTCCTGTTACCATCCGCCTAGACGCACAGTTCGGGACCCCCCTACCCGAGATCCGCCGGTTTTGACACCGACATTGGTGCTTTCATTGAGAGTTCCTCTGTGTCGTCACCTTTAGGCCCGATGGCTTCTTCGATCGTCAACCACGACGCGGTCCAGGGTGAGACTTTTCTCCCCGGATAGATCTTCGTATTCGGCGGCTTCACACTGCGGCGCCAACTCGCTTGGCCATCTGGAGCAGATCAAAAGCTACGCCCCTGGCCATCAGGTCACGTTTGGAAGCTTAAACTACACGGCCGACATCCGCGGGGACTTGATCTTCGACGGATTCGAGCCACGGCCGAGCATGCCGCGCTGTCTCGATGGGCATGATCTAGCTCTGCCGCCGGACAGCACCCAGAGTGCCGCTCAGGTGTCCGCTCTGACCATTAGCTCGGAGCCGACTGCGCTAGCCGGGGACAGACGGTTGGACGCCGCCCCAGGCTCCGCAATCTCTACGGCGATAGAGCCAAATACCAGCCTAGTCCTTTGCAAGGCCCGTGACCCCAATGTGCCGGACTCCGTTCCGGACTCCGAATCTTCCGCACCACCTCCAATCAGACCCGATTGGGCTCCGATCATGAAGTTCACCGCCGCGGACGTCTTTCAGCACTCGCCCTTTGGCGATATCCTGGAATCGTTAAAGTCTCTCTCTTTGTCAGGAGAGCCCTGGCCGGACTGTGGTCAGCAGGGTTGGGATGCGGACGACGATGAAATTCGAAACCCATCCACCACCCACTTTGTAGCCACTGTCGACGATCTAACCGACATGCTCGACTTCGACTCCGAAGACATCGACGGTATGGACGCCGATGATGGAGACGACCAAGAACCAACACCTATAGGACACTGGAAGGCCACCTCGTCATATGACATATACATGGTGGACACCCCCAATGCAGGGGATGGCGATGAAAAAGCAGATGATGACCCCTCCAAGAAGCAACCTAAGCACCGACGTCAGCGGCGCCGCTCTAAATACCGCCATAGCAAGAACGGTGAATTCGGCACCGGAGACGTCAACACCCCGGACAGTGCCGAAGACAACCTCCTCCAGCAGGATTCAGCGCGGGAGGACGAAGGAGCCAGCCCTCATGAGAGAGCGGCAGACAAGGAGGTCGAGAACGACAATTATATGCCTCCCTCCGAAGACGAGGCAAGCCTCGACGACGACAAATTCGTCGTGCCAGAGGATCCCGTCGAACAAGAGTGTTTCAAACGCAGGGTTATGGCCACGGCGAGCAGCCTGAAAAAACAGCAGCAGCTTAGAGCTGACCAAGATCTGCTAGCCGATAGATGGACCGAAGTCCTGGCGGCCGAAGAGTATAAACTGGAACGCCCCTCCAAGAGTTACCCAAAGCGCAGGCTGCTACCCCAGCTAGAGGAGGAAGCAACTAAACCTACATCACCAGCGTACGATGCGCCCGATCGGCCACCCCGTGGACGCGACAGAGAGGCCCTTCGGCCCTCAATCCAAGCCGCACCCCGGCGTCGCTCTAAAAATACCAGAGCACGGGGAAACGCAACAGACCTGCGAGACATATTGACGGACAAGGCAAGGCAAACAAGATCGATCTACGGATCGCGTGGGCGCCCCACATCACGTGATGATAACCATCACGCCGGATATGATAAATACGGCCAGGCGGAATACAACAGACAAAGCTCATCCGAGCTACGTCGCGATATAGCCCAGTACAGGGGCGCCGCACACCCACTATGCTTCACAGACAAAGTAATGGATCATCAAACCCCTGAGGGTTTTAAACCCGTAAACATCGAATCATACGATGGCATAACTGATCCTGCGGTATGGATCGAGGATTATCTCCTTCATATCCACATGGCCCGTGGCGATGATCTACACGCCATCAAATACCTCCCGCTCAAGCTTAAAGGACCAGCTCGACATTGGCTTAACAGCTTGTCAGCAGAGTCAATTAGTTGCTGGGAGGACCTGGAATCCGCATTCCTTGACAACTTCCAGGGCACCTATGTGCGACCACCAGACGCCGATGACCTAAGCCACATAATCCAGCAGCCAGAGGAATCGGCCAGACAATTCTGGACACGGTTCCTAACCAAGAAAAATCAAATAGTCGACTGTCCGGACGCCGAGGCCCTTGCAGCCTTCAGGCACAACATCCGAGACGAATGGCTCGCCCAGCACCTAGGACAGGAAAAGCCAAAATCTATGGCAGCCCTCACGACACTCATGACCCGCTTTTGCGCGGGCGAAGACAGTTGGCTAGCTCGTAGCAATAACATAACCAAGAGCCATGGCAATTCGGATACCAAGGACAACAATGGAAGGTCACGTCGCAACAAGCACAAGTGCCGCATTAACGGCGACAATGCTGAGGATACGGCAGTCAATGCCGGATTCAGAGGCTCTAAACCCGGTCAGCGGAAGAAGCCATTCAAAAGAAACCCTCCGGGCCCATCCAACTTAGACCGGATACTCGATCGCTCGTGCCAGATACATGGCACCCCCGAACAACCAGCCAACCACACCAACAGGGATTGTTGGGTGTTCAAGCAGGCAGGCAAGTTAAGTGCCGAAATCAGAGACAAGGGGCTACGTAGCGATGACGAGGAGGAGCCCCGGCCGCTGAACAACAAAGGACAGAAGGGATTCCCCCCGCAAGTGCGGACGGTGAACATGATATACGCAACCCACATCCCCAAAAGGGAGCAGAAGCGTGCTCTCAAGGACGTCTATGTGTTGGAGCCAGTCGCCCCAAAGTTCAACCCATGGTCCTCCTGCCCGATCACCTTTGATCGAAGGGACCACCCCACTAGCATCCGTCACGGTGGATTCGCCGCATTGGTCCTAGACCCAATCATTGATGGATTTCACCTCACTAGAGTCCTCATGGACGGCGGCAGCAACCTGAACCTGCTTTATCAGGATACAGTGCAAAAAATGGGTATAGATCCCTCAAGGATTAAACCGACAAAGACAACCTTTAAAGGTGTCATACCAGGTGTAGAAGCCAGCTGTACATGCCTGGTTACACTCGAAGTGGTCTTCGGATCCCCGGATAATTTCCGAAGCGAAGAGTTAATCTTCGACATAGTCCCATTCCGCAGTGGCTATCACGCCCTCCTCGGACGAACCGCATTTGCAAAATTCAATGCGGTGCCGCACTACGCATATCTCAAGCTCAAGATGCCAGGCCCTCGCGGAGTCATCACGGTAAATGGAAATACCGAAGGCTCTCTCCGAATGGAGGAGCACACAGCGGCCCTGGCGGCGGAAGTACAGAGCAGCCTCTCAAGGCAACTCTCCGATCCGGGCATTAAATGTCCGGACAATGTCAAGCGCGCCCGAAGCAACCTACAACAGAGCCGGCTGGCACGATCCGAGCAAGCATAGCAGTGCGGCCCCAACCCCAGCCCTTGCCAGATGGTGATATTGGTACCACGTGTACATAATTACGCTTTGAAATACCATGGGCATAAGGGGAGGGGCACAACTACGGCACACCTAGAATGCGGCTCAACCGCACTTAGGGGCTCCCTATTCGGCCGTTTTCTTTTTTTATTTTTACACTTTCAGGACCCAACTATCCGGAAGGCCTGCCCGGCAATACACTCGCCGAACACACGATGCAACAGCCAGGGCGAGAACAAGCTGCGTCGAATGTCCAGGTGGTCTCTATAACGAGTTAAATACCTGTTTTTACTTAAAGACCCGCAGCTTGCCCCTGGAGGGGGACATGTCAAATAATCCCATCTCTTGCTTATCACACTATTTGTATCGTCCTGCTTTTATAGCAGCCCTTTTTAATAAACAAGACATAGCTCTTATTTATTATTGTATTCATCTATTTTTATACATATATGTTCAGTCATGACATTGCGCAACCGTACACTTTGGTACGGCCAATACACCAGGGGCTTAAGTACCCCATAACATGGTGTGAGAAGACCGAACACTCTCCTGAGTGCGGCACCCCGAACTTATAGCATTGTATGCATCGGCTCCGAATCATGTCTTGGGTCAATAGTTGGGTTTGCCCGGCTCCCATGTTTTGGTACCTTACGTTCCGCAATGTTGGCTAAGGTAGCGCTGGGAGAACTACTGCGATTGTGCCCCAGTTGAGCTGGGTTAACACCTCAGTAGAGAAAGCTAAAACTGACCGTCATGATAGTGCAAAACCGGTCGCTGTTCGCGAGGTTTTTTTGAGTCCTTAAAGACTTATGCCGCTTAGAGCGAGGAGCCGGATTTATCTGGCCTAGGCGTGGATAGCGCCCCGAACTTGGTCTTCCGAATACTAGGGGCTTCGCCGAAATTTAAAATTATAGAATTCTATGGCTAAGTGAGATTGATAAAGCATTATAAGTCCGACGGCCTGGTTCGTTGTGCTGAGCGCCTCCCTAGATGGACCCAAGAATGGGAACAAGAGCGCACAGGTTTATCCCGAACACCCCAGCACTCGTGGGATGGGGGTAGAAGCCGACGACTTGCATCTCTCAGATTTGATAAACGGCCGCACAAAAGGTAATATTTTAAATTAACAAGCGTTGCTTAACGCACATGAACAAAGTTTTCAGCGTACAGGATAACAAATGCGAGTCTACTCAAAAATTACATATTTGGAGCACTCATCCGCTATAAGGCGGGCACCCTTCAGGACGCCCTTATAATACATCTCGGGCGTGCGATACTCCTTGCCCGGCGGTGGCGCGTCCGTCAAAAGCTTCTCCACGTCCAACTTGCCCCAGTGCACTTTAGCACGGGCAAGGGCCCGACGGGCACCTTCAATATAGATGGAGCGCTTGATGACTTCAATCCATGGACACACGTCCACCAGCCGCCGCACCAGACCGAAGTAGCTCCCAGGCATGGCCTCTCTAGGCCACAGCCGAACTATGAGGCCCTTCATGGCCTGTTCGGCCACCTTGTGGAGCTCGACCAGCTGCTTCAGCTGGTCGCTCAGGGGCACCGAATGTTCGGCCTCAGCATACTGAGACCAGAAAACCTTTTCCGTCGAGCTCCCCTCCTCGGTTCGGTAGAACGCAGCAACATCAGACACACTACGGGGCAGATCGGCGAATGCTCCTGGAGAGCTCCGGATCCGGGTAAGTAACAGATAATTTACTTTTATATTCTTGCTTTGCACAAAGAATGCCTTACCCGCCACTATCTTCTTCATCGCCTCGATCTCCTGGAGGGCCTTCTGGGCTTCGGCCTTAGCAGTTTTGGCACTCTCAAGAGCCAAGGCGAGCTCGGACTCTCGAGTCTTCGAGTCACGCTCCAAACTCTCGTGTTTTTCCACAAGAGCCTGGAGGTCTTGCTGCAGCTCCGCCACCCGCACCTCCTGTTTCTCTCGCTTGGTGCGCTCCAAAGTCGCACTGCTTTTGGCCTTGGAGACCGCCTCCTTCAGGGTCGCCACCTCGGTCGTGGCCCCTGCAACATTTACGTTGGTCCTGTCATTATTTGCAACCAAGTATTTCTATATACACTTAAATGCGGTACTATGTACCCTCCTTGTCCTCGAGCTGCTTCTTGGCACGGCCGAGCTCGTTCTCGGACCGATCGAGGCTCTCCTTCAATGCATTGACCTCCACAGTCAGTGGGACAGAGGTCAACAGCGCAGCCTGCATTCCCATATTGACACATTTATGTTAGACTCCTGCGTATATCTTTTTAGATCCTCAGCTCGACTTTTCTTTCCGAACACCGAACCGAGCATCAGGGGCTACTGTCTATGCGGTAACATTTTTATATGTTTTGAACACATACCTCAAAGCCTGTTAACAGACTTGTACAGGCTTCTGTCAGCCCGCTCTTGGTAGACTGAACCTTCTGAATCACCGCACTCATAACAGTGCGGTGTTCCTCGTTGATGGAGGCGCCGTTAAGCACCTCCAGCAAATTGTCCGGCGCCTCCAGATGGACGGAGGTCGCCGGTGTCGTAGGCTTACCCTTCTTATGAAGGCGCCGCCTGTCGGACTCTGGAACCGTTGGTGGTTCCGGAGCAGTGTCCGGCCCGGGGCCGGACTTAGATCCCTCTAGAGCTTTACCCCCTTTGGGCCTGGAGTCCGGGAGGTCACCTTGAGGCGCCTCCAGGACCACCTCCTCCTGGTTCGTTCCCCTTCGGGACCCCACCTCGGCATCGTCCGCAGGGAGAGGGGAGGAGGCCGTCGGAAGTGAAGAGCTGTTCACATCAGACGAATTCAGGGAGCCGCTTGATGAATCGCCGAGCTGAGCTCTGGGCGGAGTGCATAATTAAATTCGGCGTTAGAAATTACCGAATAATAGAGGAGCGCTGTAAGTCATTCGGGTAATCGGACACTTACAATTTTGCCAGGGGCTTGACCCTGGATGGCCATTCCTCCCTGTCGTCTTCGGCATCGGAGGCGTAGTCTGGTAGAAGGGTCTTCCCCTTCTTGGACCCTCCGGCCTCCCCAGTTGGGGCGGCCTTTCTTTTCTTTCCTCCCCCTGTTGGAGGGGGAGAGGCTTCGCCTTCCTCCTCCTCGTCTTTAGAGGCGGAGGGTGCTTCGGGGTTGTCGGGCGATGAATCCGACACCACCGAGCGCCGTGAGCTCTTTCGAGTCCCCGTGGTCTTCTTCTTGGCCTTCTTCTCCGACACCACGTGAGGTGCCGGAACCAGCAGCCCTGTCAATCGGGCGTCCGCTGGGTCTTCTGGTAAGGGAGCCGGACAGATAACCTGCCCGGACTTTTTCAGCCAGTCCTGTCAAAGGTAGGGGAGTTTAGATCCCGCATAGAGTCAGACTGTGAAAGACAAGAGTCCCGTAAAGGGTATAATATCTTACCTCATTGGCCCGACGCCGCGAGCTGAATCCGCAATCTTCGGTAGCGGATGCGGGAGCCTCGGCGCCCTTGAACAGCACCTTCCAGGCATCCTCGTACGTGGTGTCGAAGAGCCCGCTCAAGGCTTGGTGCTGTGCCGGATCGAACTCCCACAATTTGAAGGCCCGTTGTTGGCATGGGAGGATTCGACGGATAAGCATGACCTGGACTATGTTGACAAGCTTGAGATTCTTGTTCACCAGCTTTTGGATGCAGGTTTGGAGTCCGGTTAGCTCTTCCGAGTCTCCCCATGTTAGGCCCGTCTCTTTCCAGGAGGTGAGCCGTGTGGGAAAGCCGGATCAAAATTCGGGGGCCGCCGCCCATTTGGGGTCGCGTGGCTCGGTGATGTAGAACCACCCCGATTGCCACCCTTTAATTGTCTCCACAAAGGAGCTCTCGAGCCATAGGATGTTGGCCATCCGGCCCACCATGGCACCTCCGCACTCCGCTTGGCGGCCTCCCACTACTTTTGGCTTGACATTAAAAGTCTTCAGCCATAAGCCGAAGTGGGGCTGGATGCAGAGGAAGGCCTCGCATACGACGATAAATGCCGAGATGTTAAGGACGAAGTTCGGGGCCAGATCATGGAAGTCCAGGCCGTAGTAGAACATGAGCCGCCGGATGAACGGGTGAAGAGGAAATCCCAGTCCGCGGAGGAAATGGGGGAGAAAAACAACCCTCTCATGGGGCCTGGGGGTGGGGATGAGTTGCCCCGCATCTGGAAGTCGGTGCGCGATGTCGTCAGACAGGTATCCGGCCTCCCTCAACTTTTTGATTTGCCCCTCCGTGACGGACGAGGCCATCCATCTACCTTCCGCTCCGGACATGATTGGAGAAGGTTGAGGTGGGAAGTGCGGGCTTGGGCGTTGGAGCTCGAGTGTGCAAGGACGGATAGACAAAGGAGGAAGAAGGCATAAATGAAAGGGTAGAATCTTATCCCCTTATATGGGCGGCCGAAACTACGAGCCCCCACCGGCCTAATAAAACTCGCTTATCCCCCAAGTGCCGCGGTTAATGGCGTGGTTGGGTTACCCACACCCGTATTGATGAGAATCCCGGAATAAGGGGACATGATCTCTGCTTTGACAAGACATGCCAAGGAAACCGCCTCGCTAAACGCGCGGAGGTGGAACAGTAAAACGATTCGAATAAAGGCTTGGCCGTGGCGTGATGTCGCGCTGCGGAATATGTCAGCAGATTAGATTTGTACAGAAATTATTCTCTCTACGGCGGTATGTGGAACTTATTTTTGCAGAGCCGGACACTATCCTTGTGTTCAACATCTTCTATGAAGTAGGAACCCGCCTTCCAATGCCGAAGACAATTTTCACGCCGGACTCGTCGTCATTGAAGCCTGGTTCAGGGGCTACTAAGGGAGTCCTGGATTAGGGGGTGTCCGGATGGCCGGACTATGACCTTTGGCCGGACTCCCGGACTATGAAGATACAAGATTGAAGACCTCGTCCCGTGTCCGTATGGGACTTTCCTTGGTGTGGAAGACAAGCTTGGCGATACGATATGAAGATCTCCTCCCATTGTAACCGACTCTGTGTAACCCTAGCCCTCTCCGGTGTCTATATAAACCGGAGAGTTTTAGTCCGTAGGACGAACAACAATCATACCATAGGCTAGATTCTAGGGTTTAGACTCTCTGATCTCGTGGTAGATCAACTCTTATACTACCCATATCATCAACATTAATCAAGCAGGAGTAGGGTTTTACCTCCACCGAGAGGGCTCGAACCTAGGTAAAAACATCGTGTCCCTTGTCTCCTATTACCATCCACCTAGACGCACAGTTCGGGATCCCCTACCCGAGATCCGCCGTTTTTGACACCGACAATGGGCTAGCATTCTCTGGCTGTGGTCCATGAACCATGCACGGATAGAAGCCTTGATCAATAGCTTCAGATAGGGACTGGGGTTGAATATTTTTGTATAATATATCTCCCCAGGGCTGATGGCATTCTTCTCAGCATACTCACCAGTGACAAATCCGTACTTAAACCATTCTTCAGCCCAATATCTTCGAATCCATTGGATTCGAGTTTTGCGTTCACCATACGTTTCTTTAGGGTCTGTCTTGTACATTTCATGTAGATCTGGTGGCAAATCTTTGGATGTATTTCTGCGGCGCTGTCTGCCGCCCTTTCTAGCTGACTTATCTGTTGCCATGAAGCTTAAAGTGAATGGCTTCAGAACTTGCAAGGGCTTTCGTCTGCTGGTCAGACAAGAACTAGCTTTAGGTGAATTGATGTGACATTGTAAGAATTCTGCAAATGAATGCAGACTATGAGAACCAAGGGATTCTCCCACGAACATGTACCTGTGACAGCATTAGAGATGCGAGGGAAGGGGAAGAGGTCATATGCATTCTCAGAAGATTTTTGACGATAAATCAGTTTGAAGACATTGACCTCATAGCGCGAAGACATTCACTTATTTGGTGAGAGTTGGTTCCAGATTTGTACGAATCCAAGAATAGGTACAAGTGAGGAATCTAACTTGTTGTGAAGCATAAGTGAATATACTAAGCATGATATGCGATGCAGAACAGGATAGATTCATCAGATAGACATAGAAACCGCTTTTGGTGAAGAACGATGAGTCCATCAGATCAAAAAGATAGTAAAAAGTGAGTTTTAATTACCACACGAAGAACTGCTAGACGGAACGGAGTAGGAGGCCAACAGTTCAATCTCCCGTGCCCTAACTTGGCGATGGAAGACACTTACGGTGGCAGCGGAGAAGACGAGGTCCGCGGCTGGCGTGAGGACAGCGTCAGTGAGGTTGCGGCAGCTAAGCGCTTCATCGTCGGCATCATCGAGAGCTAGCGGTGGCGCTAGGGTTTGTGCGAGGTGGCGAGGTGGGAGAAGGATTTTGACCGTGATGTGATGTGTATTTATAAGGAAAGGTACGGCACATCGCAATTACGTAGGTGCCCCTGGCGGTTCACATCTGAAGGGCACGTAGCAAACATGCAACACATTGGAAGTTGTTCCATTTTCCCACGCATGCCTGGACTGTTGGGGTGGTCGTTCCGGCTTCTCCGGGTTTCAAGCAATACGGATATACGATTAAAAACAGATATGATTCTTGTCTCTGTATCTTCTGCTGACAAGGACGCAGAGAAGACATTCAACGGTTTCAATAGAATGCATATGACTTGGATAGATAGAATTTGAGGTAGAAGCATAGAAGAGGTGAGGGTCTGATCACATTCACTTAGATCAAAAGATTCAAGCAAGAAGTCATAGCTATAAGTGAATGTTGTAGAGGACAGAACACAAATATGTATATATCCTAGTATAAGACCAAATCAACAAGGTGAAGATAATCACGAACTTAAGTCAAAGATGAAGACAAATCAAATGCAAAGACTTTGCAATTATGACGCCAAGAAAAACACTTCAAACAAAAGTTTGGTGGTGGCGTTGCCCATCGTATAGGAAGTATTAGACCCAGACACGATGCACAATTATCGTGGCGCTCCGAAGTTGAATTCCGCATTAATGTATTCACACTTAGAGTGTATGTGTTCATTGATTGAAGATATACATTACTTCGTGTGTTGCACATCTAAGTCATCAATATTCATAAGTGTTAGGATGTGTGTCCAATCACAGGCCATTTGAGGATTCCAAGATATTTAGCTCACACCGCAACTTGCAAAACCTTTTCTCATCCAAGGGCTTTGTGAAGATCTCCGCCAATTGCTCTTCAGTGTTGACGTGAATGATATCAATATCTTCCTTCATGACATGATCTCTGAGAAAGTGATGACGAATTTCAATGTGCTTTGTCCTGGAGTGCTGAACTGGGTTGTTGCCAATCTTCATGGCGCTTTCATTGTCGTAGTAGAGTGGCACATGCTTCAGGTGAACACCATAGTCCTTGAGAGTTTTCTTCATCCAGAGAAGCTGAGCACAGCAAGATCCAACAACAATGTATTCAGATTCAGTAGTGGAGAGAGATACACAGTTCTACTTCTTTGAAGACCAACAGACAAGTGATCGTCCCAGAAAGTGACATGTGCCTGATGTGGACTTGCGATCAACCTTGTCACCAGCATAATCAGCATCTGAGAATCCAACTAGATCAAACTCTGAGCCCTTTGGATACCATAATCCTAGTGTTGGGGTGTAAGCCAAATATCGAAGAATTCGCTTCACAGCCAAGTGATGCGATTCCTTTGGTGCCGCTTGGAATCGGGCACACATGCAAACACTAAGCATTATATCTGGCCTAGATGCACATAAATAAAGTAAAGAACCAATTATGGAGTGGTATACCTTTTGATCGAACTCTTTACCATCGGCGTCGGGACTCGGATGACTTTTGGTTGGCATTGGCGTCGTGTATCCTTTGCAGTCTTGCATTCCAAACTTCTTTAGGCAATCTTTGAGGTATTTTTCTTGAGATATGAAGATGTCGTTGCGTTGGTGACGGATTTGGAGACCCAGGAAGAACTTTAGCTCGCCCATCATGGACATCTAATATTGCTCTTGCATCATGCGACCAAACTCATCAGTGTATTTCTTGTCAGTGCAGCCGAAGATAATGTCATCCACATAGATTTGGCACACAAACAGTTCACCATCATATGTCTTCGTGAAGAGTGTAGGATCTAGTGAACCAAGTTTGAAGCCTTTGCTCTTCAAGAAGTCTTTGAGTGTGTCATACCACACACGAGGGGCCTATTTGAGGCCATACAATGCCTTGTTGAGCTTGTATGCCATATCAGGATGTTTTGGATCTTCAAAGCCAGGAGGTTGTGCAACATATACTTCTTCTTCAATCTTTCCATTGGGAAAGGCACTCTTCACATCCATTTGATACAAAAGGATGTTGTGATGATTTGCATAGGCTAGCAGTATGCAAATGGCTTCAAGCCTAGCCACCGGAGCAAATGTTTCATCGAAGTCAATCCCTTCAACTTGAGTATATCCTTGAGTAATGAGACGAGCCTTGTTTCTGACAACTTGACCATGCTCATCTTGCTTGTTGCGATATATCCATTTGGTGCCAATTATATTGTGCTTACGAGGATCAGGACGCTTGACCAATTCCCACACATTGTTCAACTTGAACTATTGAAGCTCTTCTTGCATAGCTTGAATCCATTCAGGTTCCATGAAGGCTTCAACAACTTTCTTGGGTTCAAAGATTGAGACGAATGCAAAGTGCCCACAGAGATTTGCTAGATGTGTTGCTCTTGAAGAAGTGAGTGGACCAGGTGCATTGATGCTATCTATTATCTTCTCAATATGTACTTCATTTGCAACACGAGGATGAACTGGACGAAGATTTTGATCTTGCTGATCAATGTCATCATTTGGAGGGTTGTCTTTAGGCTGAGCATTGTCTTCAGGTTGATTAGGTGCAGAAATGATAAGTTCCTCTTCAGTCTGAGCATCGGAAGGTATGATCTCTCCAGTTCCCATTTGCTTGATTGATTCACTGGGAGGTACTTCATCTAGCACATTTGGCAGGTGCTCTCTTTGTGAGCCGTTGGTCTCATCGAACCGCACATCCACAGTTTCAACCACTTTATAGTGAAAGAGGTTGAAGACTCTGTAGGATGCGAATCCTTTGCATAAGCAAACATAAAACCTTCATGTGCTTTCGGTGCAAATTTTGAAGTGTGATGTGGATCCTTGATCCAGCACCTTGCACCAAATACTCTGAAGTAACTGACATTTGGCTTCTTACCAGTTAGGAGTTCATAGGATGTCTTCTGCAGAAGCTTGTGAAGATAAACACGGTTGATGATGTGGCATGCAGTATCAATGGCTTCAGGCCAGAACTTCCTTGGAGTCTTGTACTCATCAAGCATCGTTCGAGCCATCTCGATAAGGGTTCTGTTCTTGCGCTCCACGATGCCATTCTGCTGAGGTGTGTACGGAGCAGAGAACTCATGAGTGATGCCCAAAGTATCCAGATAAAGGTCGAGGCTGGTGTTCTTGAACTCTGTGCCGTTGTCACTTCTGATATGCTTGATCTTGATGCCATAGTTCATCATGGCACGGTTGGCAAAGCATCTAAAGACATCCTGCACTTCATTTTTGTAGAGGATTATATGTACCCAAGTGTCGGTGTACAAAAGTAGGGGCTCTAATTTTGACCCCTTTACTTGTGCACGGGCAGTCAGAGCCACCCGCCACGGCCACACATAACAGGGCAGGAACGGGAAGCCGGAGAGAAGCCAAAGGCACGAGACAAACAAAGCAACGACAAAGACTAAGGCCACAAAGATCGGATGGACAAAGTAGGTTTCCCCGGCAAGGACCCTTGCCGGGGTGGTCTAAGCAGCCCTGACAAGACCCTTGCCGGGGCAGCTCGCCCACACCAGCTGAGCGAGCCACCTTTGAGCCCACCAATGCTAGACAAACACATTGGGGCAGGGCTCGGGAGGCACCTCCGTGGTGGCATGCAGATCTTTGTGAAGACATAGAATGCTCAAGATAGGATGATGATTGGAGGGTAACAATCCTCACCAAGATCCTTACCAAAGAAACCCACAAGACCCCTGGCAAGATCCTTGTCGGGGACGCCAGCGCGCCACAGCAAGACCCTTGCCAGGCCACCCAGCAAGACCCTTGCCGGGTGATACGTCTCCAACGTATCTATAATTTTTGATTGCTCCATGCTACTTTATCTACTATTTTGGACTATATTGGGCTTTGTTTTCCACTTTTATATTATTTTTGGGACTAACCTATTAACGGAGGCCTAGCCCAGAATTGCTGTTTTTTTTGCCTGTTTCAGTGTTTCGAAGAAACGGAATATCAAACGGAGTCCAAACGGAATGAAACCTTCGGGAACGTGATTTTCTCACTGAACGTGATCCAGGAGACTTGGACCCTTCTCCAAGGAACAAAAGAGGCGGTCACGAGGGTGGGGGGCGCGCCCCCTACCTCATGGGCCCCCTGCTGCTCCACCGACATACTCCTTCCTCCTATATATACCTACGTATCCCCAAACAATCAGAACAGGAGCCAAAAACCTAATTCCACCGCCACAACCTTCTGTATCCACGAGATCCCATCTTGGGGCCTGTTCCGGAGCTCCACCGGAGGGGGCATCCACCATGGAGGGCTTTTACATCAACACCATAGCCCCTCCGATGAAGTGTGAGTAGCTTCAGACCTTCGGGTCCATATCTAGTAGCTAGATGGCTTCTTCTCTCTTTTTGGATCTCAATACAATGTTCTCCCCCTCTCTCATGGAGATCTATTCGATGTAATCTTCTTTTGTGGTGTGTTTGTTGAGATCGATGAATTGTGGGTTTATGATCCAGTTTATCTGTGAACAATATTTGAATCTTCTCTGAATTCTTTTATGTATGATTGAGTTATCTTTGCAAGTCTCTTCGAATTATCCTTTTGGTTTGGCCAACTAGATTGGTAGTTCTTGCAATGGGAGAAGTGCTTAGCTTTGGGTTCAATCTTGCGGTGTCCTTTCCCAGTGACAGAAGGGGCAGCAAGGCACGTATTGTATTGTTGCCATCGAGGATAACAAGATGGGGTTTTTATCATATTGCATGAATTTATCCCTCTACATCATGTCATCTTGCTTAAGGCATTACTCTGTTTTTAACTTAATACTCTAGATGCATGCTGGATAGCGGTCGATGAGTGGAGTAATAGTAGTAGATGCAGAATCGTTTCGATCTACTTGTCTCGGATGTGATGCCTATATACATGATCATACCTAGATATACTCATAACTATGCTCAATTCTGTCAATTGCTCAACAGTAATTTGTTCACCCACCGTAGAATATCTATGCTCTTGAGAGAAGCCACTAGTGAAACCTATGGCCCCCGGGTCTATTCTCATCATATCAATCCCCATTACTTTATTACTTGCTTTGTTTTTACTTTGCCTTTTACTTTTCACTTTGCATCTATATATCAAAAATACCAAAAATATTATTTATCATCCCTATCAGATCTCACTCTCGTAAGTGACCGTGAAGGGATTGACAACCCCTAATCGCGTTGGTTGTGAGGAGCTATCGTTTTGTGTAGGTACGAGAGACTTGTGCGTGGTCTCCTACTGGATTGATACCTTGGTTCTCAAAAACTGAGGGAAATACTTACGCTACTTTGCTGCATCATCCTCTCCTCTTCGGGGAAATCCAACGCAGTGCTCAAGAGGTAGCACCGGGCCACCCGACAAGACCCTCGCCAGAGGCAACCATGGGGCCACTGCCAGGCCCGCACCGATCAACTCCCCGCCGCTGTTCGCATGCAGCTGCCAGCCCAACCAATTGGGCAGGCACCTGCATGGCGGCATGCAGATCTTCGTGGAAGCTCCACCACCGCACCACCTCAGCTGCCTACCTGCCTACATGGCACCGCATGCATCGCTGGCCAGGGCGTGTGTTGAAGCAAGGAGGAGCGGCGACGGATGGGACGGGCCCCGCTCCCATCCCCGATAAAGTGAGGGACACCTAAGCCTCGCATTAAATGCACTTTGTCCTGTAATACCAGCGATAAGCTCACAACGCTGTAGCACTTCCCACCTCCTGTGTGCCACTGTGGCAGCCCCTTTCGCCTATAAAAGGAGGCCCATGGCGCACTGGAGAAGGATTCGGCTCTTTTGAACCTACCAGCACCCAGAGCTAGTTCAAGAGCTCCCGAACACTAAATACATCCACCAAAGCAGGATCGTAGGGTTTTACGCATCTTTGCGGCCCGAACCTGGGTAAATCCCCTTTGTACTGTCTGCTAGTCCTGCTCTTCTCATGATTCCCGCACCCTACAACCGTAGTAGGGATTTCAGTGATCCCATAGGTTTCGTTTCCCACCGACATCTTTGGCGCGCCAGGTAGGGGACGCGTAATTGTGAGAATCTGGTCTAGCAGTTAACCTAGCTGTTCTTCATCGCCATGGCTCCGAAGAAGAAGACGACCACGACAATCGGTTTGTCCGGGACTGGGTTGCCAGTACCGGCGCGGACCAGTAGCTTGCCAGTCCCGGAGAGAACCCGTGGCGTGGCCCGCGAACATCCACATCGCCCTGGCGGTCCGGGCCTGGCGAGTGGCGTCGTTCATGCGCCAGGCGACGAGCCACCAGTCACAGGCTCCAGAGATGGAGTTGCCC
>NC_041393.1:276877014-276882098 GCF_002162155.2 Triticum dicoccoides | reverse complement strand
CAGGCAGCGCGGGGCCCTCCAGGGGCGCCGCCATCCCGCCAGACGGCGGTATGACGGCCTCCAAGACACTAACGCCGGCGCCCACGGCGCGCTCTTCTCAGATTGTGCGTGATGAGCGGCGTCACCCTGCCGGTGACCCTGCGCGCCGCCCAGGGAAGAGTCCTGTGCGCCCATCACATGATGAGGAGGGCCAGCATGGACGCCGAGGTGCTGACGGAGGTGGAGAACGGCTGCGGGGCCGTGACGCAGCTCCTTCTAACGCGGTTAGAAGTCGAGGCGCATCGCGGTCCACCCAGCTTTAGCCACCACCCACGCCAGCGGAAGCCCTAGCACGCGCGCAGCTGCTCCTCGATTTTCCTCCCGCCGCGGAGAAGCTCGACGAATGGAGGGCCACCGTCCGGAGCCTCGTCGGCATCACCAACAACGATGAGTTGCGGCCGGCGGGACCTGTAGGCCGTCGCTCCGCCGGGCCACCGCGCGCCAGCGAAGGCCGTGTCGAAGGCGATGCGGCCACGGTGCACTCCCCTCCTCCATCCCGGCCACCCCGGGCGTCGGTCCATCGCGACGATGCTCGTGATGATACATTGCATCGTCCGACCCGCGAACCAACCGCGATCAGCGTCAAGTCCTTCGGGAGCGGGTTCATGAGGACGCTTGAACTACCATCGAGCGCCGACGTGATGTGCACCACTAGTCGGACAGGCGGGCAGGGCCCACTACGGACCACCTAGCGCCGGGAGGCTACGGTGGCCTACCCTATGAGGTGGGTTGTCTGGCTTTCGCCCATTAGCTGCGGCAGTTCTAGTTGCCCTCCCACCATACGTTCAAGCCTGATATTGGCGAGAAGTACAACGGCAAGACTCACCCGTCAGAGTTCCTCAGCATCTACACCATCGCGATGCAAGCTGCTGGGACCCGCGATGATAAGGTGCTTGCCAACTATTTCCCTTTGGCACTCAAGCCTAATGTTATGTCATGGTTGATGCACTTGCCGGTGGATTCCATCTCTTCTTGGGCGGATCTGTGCCATGAGTTTGTTGGCGCCTTTACGGAGGTCACCAGGCGAGTGATTTACACATCATCCCCCAGAAGGAAGGGGAGAACTTGCGCAAGTACATCCAAAGGTTCAGCGGAGTGCAGTACAACATCCCCGACGTTCATCCTGCCGTCGTGATCAGTGCATTCCATCAGAATGTGCGCAATCGTAAGATGCGTGAAGAGTTGGTGATGAACAAGGTCAGAGATGTGGCCGAACTTTATGTTCTGGCCGATCGGTGCGCTCGCACTGAAGAGGGAAGGAAGTACCCCGGCGAAGACGCGGGTGCGGAAACCGACTCCACGGATGATACCGCCACCCCGGCGAAGAAGGGCCGGCGCCGTAACAGGAAGCACAGGAGCAAGACCGTGCTTGCCGTCAAGGGATCCGACGATACCGGCGCCACCAAGAAACCCAAGGCAAGTGACCCCGGCAAGGAGGTTGCCGGGTGTGCCGCTTGTCGGGCCTTGGCGGCTGCCAATAATCCAGGGGGCTCCGACAAGTAGTATTGCAAGATCCACCGCACCAAGGGCCATGACCTCCAAAACTGCCGGCAGGTAGAGGTGCTCGCCGAGAAGCAGAAAGCTGAGTATGAGCGGCGGGAGAAGGAGAAAGGCCCAGATGGTGCCGAGGGATCCGGCAAGAAACATGGCGGCCAAGGAGGCCGCCGCGGCAAGGATAATCAGCAGGAGAGGCCCGCTCAAGGCTGCGACAAGAAGCAGGAAGACGATGATCATGACGAGGACGATGAGTCCGGCGACCACGAGTTTCAGAAAGCCACAGAGGCCATGTGCATCGATGGTGGCCCTCGCTACATACATCCCACCGCCAACTCAAGCAGTGGGCGCGTGAGATCACGGCGGTGGAGCCATCGTTGGACACACGGAAGCCGCTGAAATGGTCCAACACGCCCATCATCTTCGACAGCGAGGACCACCCTGACCGCACTACTGCAGTCGGGTGCTTGCCGTTGTTGGTTTCACCAACAATCCACAACCTCAAGGTGATAAAGATGTTGGTTGACAGCGGGCCCGGCCTGAACTTGATCTCGCCTGTTGTGGTCAAAAGGCTGCAGATCCCCGGTGGAGACCTCGAGGAGACGGGCACGTTCCAAGGGGTTAACCCAGGGAGGGGCCAGCCAAAGGGAAAGGTCATGCTGCCCGTGACATTCGGAGGCTAGCTGAACCACAGGACGGAAAAGGATTGTTTTCGATGTAGCCGAGATCCCCTTGCCTTACAACAGGATCCTCGGCCGCCCGGCACTAGCCAAGTTCATGGCGGCTTCACACTACGCCTACAACATGCTGAAGATGCCCGGGCCGATGAACATCATCACCGTCCCCTCCGACAAGAAAGATGCGCTGATCTGCGCCAACCAACTCTATCGGGAAGCAGTTAAGGCTTGTCCAAAGGATCCCTTCCCGTTACCGCGCATTGACCAGATTGTTGACTCCACGGCCGGGTGTGACCTTTTATCATTCCTCGACGCCTACTCGGGATACCACCAGATCTTCATGACGAAAGAGGACGAGGAGAAGACAACGTTCATCACCCCATGTGGTATGTATTGCTTTTTACGGATGCCTTTCGGTTTGAAGAGTGCTGGCTCAACCTTTGCAAGGGCGGTCCAAATTGGTTTTGAGCCCCAACTGCATAGAAATATGGAAGCTTATATGGATGACATAGTGGTAAAAAACAAGGACAAAGCAACCCTTGTGCAAGATCTAGAAGAAACATTTGCAAATCTATGCAAGATCAACCTCAAATTGAACCCTGAGAAGTGTGTCTTCGGCGTCCCTTCTTGCAAGCTTCTCGGGTTCTTTGTGTCCCAGCGTGGGATTGAAGCAAACCCAGATAAGATCAAGGCCATCGAGCAGATTGATGCACCCAAACGGATCAGGGACATGCGTCGGCTCACTGGCTGCGTTGCTGCCATGAGCCGGTTCATCTCCAAGTCCACGGAGCGTGCCCTTCCTTTTTTCAAGATCTTGAAGAAGGCAGGGCCAGTGGAGTGGACCCTAGAGGCCGAGGCAGCGCTGCAAGATTTGAAGAAATACCTCTCCTCTACCCCGGTGCTGGTTGCGCCCAAACCACAAGAACCGTTGCTGCTTTATCTAGTGGCAACTAATTAGGTGGTTAGCGCCGCACTAGTGGCGCAGAGAGAGGTCGATGAGAAGGCAGCGACAGCGGCAAAGTCAACAGATGGCAAGCCGGAACCCTCTCCGGCAGGGCTCGATCCCGGCAAGGCTGATTCCCCGGCAGAGGCTGACGCCAGCGTGACAGGACCCACGAGACCGGGTGAAGAGGCACAGAAGAAGAAAATGGTACAACACCCAGCTTACTTCGTCAGCTCCCTCTTGCAGGGGGCTAGGTCGAGGTACTCAGGTGTGCAAAAGCTGCTCTTTGGCCTCCTTATGGCTTCGAGGAAGCTGCGCCACTACTTCCAAGTGCACGAGATCACCGTGGTTACCCGCCTTCCTTTGCAATGGATACTGCATAACCCTGATGCAACAGGAAGGATCGTGGAATGGGCCCTGGAGCCGTCATGTTTTGGTCTAAAGTTTGAAAGTACCTCGACGATCCAGAGCAGAGTCTTGGCGGAGTTTGTTGCAGAATGTACCTCGACGCTGACGAAGAGGTACAGGAGACTACTCTCCCCGGCGAGGAAACAAGCGGCAACTGGATCATGTACTTTGATGGGGCCTTTTCGCTGCAAGGCGCGAGTGCCGGTGTGCTGCTTGTCGCACCCACCGGAGAGCACCTCAAGTACATCATCCAAATGCACTTTCCCCGGGAGATGTCAACCAACAACACCGCCGAGTACGAGGGTTTGCTTGCCGGTCTCAGGATCGCGGCGGACCTCGGAGTTAAAAAGCTCATCGTTAGGGGCGACTCGCAACTCGTCGTCAGGCAGGTCCACAAAGATTATCAAAGCCCGTTGATGGAAGCTTACGTAGATGAGGTGAGGATGCTGGAGGAGCGCTTTGACAGTATACAAGTGGAGCATGTCCCTCGGACGGAGAACGACATCACCGACTACCTGTCAAAGCGCGTTGCCCTCAAGCTACCTGTGGAACCAGGTACTTTTGTGCTTCAGTTAAGTCAACCATCCGTTGAGCCGTCGACCGGGCAGAACAAGCGGAGGAAGCTAGGCTTCGACAAGTACTTCCCCACCAAGCTCCCCAGAGCCGCCGGCGAAGATGTTGCCGTGGATGCCGATCCTTCTGCGGGACAGCCGACTCCGGCAGGACCTCAAGTGATGGCCGTGGAGGTGGCCGCTCCCGTGGTAGAAGAGATGCCTTTGGTCCTTGTCGTCGAGCCATAGGCTCCGGCATGGGCGCAGCACACCGTCCGATTCCTTAAAAAAGGAGAGCTTCCTGAGGAGCAGGAAGAGGCGGAAAGAGTAGCCCGCCGGTCTGCTCTGTACCAATTCGTTGATAACGTATTTGTAACACCCCGGATCCGATGCGCCAGGTGTCTGCCAGTTATTCGCCATCGTTGCCATGTCATTTGCTTGCGTGTTGCATTTTGCCATGTCATCATCTGCATGTTTTTCAAAACTTGCATCCGTTCGGGTTCTCCCGGTTCTCTCCGTTGTCCGTTCGGAGTCCGGACCTCTCGCGCGCGCCCGTCGCCCCTCTCAGACCTTGTTTTCGTGTGAGGGTGTTAAACATTCTCGGAATGGCCCGAGGCTTGCCAAGTGGCCTTGGTATACCACCGGTAGACCGCCTGTCAAGTTTCGTGCCATTTGGAGTCCGTTGGATACTCCAACGGTTAACCGGGTAACTGCAAAAGCCTCCTTCTCTTTGCAGCCCAACACCCTTCCAAACTGGCCCAAAACCCATCTAACTCCCCTCCATGCTCTCGGTTGTTCGATCACGATCGTGTGGGCGAAAACCGCTCCTCATTTGGACTCTCCTAGCTCCCTCTACCTATATATATGTGCATCTCTCCCAAAAATCCCCCGAAACCCTAGTCTCCCCGCTCCCCTTGCGCCGCCGGACAAAATCCGGACGGCCGGACACGTCCGCCCGCGCCACCGGACGAA
>NC_041393.1:276869902-276876700 GCF_002162155.2 Triticum dicoccoides | reverse complement strand
CGCCCGCTCGCCGCCGCCGCCGCCTCCGGTGACCTCGCCGCCGGCCACCGGAGGGCTGCGCCGCCGCTGCCTCCGTCGGATCTCGGCATCCGCGCCGCCTCCGCAGGCGCCTCCCGAGCACCGCCGCGCCCGCAGCTCCGGCCGGCCCGCGCCAAGCTCCTCCGCCGCGCAGTTCCTCCGGCCGGCCCCGTGCCCGGCTCCCTGCCGTCTCTTCCCGCGCCGCCGGAGCTCCGCCGTCCCGCGACCCTCGCTGTCCTCGCCGACTCCGGCCAGATCCGGTCGAGGAGCGACCGGATCCAGCTCCCCCGCGGCCTAGCATCCCCTTCCCCGACAACTCCGTCCACCACCGCGTCCAACTCCGGTGAGCCGCCGTGCCTCAAAATCCGTGCCGACCCGAGGTTGACCCCGAAAAATCCACTAAGTCCCCAGATTCCAGTATTTTCATGCCATGTTCTTCACATTGTATCTCTGTGCATGTAGCTCCGTTTCGTGCGTGTAATATGTCAAATTGTTTGTCTCAACGAGTATATCATTTCATTCCATTGCATCATATTCATTTGAGGTCATCTTGATGCCTTAATCTTTGTTGTAAGAGTTCTTCATGATGTTAATCTGCTGAAACTGTTATAACTTGCTCATTTGTCATTTTTGCCATGTTTGATGTGTGCATCCTATGAGGTTGATGTCTACATGTGTTTTGATCTAGGCTATGTCTTCTTTACAGAGGTGGTTACCATGTATTTTTGTGATCAATGTGGTGACTAGCACAAGCATGCAAACTAGGCATCGTGATGTTGCTGATTTTAGTCCCTGTTCTGCTGTTATTTTGATGCCATATAAACTTGATGCTACAGAGAGATCCATGCATATTTCAAGATACTTCAGTAAGGATGTTTTGAACATATTGTTTTTCTCTATCCATTAATGCCCTTGGTTGCAATTATGGAGTAGTCTAGCATGTCATTTTCGTGCTCTACTTTTGCTTCAAAATGTTTCCTGGCAGATTGTTTACATGTTATTCAATTTTGTCAAGGTTGTTGTAGTTGATCCGTGCATGCTATGAACTTGCTCTTGCCATGCTTAGCTTCACAAACATGCCTTCTTACTGTTGGTTGCCTTGCCATGCTATATATTGCTCTATGGTGAGTGGTACAAGCTCATTTACATGCCTTTATAATTCTGTTCCTGCCATGTTTGAATCTGTAATATAACTTGCCATGTTTACATGGGTGCCATTATATTTTCTGATCCTTTTTGGCTCATGGTCAGTAAGGGACTTTTGATCTATGCATTTAGTAGATTCATGCCATGCCTTTGTTTGCCATGATAAGTTCCTGTAACATGTTGTTTGATAGCTCTGAACATTGCGACCTGATGTTATTTTCTGCAAAGTCTGAAATTGTTATTACTTGCAATCTTACCATGTGTGTTTGAGCATGTTCTAGTGATTTCTGGAGATAGCTCAGTGTTCATGTTTTGTTATGATTTACCTGTACATCATGCCCATGCCTTTTGTTTTCATGTTGAGATGTTGTAGCTTATTGTTTTGATGCTTGCAATATGCCTAGTTGCTGTTTTGGACAGATTGTTGTTATGACTTGTTTAATGTGTGTGTGTTGCACCGTTGCTCCGTTTTGAGTGTGCTCTATATGAAACTTGCTTACTTTTGCATGTAGTTTCATATTATCATGTTGCATCCATGTTTTGAGGTGTTTGCTTGATGTTTGTATGCATTTTGCATCAATGCCATGTTTAACTTGTTTTGCTCATATCTTCTAGGCCGTAGCTTTGAATTAAATGAACCTTATATGTAACTTGACTAGAATTTCGTGTAGATCATCTTTGTGCATCTTAACTTGCTGTTTAACAACTTGAACATAAGGTTTATTCAGATCTGGACCAATTTCGAAGTATGCATATGAGGACTTACCGGAATTGTTATATGTTGTTCCCGGCCTCATTTAAACTTGCCTTGTTGTGTGCTTCTTTTTGATAGTTCCTATTTCGTTGCGATCGTGAGGATTCGTTCATCTATGCTTGGTTTGGCTTCATCCGTTCGTCTTCTTCATGGACTCGTTCTTCTTCCTAGCGGGATTTCAGGCAAGATGACCGCTACCCTGGATCTCACTACTATCATTGCTATGCTAGTTGCTTCGTTCTATCACTTTGCTGCGCTACCTATCACCTGTTTATCAAGCCATCCCAAATTTCCATGAACCTCTAACCTTTGACACATTTCCTATGCAAACCGTTGTTTGGCTATGTTACCGTTTTGCTCAGCCCCTCTTATAGCGTTGCTAGTTGCAGGTGAAGTTGAAGATTGCTCCATGGTGGACAGGTTTTTGGTTGGGATATCACAATATCTCTTATATTATTAATGCATCTATATACTTGGTAAAGGGTGGAAGACTCGGCCTTTTGCCTGGTGCTTTGTTCCACTCTTGTCGCCCTAGTTCCCGTCATACCGATGTTATGTTCCCGGATTTTGCGTTCCTTACGCGGTCGGGTGATTTATGGGACCCCCTCGATAGTTCGCTTTGAATAAAACTCCTCCAGCAAGGCCCAACATTGGTTTTACCATTTGCCTCACCACCACCTACTTTTCCCTTGGGAGTCGCTCTCTCGACGGTCATCTTTATTATAGCCCCCTCGGGCCAGTGCTTGTCTAAGTGTTGGTCCGAACCAGAGCCACTTGCAGCGCCACCTCGGGGAAACTTGAGGGTTGGTTGTTAGTTGTACGTAGTGTTCATCCGGTGTTGCCCTGAGAACGAGATATGTGCAGCTCCTATCGGGATTGTCGGTGCATCGGGCGGTCTTGCTGGTCTTGTTTTACCATTGTCGAAATGTCTTGTAAACCGGGATTCCGAGTCTGATCGGGTCTTCCTGGGAGAAGGTATATCCTTCGTTGATCGCGAGAGCTTATCATGGGCTAAGTTGGGACACCCCTACAGGGTATAATCTTTCGAAAGCCGTGCCTGCAGTTATAGGCAGATGGGAATTTGTTAACGTCTGGTTGTAGATAACTTGACACCAGATCCGAATTAAAACGCATCAACCGTGTGTGTAGCCGTGATGGTCTCTTTTCGGTGGAGTCCAGGAAGTGAACACGGTTTCTGGGTTATGTTTGACGTAAGTAGGAGTTCAGGATCACTTCTTGATCATTGCTAGCTTCGCGACCGTTCCGCTTGCTCTCTTCTCGCTCTTATTTGCGTATGTTAGCCACCATATATGCTTAGTCGCTGCTGCAGCCTCACCACTTTACCCCTTCCTTTCCTATTAAGCTTTGCTAGTCTTGATACCCATGGTAATGGGATTGCTGAGTCCTCGTGGCTCATAGATTACTACAACAACAGTTGCAGGTACAGGTTATGCGATGATCATGACGCGAGAGCGATGCTTGCTTGCGTTGAGTTCTTCTTCTGCTTCTTCTTCGATCAGGGGATAGGTTCCAGGTCGGCAGCCAGGGCTAGCAGGGTGGATGTCGTTCGAGTTTATGTTTGTGTTTCATCCGTAGTCGGATGATGCTCTTATGTATTGTGATGATGTTGTATTCGTGTGGCATTGTATGCCTTTTGTATGTATCCCCATCTATTATGTAATGTTGATGTAATGATATCCACCTTGCAAAAGCGTTTCAATATGCGGTTCTATCCTTGGTGGGACCTTCGAGTCTCTTTGGGATAGTATCGCATATTGGGCGTGACAAGTTGGTATCAGAGCCTCGACCGACCCTAGGAGCCCCCCTTGATTGATCGTGTAGTTTGGCCGTTGTTAAGTCTAGAACAAAACTGTTTTCGGAGTCTAGTTATATCGGAGAGTAGGAATTCTTTTTACTCCTCAGCCCCTTCGTCGCTCTGGTAAGGAATCTTGACGTAGGTGTTTGAATTACTCCTCTTCCCCTTCAAATTTTTCTTTAGGATCACGCAGTTGGTTTTCCGATCGTTGGTTCTCAGCTCTTTTCATCCGGTGCATTTCTCGTCAAGTTGACTCGAGCCTCTTCTTCTCTGCCAAGTTAATCCTCAGTTGTTTTCTTTTCCCACCCGCCCACCCCTTTTCTTCTTGAAACCGGAGTCCGTAATCGAGTATCCATCCTACTCGTGCGAAATCTTTGCTTTCTTTCCTCAATGATTTCAATCGGTGTTTTCTCTTCAAGATATTCGTCGTTTCCCCTTCCAAGATGATTTTGTTTTCCCGCCCTCCCACCCTCTTCTTCCCGGAGTTTGAGTTTGTTTCGAGCATCAATTTCACTTGTGTGGAGCCTCTTCAGTCTTTCGTCAATTGTTTCAACCGGTGAATTCTCTTCTCGGTGGACATTGTTCATCTCCTGTGGACTCAATTCATGTTTTTCGGGTTGATCACATTCTTTTCCTTGGATCAAGTGTTTTTCCTTGCTCGTTCGACTCTCGCCAGTTTATCCTTCCGGAGTTCGGAAGACATCTCAGGAGATTCGTCTGTGTTTGAATTAATTCGAGGTTGTCACCTCATTCAAATATTTCAATCATTCCGGTGCATCATCTACCTCTTCAACAATCCTTTTCAACGGTGTTTCTTTTAGTGGGCCCATAACCCACAGGTCTTTTTCCAGGATCTTACCTGACTCTTCTAATTTCCTGGAGTTATTCTTAAATTCTTTTCAAGTTGTGACGTAAGAATGGATCCCATCAGTCACATTTCTTCTCCAAGATCGCTTTCAAATTCATTTTCATTGTTGGCTCAACCTCTCTGGTTTTCATTCTCCCGGAGTACCTCAATAATTTTGGTGGTGTTTCTTGTCGTCTTTCTCATCTTTGAAGATCGAAGAAGATTTTTCATATCATCCTCTCGAATTATTTCAGTTTGTCAGATACCCTTTCTTACCTATCCGGAGTATGTCAGGAGTTGTTTTCCATTTCTTTTCACTGGAGGCCATCATTCCAGTTATAGTTCTCTATTTATCCCGATGCTTCGTTAAAGAGTTCTTTAACCAGTTCATGATCTCTTGGATCTCATGTATCTAAATCCCCTCAAGTATCTTCATTCATTTTCTAATTCTTCCCGGCGATCCCTTCTCTTTCATCAGTCATTTCCAAATTCTTATGGTGGTTCGTTCAAGATTCTTTTCCTTGATTATCATTTCAATCCATTCGTTCTTTCAATCCTACCGGTGGTTCATGAAGACTTTCTCAAGTTTTGTGCTATATCCCTCTTAATCCTTTCTATCGGGAATAAGTAGTGTGCCAACTCCATTGCTTGTCATCAATTGAATTTGATGAAGTATAAGCATACAATAAATCTTATTCTTATGTCTCAAAGTGATTAATCCCTTCCTTCGGAGTTTGTTCGTGAGGAATAAATTCTAGTTCCAAGTGCCTTCATCTTTTCTTTTCCGGAGTTCAAATTTTCCTCGGTCATTTCGTCAGAACCTCCATCTAAATCATCGCAATGCTCATCTTATTCTTTCATCCTTCATTTTATCTCATCATCCTTTTGTCACCGGAGTTCTTCATGGTGGTTCTTTATGATTTAATTCATTCTTCCAAGAGTTCATCAAGATTATGTTGGTGGAGTTCAAATATCTTTTCTTCTCGCATCTCGAAGTGCAATTAACTCTCTGTTTTCTTTTGAAATGGAGTTTTGCATTTCTTCTTTCTTCCCAGTTATTTAATCTTTTCCGCTCGAGGTCGGTTATCACCTCATAATTTCTGAGATGTTATCCATAAGACCACAACAAGCTTATTCTTTCATTGTTGATCCTCTCAACAACTCCATTCAATCCTTCCTTCTAAGTTCATTTCATTCTTTTAATTCTTTCGGAGGCTTTGCGTTGTTCATCTCGTCAAGTGCCATCCCATCTTGTGAAGCTCATGTTCTATTCCTCCATGTTTCAGCCGGAGTGCTGCCTAAATCCTTTCAGTCTTATTCGTTTCTTATCTCGTTCTAACCGGAGTGCTTTCATAGTCTATCTGATTCCATGAGCATTTGATTCTCGTCATTCTCATCGTTCCTCTCTTCTTCTCGAGTGCTCTCGATTCTTTGATCCTTCTCTTCAATTCTTGCTTCACCTCATCCCTTTTCCCTTCCATCTCGGTCCTAAGATCTCGGGACGAGATCTCTTGTTAGTGGAGGAGTGTTGTAACGCCTCGGATCCTATGCGCCAGGTGTCTGCCAGTTATTCGCCATCGTTGCCATGTCATTTGCTTGCGTGTTGCATTTTGCCATGTCATCATCTGCATGTTTTTCAAAACTTGCATCCGTTCGGGTTCTCCCGGTTCTCTCCGTTGTCCGTTCGGAGTCCGGACCTCTCGCGCGCGCCCGTCGCCCCTCTCAGACCTTGTTTTTGTGTGAGGGTGTTAAACATTCTCGGAATGGCCCGAGGCTTGCCAAGTGGCCTTGGTATACCACCGGTAGACCGCCTGTCAAGTTTCGTGCCATTTGCAGTCCGTTGGATACTCCAACGGTTAACCGGGTAACCGCAAAAGCCTCCTTCTCTTTGCAGCCCAACTCCCTTCCAAACTGGCCCAAAACCCATCTAACTCCCCTCCATGCTCTTGGTCGTTCGATCACGATCGTGTGGGCGAAAACCGCTCCTCATTGGACTCTCCTAGCTCCCTCTACCTATATATATGTGCATCTCTCCCAAAAATCCCCCGAAACCCTAGTCCTCCCGCTCCCCTCGCGCCGCCGGACAAAATCTGGACGGCCGGACACGTCCGCCTGCGCCACCGGACGAATCCCAGCGCGCCACGTGGCAGCCGCTGCCACCCCGCGCCGCCGGCCCACCCGGGGCCGTGGCTGGCCCGCGCGAGCCCGCGACCCCGC
>NC_041393.1:276848153-276869514 GCF_002162155.2 Triticum dicoccoides | reverse complement strand
AGGCTCCCCGCCGCCTCGCGCCCGCTCGCCGCCGCCGCCGCCTCCTGTGACCTCGCCGCCGGCCACCGGAGGGCTGCGCTGCCGCTGCCTCCGCCGGATCTCGGCATCCGCGCCGCCTCCGCAGGCGCCTCCCGAGCGCCGCCGCGCCCGCAGCTCCGGCCGGCCCGCGCCAAGCTCCTTCGCCGCGCAGTTCCTCCGGCCGTCCCCGCGCCCGGCTCCCTGCCGTCTCTTCCCGCGCCGCCGGAGCTCCGTCGTCCCGCGACCCTCGCCGCCCTCGCCGACTCCGGCCAGATCCGTTCGTGGAGCGACCAGATCCAGCTCCCCCGCGGCCCAGTGTCCCCTTCCCCGACAACTCCGGCCACCACCGCGTCCAATTCCGGCGAGCCGCCGTGCCTCGAAATCCGTGCGGACCCGAGGTTGACCCCGAAAAATCCACCAAGTCCCCAGATTCTAGTATTTTCATGCCATGTTCTTCGCATCGTATCTCTGTGCATGTAGCTCCGTTTCGTGCGTGTAATATGTCAAATTGTTTGCCTCAACGAGTACATCATTTCATTCCATTGCATCATATTCATTTGAGGTCATCTTGATGCCTGAATCTTCGTTCTAAGAGTGCTTCATGATGTTAATCTGCTGAAACTGTTATAAGTTGCTCATTTGTCATTTTTGCCATGTTTGATGTGTGCATCCTATGAGGTTGATGTCTACATGTGTTTTGATCTATGCTATGTCTTATTTACAGAGGTGCTTACCATGTATTTTTGTGATCAATGTGGTGACTAGCACAAGCAAGCAAACTAGGCATCGTGATGTTGCTGATTTTAGTCCCTGTTCTGCTGTTATTTTGATGCCATGTAAACTTGATGCTACAGAGAGATCCATGCATATTTTGAGATACTTCAGTAAGGATGTTTTGAACATATGGTTTTCCTCTATCCATTCATGCCCTTGGTTGCAATTATGGAGTAGTCTAGCATGTCATTTTCGTGCTCTACTTTTGCTTCAAAATGTTTCCTGGCAGATTGTTTACATATTATTCAATTTTTCCAAGGTTGTTGTAGTTGATCCGTGCATGCTATGAACTTGCTCTTGCCATGCTTAGTTTCACAAACATGCCTTCTTACTGTTGGTTGACTTGCCATGCTATATATTGCTCTGTGGTGAGTGGTACAAGCTCATTTACATGCCTTCATAATTCTGTTCCTGCCATGTTTGAATCTGTAACATAACTTGCCATGTTTACATGGGTGCCATTATATTTTCTGATCCTTTTTGGCTCATGGTCAGTAAGGGACTTTTGATCTATGCATTTAGTAGATTCATGCCATGCCTTTGTTTGCCATGATAAGTTCCTATAACATATTGTTTGATAGCTCTGAACATTGCAACCTGATGTTATTTTCTGCAAAGTCTGAAATTGTTATTACTTGCAATCTTACCATGTGTGTTTGAGCATGTTCTAGTGATTTCTGGAGATAGCTCAGTGTTCATGTTTTGTTATGATTTACCTGTACATCATTCCCATGCCTTTTGTTTTCATGTTGAGATGCTGTAGCTTATTGTTTTGATGCTTGCAATATGCCTAGTTGCTGTTTTGGACAGATTGTTGTTATGACTTGTTTAATGTGTGTGTGTTGCACCGTTGCTCCGTTTTGAGTGTGCTCTATATGAAACTTGCTTACTTTTGCATGTAGTTTCATATTATCATGTTGCATCCATGTTTTGAGGTGTTTGATTGATGTTTGTATGCATTTTGCATCAATGCCATGTTTAACTTGTTTTGCTCATATCTTCTAGGCCGTAGCTCCGAATTAAATGAACCTTATATGTAACTTGACTAGAATTTCGTGTAGATCATCTTTGTGCATCTTAACTTGCTGTTTATCAACTTGAACATAAGGTTTATTCAGATCTGGACCAATTTCGAAGTATGCATATGAGGACTTACCGGAATTGTTATATGTTGTTCCCGGCCTCATTTAAACTTGCCTTGTTGTGTGCTTCTTTTTGATAGTTCCTATTTCATTGCGATCATGAGGATTCGTTCGTCTACGCTTGGTTCGGCTTCATCCGTTCGTCTTCTTCATGGACTCGTTCTTCTTCCTAGCGGGATTTCAGGCAAGATGACCGCTACCCTGGATCTCACTACTATCATTGCTATGCTAGTTGCTTCGTTCTATCACTTTGCTGCGCTACCTATCACCTGTTTATCAAGCCATCCCAAATTGCCATGAACCTCTAACCTTTGACACCTTTCCTATGCAAACCGTTGTTTGGCTATGTTACCGTTTTGCTTAGCCCCTCTTATAGCGTTGCTAGTTGCAGGTGAAGTTGAAGATTTCTCCATGGTGGACAGGTTTTTGGTTGGGACATCACAATATCTCTTATATTATTAATGCATCTATATACTTGGTAAAGGGTGGAAGACTCGGCCTTTTGCCTGGTGCTTTGTTCCACTCTTGCTGCCCTTGTTTCCGTCATACCGGTGTTATGTTCCCGGATTTTGCGTTCCTTACGCGGTCGGGTGATTTATGGGACCCCCTTGACAGTTCGCTTTGAATAAAACTCCTCCAGCAAGGCCCAACATTGGTTTTACCATTTGCCTCACCACCACCTACTTTTCCCTTGGGAGTCGCTCTCTCGAGGGTCATATTTATTATAGCCCCCTCGGGCCAGTGCTTGTCTAAGTGTTGGTCCGAACCAGAGCCACTTGCAGCGCCACCTCGGGGAAACTTGAGGGTTGGTTTTTAGTTGTACGTAGTGTTCATCCGGTGTTGCCCTGAGAACGAGATATGTGCAGCTCCTATCGGGATTGTCGGTGCATCGGGCGGTCTTGCTGGTCTTGTTTTACCATTGTCGAAATGTCTTGTAAACCGGGATTCCGAGTCTGATCGGGTCTTCCTGGGAGAAGGTATATCCTTCGTTGATCGCAAGAGCTTATCATGGGCTAAGTTGGGACACCCCTGCAGGGTATAATCTTTCGAAAGTCGTGCCTGCGGTTATAGGCAGATGGGAATTTGTTAATGTCCGGTTGTAGATAACTTGACACCAGATCCGAATTAAAACGCATCAACCGTGTGTGTAGCCGTGATGGTCTCTTTTCGGTGGAGTCCGGGAAGTGAACACGATTTCTGGGTTATGTTTGACGTAAGTAGGAGTTCAGGATCACTTCTTGATCATTGCTAGCTTCGCGACCGTTCCACTTGCTCTCTTCTCGCTCTTATTTGCGTATGTTAGCCACCATATATGCTCAGTCGCTGCTGCAGCCTCACCACTTTACCCCTTCCTTTCCTATTAAGCTTTGCTAGTCTTGATACCCATGGTAATGGGATTGCTGAGTCCTCGTGGCTCACAGATTACTACAACAACAGTTGCAGGTACAGGTTATGCGATGATCATGACGCGAGAGCGATGCTTGCTTGCATTGAGTTCTTCTTCTGCTTCTTCTTCGATCAGGGGATAGGTTCCAGGTCGGCAGCCTGGGCTAGCAGGGTGGATGTCGTTTGATTTTCTGTTTGTGTTTCATCCGTAGTCGGATGATGCTCTTATGTATTGTGATGATGTTGTATTCGTGTGGCATTGAATGCCTTTTGTATGTATCCCCATCTATTATGTAATGTTGATGTAATGATATCCACCTTGCAAAAGCGTTTCAATATGCGGTTCTATCCTTGGTGGGACCTTCGAGTCTCTTTGGGATAGTATCGCATATTGGGCGTGACACTATTGTACAGAAAAAGACCGAATGGGGTGAAATTGAAGTGCATCTCCCGGGAGGAAGGACTAAAGCTGTTGGCAGAGATACATGGAGGCATATGTGGCTCCCACATAGGGTCGAGGGCCCTTGCCGGCAAGGCTTTCCGACAAGGTTTCTTCTGGCCCACCGCCCTCTAGGATGCGGCACCACTAGTAACCAATTGTGAAGCGTGCCAGTTCCATTCGAAGAAACTCCATCAACCAGCTCAAGCCGTTCAAACTATCCCTCTCTCCTGGCCCTTCTCGGTCTGGGGGCTCGACATATTGGGCCCTTTCCCCCGTGCTGTCGGGGGCTTTGAGTACTTGTACGTCGTAATCGACAAGTTCACAAAGTGGCCAGAGGTGGAAGCAGTGAGGAAGGTGACAGCGCAGTCAGCCATCAAGTTCTTCAAGGGACTAGTGTGTCGTTTTGGGGTGCCCAACAGGATCATCACCGACAACAGCACATAGTTCACAAGCCATGCCTAGCTAATCAAGCATGGCACAATCAACTATAATCTCTAAATGTCATTGCAAATATGTTTACTTCATAATAAGCTGAATCAGGAACGATGAACTCATCATATTTACAAAAACAAGAGAGGTCGAGTTCATACCAGCTTTTCTCATCTCAATCAGTCTATCATATATCGTCATTATTGCCTTTCACTTGCACGACCAAACGATGTGTATAATAATAATAGTGCACGTGCATTGGACTAAGCTGGAATCTGCAAGCATTCAATTCAAGAGAGAAGACAAAGTAATATGTGCTCTAAGTTAAATAAACAATCATGCATATGAGAGCCACTAAACATTTTCAATATGGTCTTCTACTCTCGACCCCCGAAGGAAAGAAAAGAAAATAAAACTATTTACACGGGAAAGCTCCCAACAAGTAAGAAGAAGAACGAGAAATCTTTTTGGGTTTTCATTTTAATTTCTACTACAAGCATGGAAATTAAACTAACTAATTTTTTTTTGGTTTTTCTTAAGGTTTATCAAACACACAAGAAGAAGGCGAGAAAAAGAAAATTAAACTAACATGGATAATACAATGAAAGAGTATGAGCACCGACGACCAGAATAGTGTGGTGAACATGAATGTAAAGTCGGTGTGAAATACGTACTCCCCCAAGCTTAGGATTTTGGCCTAAGTTGGTCTAATGCCAAGGGTAGCCTGGCTGATATCTGTAGTTATAACTGGGGTCGTACTGAGATGGAGCAGCAAATGCCTCCTGAGCTGCGGCATGTTGGCGAGCCGCCTCCGCTCTCCACTCGTGTTCAGCTGCCTCCTCCCTGGTAACAACATATCTTCCTTTTGCCTGGTAATCAAAAAGGAAAGGAGCAGGGAGATTAACATGGACAGAGCTATGTCTGTCAAAGATTAGTCGATACTGGAGGAATTGTTCATTCCTCAAAAGAAAATGATGTTTGACCATCACAACCTAATCTAAATAAGCAGGAGGCAACATCATATCCCCCTCTCGTGGGGCTATACCAAGATAATTAGCCACATGGGTCGCATAAATTCCTCCAAATAAATCTCCAGCCCTACCATTATTATGCAATCTACGTGCAACTATTGCCCCCAAGTTGTAATCTTTATTACCTAATACAGCGCTCTTGAGGACACAAAGATCAGGGACACACATATGACATGCTTCATATTTACCGTTAATGCATCTACCAATGAAGAGAGCAAAATAATATATAGCAGGAAAATGAATGCTCCCTATGGTAGCTTGTGCTATATCCCTAGATTCTCCCACAGTAATACTAGCCAGAAAGTCTCTAAATTCGGATTTGTGGGGTTCATTAACATTGCCCCACTACGAAAGTTTGCAAGCAGTTGTAAAATCCTCTAAGTCCATGGTATAAGATCTATCATAAATATCAAACAGGACACTCTGAGAATTACGTGAACATTTATATTTAAACCTTCTCACAAATGAATCAGTCAATTGATAGTACTGAGGACACTTATCTTGTAAGAAGGCCTCAAGATCGGCATTACGGACATATGCATCAAATTCATCCTTAAAGCCTACATTGACCATAAAATCATCTGATGGCCACTCACAAGCTCGCACTTCTGCGTCCCTTGGTAGTTCATCGTCTTGCTCACGCATAGCAAGCCTGGGTCCTTTCTTTATTGAGGAACCACCTTGATACATTCTCCTAGACATATTTCTTTTTCTGAAAAATTTCTGAAATTTTAGTAACTTCAAATTAAAAGTGAATAAAACTAAACAAGATTGGTAGCAACTACTCCTACAAGTGCCTAGAGCCTATATCATGCATTAGAATTACTTGGGACCTCATAAATTTGACATGCAAGCTCAAGAACAGGGTCACCTATGCAGCAAAAAATTGCAATGAATAAAGCACTAGAACAAAAACTAATTGGACCAATGGAGGAGTCACATACCAAGCAACAATCTCCCAAAGCAGTTTTGTGAATGGAGCTTTGAGCAAGGAGATCGAAAATTGCAGCAAAATGAGCTAGAACTCGTGCTTGAACTGGATGGGGATTTTTTTTGGGAAGAAGATGGAGTGTGTGGGTGCAGGAATAAGTGGAGGGGGGCGCGCTCTCCACCCTCGTGGCCTGGTGCTTGCCCCCCTACAGTGTTTTCAGTGCCTAAAATCCTCAAATATTCCATAAAAAATCATACTAAATTTGCAGGGCATTTGGAGCACTTTTATTTTCGGGATATTTTTTTATTGCATGGATAATTCAGAAAACAGACAGATAATACTATTTTTGCTCTGTTTATTTTAAATAACAAAAAGTAAAAAGAGGGTACAGAAGGTTGTGCCTTCTAGTTTCATCCATCTCATGATCATCAAAATGAATCCACCAACAGGGTTGATCAAGTCTTGTTAATAAACTCATTCTGAATAACACGGAAACGGAGAAATTTCGAATAACACTAAGTTATCTCAATGGGGATATGAACATCCCCAACAATAAGAATATCATATTTTTTCTTGACAGTAGGAAGAAGAAATTCAAAATCTCCAATAATGATAGTTGGAATTTTTCCAATAGAATTGATGCTATGAACTTGAGCTTGTTTCCTCGGAAAGTGTACCGTATGCTCATTACCATTAACATGAAAAGTGACATTGCCTTTGTTGCAATCAATAACAGCCCCTGCAGTATTCAAAAAGGGTCTACCAAGGATAATCGAGATACTATCGTCCTTGGGAATATCAAGAATAAAAAAGTCCGTTAAAATAGTGACATTTGCAACCACAACAGGCACATCCTCACAAATGCCGACAGGTATAGCAGTTGATTTATCAGCCATTTGCAAAGATATTTCAGTAGGTGTCAACTTATTCAATTCAAGTCTACGATATAAAGAGAGAGGCATAACACTAACATCGGCTCCAAGATCACATAAAGCAGTTTTAACATAATTTCTTTTAATGGAGCATGGTGGAAATTTCAGCTTCCAGTATCTTCCTTTTATTTGTCATGATATCCTTCATATACTTAGCATAAGGATTTACTTTAAGCATATCAGTCAAGCACATACGTAAGAAGATAGGTCTAATCATTTCAGCAAAGCGCTCAAAATCCTCATCATCCTTTGTCTTGGATGGTTTAGGAGGAAAGGGCATGGGTTTCTGAACCCATGGTTCTCTTTCTCTACCGTGCTTCCTAGCAACAAAATCTCTCTTATCATAACGTTGATTCTTTGATTGTGGGTTATCAAGATCAACAACAGGTTCAATCTCTACTTCATTATTTTTGCTAGGTTGAGCATCAACATGAACATTACCATTAACATTATCTCTAGGTTCATGTTCATCACCTGATTCTATTTCAGCATCAGAAATAGAAACATCATTGGGGTTCTCAGGTGTGTCTACAATAGGTTCACTAGAAGCATGCAAAGTCCTATCATTTTTCTTTTTCTTATTTTTAGAAGAACTAGGTGCCTCCAAATAATTTCTCTGAGAATCCTGCTCGATTCTCTTAGGGTGGCCTTCAGGATACAAAGGTTCCTGAGTCATTCTACCAGTTCTAGTAGCCACTCTAACATCAAAGTCATGTTTATTATTTAACTCATCGAGCAATTCATTTTGAGCTTTAAGTACTTGCTCAGCTTGAGTGGCAACCATAGAAGCATATTTGCTAATGAGTTTAAGTTCACCTTTAACTCTAGCCATATAATCACTCAAGCGTCCTATCTCGAAAACATTATTCTTTAATTCTCTACCAACATAAGCATTAAAACTCTCTTGTCTAGCCATAAAGTCATCAAATTCATCTAAGCATGGGCTATGAAATTTAGTAGAGGGAATTTCAACTTTATCATATCTATAGAGAGAATTTACCTTTACTACCTGTGTCGGGTTATCAAGACAATGTGTTTATTCAACAGGCGGTATATTAAGACCATGTATTTCTTCAATAGGTGGTAAATTCTTAAAATCTTCAGCTTTAATACCTTTTTCTTTCATTGATTTCTTTGCCTCTTGCATATCTTCAGGACTAAGAAATAGAACACATCTCTTCTTCGGAGTGGGTTTAGGAATAGGCTCAGGAGTTGGCTCAATTGGTTCAGGAATTGCCTCAGGAATTGGCTTAGGAAGAGTCCAATTATTTTCATTAGTTAACATATTATTCAATAGTAATTCAGCTTGGTCGACTGTTCTTTCCCTGAAAACATAACCAGCACAACTATCCAAGTAGTCCTTGGACGCATCGGTTAGTCCATTATAAAAGATATCAAGTATTTCATTTTTCTTAAGAGGACGATCAGGCAAAGCATTAAGTAATCGAAGAAGCCTCCCCCAAGCTTGTGGGAGACTCTCTTCTTTGATTTGCACAAAATTATATATTCCCCGCAAGGCTGCTTGTTTCTTATGAGCAGGGAAATATTTAGCAGAGAAGTAATAAATCATATCCCCGGGACTACGCACACAACCAGGATCAAGAGAATTAAACCAAGTCTTAGCATTACCCTTTAATGAGAACGGAAATATCTTAAGGATATAATAATAGCGAGACTTCTCATCATTAGTAAATAGGGTGGCTATATCATTCAACTTGGTAAGATGTGCCACAACAGTTTCAGATTCAAGGCCATAAAAAGGATCAGATTCAACCAAAGCAATTATTTCAGGATCACCAGAGAATTCATAATCCTTATCAGTAACACAGATAGGTGAAGTAGCAAAAGCAGGGTCGGGTTTCATTCTAGCATTAAGAGATTGTTGCTTCAATTTAGCTAATAATTTCTTAAGATCATATCTATCTTTGCAAGCAAAAATAGCTCTAGCAGCTTCCTCATTCATAACATAACCCTCAGGAACAATAGGTAATTCATAATCAGGGGGAGAACTTTCATCATCACTATCATCAATAATAGCATCTTCAATAATTTCATTCTCTCTAACCCTAGCAAGTTGTTCATCAAGAAATTCACCTAATGGCAAAGTAGTATCATGCACAGAAGTAGTTTCATCATAAGTATCATGCATAGTAGAAGTGGCATCATCAATAACATGCGACATATCAGAATTCATAGCGGTAGCAGGTTTAGGTGTCGCAACTTACTAATAACAGAAGCGGAATCTAGTGCAGAGCTAGATGGCAGTTCCTTACCTCCCCTCGTAGTTGAGGGCAAAATCTTGGTTCTTTCGTCTTTCAAGTTCCTCATAGTGCTCAATAGATATAAATCCCAAGTGACTCAAAGAATAGAGCTATGCTCCCCGGCAACGGCGCCAGAAATTAGTGTTGATAACCCACAAGTATTCGAGGGTAGAGTATTCAACCCAAATTTATTGATTCGACACAAGGGGAGCCAAAGAATATTCTTGAGTATTAG
Organism: Triticum dicoccoides; assembly: GCF_002162155.2. Classification (NCBI taxonomy): domain Eukaryota; kingdom Viridiplantae; phylum Streptophyta; class Magnoliopsida; order Poales; family Poaceae; genus Triticum; species Triticum dicoccoides. The sequence continues at coordinate 276,859,933 of NC_041393.1, read as the reverse complement.
CAGTTGAGTTGTAAATTCAACCACACCTGGATAACTTAGTATCTGCAGAAAAGTATTTAGTAGCAAAGTAGTATGATAGTAATGGTAACAGTGGCAAAAGTAAAGATAATAGTTTGGTAGGAATTGTAACAGTAGCAACGAAAAAGTAAATAAGCGAAACACAATATGTGAAAAGCTCGTAGGCATTGGATCAGTGATGGATAATTATGTCGGATGCGATTCATCATGTAATAGCTATAACATAGGGTGACATAGAACTAGCTCCAGTTCATCAATGTAATGTAGGCATGTATTCCGAATATAGTCATACGTGCTTATGGAAAAGAACTTGCATGCCATCTTTCGTCCTACCCTCCTGTGGCAGCGGGGTCCTAGTGGAAACTAAGGGATATTAAGGCCTCCTTTTAATAGAGTACCGGACCAAAGCATTAACACACAGTGAATACATGAACTCCTCAAACTACAGTCATCACCGAGAAGTATCCCGATTATTGTCACTTCGGGGTTGTCGGACCATAACACATAATAGGTGACTATAGACTTGCAAGATAGGATCAAGAACACACATATATTATGAAAACATAATAGGTTCAGATCTGAAATCATGGCACTCGGGCCCTAGTGACAAGCATTAAGCATAACAAAGTCATAGCAACATCAATCTCAGAACATAGTGGAAACTAGGGATCAAACCCTAACAAAACTAACTTGATTACATGGTAAATCTCATCCAACCCATCACCGTCCAGCAAGCCTACGATGCAATTACTCACGCACGGCGGTGAGCATCATGAAATTGGTGATGGAGGATGGTTGATGATGACGACTGCGACGAATCCCCCTCTCCGGAGCGCCGAACGGACTCCAGATCAGCCCTCCCGATAGAGATTAGGGCTTGGCGGCGGCTCCATATCGTAAAACGCGATGAAACTTTCTCTCTGATTTTTTTCTCCATGAAACGGAATATATGGAGTTGGAGTTGAGGTCGGTGGAGCCTCATGGGGCCCACGAGACAGGGGGCGCGCCCAGGTGGAGGGCGCGCCCCCACCCTCGTGGACAGGGTGTGGGCCCCCTGGCCTTGATTCTTTCGCCAGTAGTTTTTATATTTTCCAAAACTTATCTCCGTGGATTTTCAGGTCATTCCGAGAACTTTTGTTTTCTGCACAATAAACAACATCATGGCAGTTCTGCTGAAAACAATGTCAGTCCGGGTTAGTTTCATTCAAATCATGCAAGTTAGAGTCCAAAACAAGGGCAAAAGTGTTTGGAAAAGTAGATAGGTTGGAGACGTATCAGCCGCCGGCTGGGGGGGGCCCTGTGGTCTTTGGCTTTAGGCCAACAGCTGTTGCAGCAAGGCCTCGTGGGTGGAGACCGAGGTCGCGGCCACCGGCAATGTGTTCCTGAACCGCGGGTGGCAGTCGTTTGCCCGCGTGCGGGACCAGCACGGGAGGTGCACCCTCCACTTCAGGTATGATGGCGTCGTGACCCTCTACGTGAGGATATTCGGGGAGGATGGCCCACGCGTAGGGTGCTGCCCGGAGAGTGACCGCGATGACGACGGTGTTGACGACAGCGGATGGGGGCGGTGTTGTCGCCAGTGATGAACTCACCCTTGGCGACAGTCATGCCACCTCCAGCAACGGTGGCTTTTCCTCCGTGAAAAGCTCCAGTGTTGGCGACCTCGACGATCCACCGCATCGCCGAGCTCGGACCAGGAGGGGAGATGAGCTGCATCACCGCCACGCCCCGGCGAAGCGGGAGGAGGACTCTGGGTGAGCCTGAGCACCGCTAGGGCCGGGCCTCAGGAGCTGCCATCGTTGTGTACTTGCTTTTGTTCCTTTCTTCCTGCTGCAAGAAAAAAGAAGTAGAAGGCCCTACTAGGGCGTGTAATGGACTATGGCGCTTGCGCCATTATGTTATTGTTTCTATGTTGCCTCCTGATATTCATGTTGCCGTCAATTGTGACTGGGATAACTTAGTTTAGGGTTCCTACGGTGAACTTCCATGTCGCGGGAGCGCGCCTTGCCGAGAGGTGACCCGGGGTCGCCAGGCCTCAAGGGTGCCCTTGCGGCTGTAGGACTAGAAATCCCTAGAGGCGCAGTGCCTGCAAGCTCGTTTGAGAGCGTCGCGCGAGGACGAATATGCCACAAGGCCAGGGGCTGAGGCTTTGGCGAGGTGTGTTCGCCGGCAAGCCCGAAGCGCACGTACCTGCCCAGCCCCCATGCACGGGACGCACGAGGATGAGCGATGGGAAACTGCCACTCCCCCCGAGGCAAGGCCTAAGAGAACGAATGAGGCAAGGAGAAGAAAAATTACCAACCCTAAAAAACAGACGCCAAAACTCCAAATTTCATTCAAGAAGTTGCAAACGAGATACAGAAAGCAAGCAAAAGAATAGCCGCGTCTGGCACCTATGCTAGTCTTCTCACCAGCGCGGAGCGAAGTGCTGCCAATATGATGTGGATGGGAGTCCCCATGAGGCCCAAGGGCGACGCTCAGGAGACTCCGGGGCGTGTACAACCCCAACTCATTATTACGTGAGAGTGTCACGAGCGGAGACCTTCACAAGCACGGGCCTTATTTACGGGTAGAACTTCTGGAGGTGCTGGATGTTTCGGGCGTTCTGGATTGGGATCCCGTCCTGCGTCTGTAGGCGCGCGGCGCCATGCCTGGAGACACGGGCGATCCCGAACGGGCCCTCCCACATGGGGGAGAGCTTCTGAAGCCCTTCCCTGGAGAGCACCCGCCTCAGGATGAGGTCACCCACCTTGAGGGTCCTAGAACGGATGTTGCTGCAGTGGTACCACCGCAGCGTCTGCTGGTACCTCGCAGCTCGGAGCAAGGCTTGGCGGTGGCGTTCCTCCCCTAGCACAAGGTCCATCCTCCGTGAGGCGTCCTGATGCGCCTTGTCGAGTACCAGGACCGGCGAGGAGCGATGCTTGTCCTCATGAGGGAGGACCACCTCGGCTCCGTAGACAAGGAAGAACGGGGTCTTGCCCGTGGGCTTGGTCGCAGTGGTGCGGATGGACCACAACACGGGCGGGAGTTCATCGAGCCAGCCCCTGTTGTAGGCCTCGAGCTTTTTCTTGAAGCTCCTTGCCTTGAGGCCCCTCAAGACCTCTGCGTTGGCGCGCTCGGCCTGTCCATTGCTCCGCGGGTGCGCCACCAAAGCGTAGCATATCTGCATCCCAAGGTTAGCACTGTATGTTTTAAAGAGGTTGCTCGTGAACTGGGAGCCATTGTTAGTGATGTTGCAGTTGGGCACCCCAAAGCGGCTCACGAGGCCCTTGATGAACTTGACCATAGAGCTGGCCGGGATGGTGCGGACGGCTTCCACCTCCGCCCACTTGGTGAACTTGTCGATGGCGACGTAAAGGTAGCGGTAGCCCCCGGGCGCTCGAGGAAACTGGCCAAGAAGTCCAACCCCCAGACCGCAAACGGCCACGAGAGCGGGATGGTCTGGAGGCCCTGAGCGGGTTGGTGGATCTGCTTAGCATGGAATTGGCAGGCTTCACAGGATCTTACCAATTCAGCGGTGTCGTTGAGCGCTACGGTCCAGTAGAATCCTTTGCGGAACGCCTTGCCCACAAGGGTGTGCGGTGAGGAGTGATGCCTGCAATCCCCATCGTGTATGTCGGCCAGCAGCTCGCACCCCTGCTCCTTGGACATGCATCGTAGGGAGACATCATCAGGCGCCTTCGGTAGAGATTGCCCTCCTGGATGTAATATGCGGTGGCCTGGTGGGCCACCCGCTCCGCATCTTCTTCCTTCTCCGGCAAGGTGCCCTGAAGTAGGTACGCCTTGAATTCCTCGGTCCAGCACCCCTCCCGAGGCTCGAGTGCGAGGAGCAAACGGGCCCCTGAGGCCGGGCCACAGGCTGGGGCGCCCATGGTGGGTGCCGTGGGCAGCTCTTCCCGAGTTAGCGCCGGCCCAGCAATGGGGGGAACTGCTGATGGCCTGAAGAGACGCTCCTCGAAGACACCAGGCTCCTTGGGGAGTCACCGGGACGCCCTCTTGGCGATGTCGTCTGCCTCCTCGTTCATGCCGCGTGGTACGTGCTACAATTCCAAGCCTAAGAATTGCTTCTAAATTTTGCGTACCTCCTCGAGGTATGCTTCCATGTGCTCGTCCTTTAGCGTGTCCTCCTTGTTGGAGAAGTTGACGAGGAGCTGGGAGTCGCCCCTAATGGTGAGGCGCCTAACACCTAGAGCAGCCGCAACCTTGAGCCCGACGATCAGGCCTTTGAACTAGACAATGTTGTTGGAGACCTTCTCACTACACTAGAAGCAGAGTTGCACGGCGTAGTAGAGCTTGTCTTGGGTAGGCGAGATGAGCACGGCTCTAGCCCCCGCGCCCTGGCACGCAAACACATCGTCAAAGTACATGAGCCAGCCGTCAGGTGCCTCGTCTCCCGGGGTGAGAGAGCGGTCCTCACCTACTTCTTGGCTGGGTGCATCAGTCCACTCAACCTCAAAGTCAGCAAGGGTCGCGCCCTTGATGACTCTAGTGGTGCTGAACTCCAGCTGGAACACCTGCAACTCAATATTTCATTCGGCGACCCTTCCGGTGGCGTTGGGGCTCCGGAGCACTCTCTCCAAGGGTAGGCTGAGACGACCTTGATTGGGTGGCCTTCGAAATAGTGACACAGCTTCCTGGAGGTGATGAGGAGTGCAAGGAGGAGCTTCTATGGCATGGGGTAATGCGCCCGTGCGTCGCACAGCACAGTGCTCACGAAGTAGACGGGATGCTCGACGAGGGAGGAAGCGTCCGCCGGGTCCTGCTCCTCCTGAGGCAGAGGAGCCTCAGGAGCCTTGTCCTCTGGGAGGGCCATGGTTGCCTCAGGGGTGCCAACTTCAGGAGACCCATCTCCTTATGGTATGGCTGAGGCCTCTAGCGTGCCATCCTAAGGTCGAAGTGCCTTGGACGGGTGCGTGGCACCGCGTCGCACACCCTTGGCCGCATGCTCTTCGCGGACCGCCACAAGCGTTGTGCTAGCTGAATGAGGCGTGGCTGCCGGGTAAAACACCGGGTGTTCAAGAGGGCGAGGTGCTACCATCACCGGCGGGCTAGTGAGGTACTTCTTGAGGTCTTGGTAAGCCGCATCGTCCTCTGGAGTCCATTCAAACGGCCCCTTCCTCTTCATCAGCTTGAAGAATGGGAGGGCGTGCTTGCCTAGCTTGGACATGAAGCGCCCAAGCGAGGTCACGCAGCCCGCCAGCTTTTGCATTTCCTTGAGAGTTTGTGGCAGGCTCATCCTTTCTATCGCCTTAAGCTTTTCTGGGTTGGCCTCAATCCCTCTGTGTGACACCAGTAACCCCAATAGCTTGCCTGACGGGACGCCAAACACGCACTTCTCCGGGTTGAGCCTCAACTTCACCTTGCGCGGGTTGGCGAACGTCTTCTACAGATCTTCAATATGGGTTTTTGGCTCCCGGGACTTGACCACTATATTGTCGATGTAAACCTCGGCGTTCCTCCCGAGCTGCTTGCCCAAGGTGATGTGCATCAGCCGCTAGAAGGTTGCTCCGGCATTGTGCAACCCAAATGGCATGCAGGTGAGCAGTACACCCCGCAAGGGGTCAAGAAGGTCGTCTTATATACGTCCTCCACTGCCATCTTGAATTGATGATAGCCTGAGAAGGCGTCCAAGAAGCACCGCAGATCGCATTCGGCGATGGAGTCGACAATCTGGTCAATGCACGGAAGAGGGAAAGCATCCTGAGGACAAGCTTTGTTTTGGCTCGTGAAGTCAACACACATGTGCTCCTTGCTGCCCTTCTTGGGTACGATAACCGGTTTTGCCAACCACTCCGGGTGCCACACCTCCCGGATAACGCCGGCCTCCTGCAGCTTGTGGGTCTCCTAGACGATGAACGTCTGCTTCTCCATGAGGTGGTGCTCGATCACCCCCCGCAGGACGCATACCAGGTCCGTCGCTTGCCATGCAAATACAACCTTGTTTGGACAGAGGAAGCCGACCAATGCCTCCTCCCAATCTCAGAGGAGGCCGGTGCCTATGGTGAAGGTAGCACGCGACCCCCCGTCATCATCGACCGGCACTTGCTTTGTCTCGGCCCAATATTGAGAGAACAATTGCTTCTTCTTTGCTGGGGCATCCCCTGGGCCCTCCGGAGCGCTCCCCGCGCTTGGTCGCGCGGCCGCCACAGCCTTAAAAGTGAGCCTAAGGGCCGTTGGTGCATCCCCAGCGTCTCCCGCCATGGTGAGGACACCGCTGCTTCCCGGCATCTTCATGATGTTGTAGCCGGGATGAGTCGCTGCCATGAACTTGGCGAGGGCCGGGTACCCGAGGATGGCATTGTACGGGAGCCTGATGCGCGCGACGTCAAAGTCGATGAGCTCGGTGCGGTAGTTGCTGCGCGTTCCGAAGGTGACAGGGAGGCGAATCTGCCCCAAAGGGCAGGTGGAGCCGCCGACCACTCCGGAGAAAGTCTTGGTGGGGAGGAGCCGGCCATGAGGCACGTGGAGCAAGCCGAATGCCTCCACGGAGAGGATGTTGAGGCCAGCGGCACCGTCGATGAGGGTCTTGGTGACTGCTACGTTGCAGATGGTGGGGGTACAGAGCATGGGAAGTGCGCCGGCACCGGCCGTAATCTTGGGGTGTTCCCTGGAGATGAAGGTGAGATCAGCCTTGGGCGCCGCCCTACCAGGAGGGGCCCCTCGGGGAGATTGGGACGACCCCACCAGGCGGAAGAACTGCTTGACGTGGCAGTTTCGAGGTTGGCGCTTGCGACCTGCCAAGAATGGCCGTGGCGGCATGGGACGCTGACGCCGCGAAGCGCTCGATGAATAGGCCACATAGCTCTTCCCAAGAAGCCACCGAAGACTCCGGTACACCGAGGAACCAAGCACGCCGCATACCTGCGAGAGCCATAAGGAACCAATTTGCCATGGCCTTGTCGTCACCGCCAGCCTCCTTGATGGCATCCATGTACATCTGGATGAACTCTGCGGGGTCCGCCACGCCATCGCATCGCGGCGGTAACCCTGTTCTAAACTTCAACGACCATCGCACCCGCCGCAAGGCGGGGCAGAAAGCCTGGTGAACCATGGCGCCCTCGAACGCGCCCGACTGCCCTCGAAGTGGGATGTCGGCCTCCATGGAAGCAAGACGGTGAGAGAGGTGGGAGGCACAACAAGCGAGGAAGAAATCTTTCGACACACCCCTACCTGGCGCGCCAAAAGTCAGATTCCAGGCTCCGCAGACCCAAGAAAGGTTCAAACTCTGGGGCGTCTGCGAAGAACTCAACCTCTCCAGCCAGCCATCTCGCTTCTCTCACGGACTTGCTCGATGAACAGGAAAGGAAATGGACACAACAGTTTATCTAGGTTCGGGCCACCTTGCGGTGTAAAAGCCTACTCCTACTTTATGGTGGATTAGCCTCGTGGGGGCTGAGGATGAACTAGTACAAGGACGAACAACCTCGTGAGGTCTACTCTATGGGTGGAATGAGCTCACGGGATTCGACCTCCGGGGGTTCGATCCCTCCTATGGTGGTGGCAAGCCTATACTTATAAAGGCTTCGGTCCTCTTCCCCCAAAACTAACGCTGGAAGGGATCCCACAATGGCCAATTTTGAAGGGAATAAGTAGTACATCTTATCCTGATAAAATGTGGTCTTCGCCTGCAAAGCTTCTGGTCGTGACATAATGGTGGGCACGATGATGGCATCCATCCCGCAGTTCTAGCGGTCGTGGTCTTGTTGAACGCAAATGGTAACCTTTGGTTGATTCCTTGGGACTCTGCGCGTGCGCTTGCCTCCTTAGCACCAAAGAGGAAACATGCCGCTCTGCGCCCGCTGGCGCATGCCTGGCCTTGGTCATCATGGCTGGCGTGACCTTAGCCTCATGAGGTGAGTGCTTGCATAGAAATCTCCGCTCCTCAAGAGGCCGTCTGGGGAAGCCGCTCCTTCAGGAGGTCTTGGTGTCGTCCGCCTAGCAAGGCCTGGCCCCTCGCAAGGGTCTTGAGTTGTCATTGCTGAAGACGGGCCGTACAAAGCCGTCGAGGGAGCCATGACGTGCGCTGCAGGCAAGCAAGTTTGGGAACCCTGGTTCCAGAATGCTGACAGAATGCAAAGAAACATGGCCAAGTTAAAGTGAAACCATATGAAGGCGTGTACGGTTAGAATTTTATTTTGCCACTAATGCACTTGGTCTTGTTTTCATGCATAGGATTTTGAAAATTAGGTCCAAGTGGATGTTTTGCTCCATTCCTTTCAACATCTATAATTGAATAGTAGAGTGCCATAGGAAAATTTCCTATTGCTATGCTTTTCCTTTTGTTTTTCCTTTGAACCAAAATAGCCCTAATGGATCGACACAGATGTAGAGTAATAAGTGATGCGACAAGTGCATAACCTATTTGTCATGGCCGTGTCGACCTCGGCATCATTGGGTTGGTCGCTGAAGAAGTTGAGGCAGAGATGGCTGTCGGAGGTGTGGAGGAAGATCTAAGGAATCTGTAGACAGCGCCCAGGGCATTGCTCTATTGTGATGGATGGTTCCGTCGTTGGAGCAGCTCCGGCGAGCCGTAAGACGTCGAGGCTGAAGCAGCACAAGATTGACATTGTTAATCTCAAGTGGGATTCTAATATCATCTCCAATATATGATGTAAAATACATTACCAAAAAGTGATAGATGTAAAAATTTACATCACCAAAAAACACCTGACTAATACAGATGAGGTAAAAACTGTTGACTCTAGACTTAACTGTCGAAACCGAAATTTACTGTGGAATCTAAATGTTACTATCGAAACTAAACGCACTGGTAGCACAGAGGCACTTCACATGTAGTTTAGGCCGCTCGAGCACTAGTAGTAGAGAAACAGTGATCTAAATCAGCAGGCGATCGATGTGGAACACAGTAGCAGATAGCAGCTAGAGCAGCAGCGCCTGGAGGAGCAGCACGAACTAGAGCCAGAGAAGCAAGTCATGGAGCTGCAGTAGCCCATGTACCAGCATCAGTAGCGCGAGCGAGAGCAAGAGCAGAGTAGCAGCATGAGCGAGTGGGAGAGCAAAGCAGCAGCGCGAGCGAGAGCCAGAGTAGTAGCAGCAGTGCGAGCGAGCAAGAGCCGGAGCAGCAGCAGCAGATCCGGCTAGTATGGACGCCACCGCCGAAGGGGGCCTCACACTGGGGGAGAGACACCGTGGAGATGTCGCCTACGGCGCCGGCTTCGGGGTAGCTGTGCCATGGGGGTGCGGGACGGAGCATCTCGGCGCCTGGAGGTAGAGTTAAGGAGAAGGTGTGATGCGATGAGTGTACAACCTCTTTGGTGGCGCTGAGTAGGCCTCGGCTTCGTCTGAGGAGTCGGTGAGGATGTTGCAGTTTTGGTGGAACAGGTTAAGGCGGCGCTGTGGGGATGGAGCAGCCGCGATAGACGAGGCAGTCGTCGGAGCTGCTCCTTGGAGGTGGAGGATGGGGTGGCTGGACCGGCAGGACGATGAGATCGACGACGAATCCTCATCTGGGGAGGTGGATTAGGGACGTCGAGCTGTTGCGGTGGACAACGTCATCTGGGAAGAGGCTCCGGCTGGGCAGCGGTGAGGTGGTGGACAACGGACGGTGGGGTTTCGCGGCTGGAGTAGAGAGGTTATGGCGGCCTAGGATTTCCAACGGCGAAAAGGAGGCAATGGGAGGGGGGAACCATGACTTAGGGACGCGTTTGTCCAAAATGTAGGATGTGTTACAAAAGTACCCCCACCAATTTCAACTAGCGGCCCTTTCGGCTCAAGGTTAGAAGGGGGATTTCGCCAGAATTTGGCAGCTGGAGGGAGTTTTTGCGCGCGTTGTAATTTCAGGATAGCAAGGCGCGGGTTGTGAAGGCACGAGTTTTGGGAGCACGATATCTAAATTTTTGGGATATAACAAAGCGCGGGTCGAATTTTAGGGACAAGCCTAACATGTAATATTGTACATACCAAATCAATTCGCACTTCCCTCAACGAAAAAAATGAAAATAATAAAAATATTCACACCACACAAAGAGAGAGTCTTGTCCCATTTCACTTTACAAATGCTATTCAAATCTATGAATCCATGTTACGTCCAATTAAATTTTTTTGATGGCTGTATAATGCATGTAACCTACTCATACCAACATTTTAGTGCATTCCAAATGTCTATACTACCGCTGCAATTCAAACTAAATTTGAATTCGTTTCTCTATTTGAATAAGAATCTACATTCATGATTGTTGCCAACTTAAATCATCATCCGTGTATTATCTTAACAACACACCACATGATTACTATAGAGATAGATATGAACTATGTGTATTATATGAACTCGAATTCAAATTTTTGTATACACTTGATGTTGATTCTGAATAATAATACATTTGATGTACTAACTAGATCTTCATAATCTAAACCATGTTTCATAAGTACACCGTGTTTATCACACAAAGTATAGAGCCCCGCCCCCTACATTATGACAAGTATTTAGCCCTGAGCTGCAAAAGCCACACATTATCACAAATTATAATCAATGTTCTGTATATTATATGTAGTACTAGCAAGATGCCCATGCATTGTAGAGAACATTAGGATGCATTTATATGAGTAGTTTATCTTGTGGGAGAAAAGGATGAACAAGGGAAGGCCTGATTTGCAAATGTGGAGAGGGGTGTGGGTATCTTTTTTCACAATTGACATAGTTTTCTTCCTATCCATCAGATATAAATCGAACGGCCTATATTGCAGGATGGCAGGAACACCATCATCTCCAACTATATTTTTTTATATATAATATATTATATGTAGTATATCATGTTCATAATCACACCGTGCGTCTCACCGTTATATTTATTCACGCATGCGTCGGTTTAAAAAACTATGGTAAATTCTTCAAATATCTGAATTCACTTTTATGATCAATTATGATCTCTATTCGTCTTCTACAACCACACAATCCTCTTATCTTTGTAGCTAGCACTAACTTTCTCTCGTGCATGCACACGCCCGCCTCCCTCTCACCCTCCCTCATCATTCTCTAGCTCCATCGCGCAAATTCGTCTTTTCACTTTAGGTCATTCACCCACGGTGTGTCTAGGCCCCCCAGCTCCTTCTTTTCGGCACACACCGATCGATATTCCTCTCTAGCCAGGTGTGCCTACCACAAACACAAGCTTTGCCTCTTCTCTTCTCACCCTCCATGCCTCACTCCCGCCCCTCTTCTCATCGATCTCGTACTCGCACACTCCTCCCCCCTCGATATAGTATGCCTCTCGCCCTAGCTCCTAGTTGCATCCCTCTCTCTCTATCCTTCTCTCTGGGCCTTATTTGCTTCTAACACATACATGCATGTATACCGATCGATCTCCCTACATATACCTAGGTCAACTTTAACTATTTTCCCCCACGCATCGATCGGTGTACCTCACAAATTACATCTCTCCTTTCTCCGACAAAGGATGAATGATCTTCCTATGTAGTTACGTCTGCGTACCACAACCATATCGTCCCCCCTCATCATTCGTGCATGCCTCCTGACCCCTCTCTCACACGCACGTGCACACACAGGCAGGCATCCCCTCTCTTATTGATATTGCAGGCGTGCCCTCCGTCTGTCTAGCAAGCCTCTCCCACCATTTGTGAGAAGCAACTCCACCACCAACCCCTCCGACACTCTAGTTCTATCTCTCTCCCAACCTTATTCCTCGCCTACACATATGCATGGATGCTGATCGATCTCCCTCAATACATAAGGTAGATCTGTCTCCTCCTCCACACACATACCAGCCATTGTATCTCTATAGTTC
>NC_041393.1:276818349-276847718 GCF_002162155.2 Triticum dicoccoides | reverse complement strand
TAGGTATCCATGCCACAGAGACAAACTGTACATGTCCCCTCTCACGTTCCAGTAGGCCAGCCTACCTATATATTTGACGTGGGCACACACAAATTCGATGGCACTCTTTATTGATCGCGCGCGCACACACGCACACATCATCCCTCTCTTTGATTCTACGGATACCTCACGCCGATGATACCTCCACTCTCTTCTTGTGTACCGATCCCTCTATATATATATGATATATCCAGGCCTTTGTTTCACACACATTGCATATGTTACATTTTTTGATTGAAATATCATCGACACATATTCCCTGTCTATCTCTCATGCCCCCCCAAAAAACCACTCATGAACCTACACACTATATCTCTCTACGCTTGTATCTCTCTCAGACGAACCCACGTAGGTGGTGTACATACACGAAGAGAATAGGTGCACGTACTCACGTTTCATGCCCAGACACACCTGCGCGGGTGCACGATGGAGCTCATTTCTGTATGAAATGGCAGCCCACGTGCTAATTTGAGCGCGTGTAGCGGTTGTTTACCTATAGAGGTCGTGACCACATGTGCACGAAACAAAGTTCAACTTGATGCGTTGGCGCGTTATTTTGAAATAAAGTTATATTGCTCAATGGCACATACATAGAATATAAAAAAAATTTATGGAGAAAAAGGTAGTCCGCTCCACTATATACAATGGATCCTGCCTGCCGGGGTTTGTCTCTCTTCAGAGTATCTTACACAGGGCGGTGGTGGCCTCTCTTTCTCTCACCATTGATCACTAATCCGGCTGCATCCCGTCTGCCAGCGGAAATGGAGGATGTGCATCGTTTCTCCATTCGACGGTGCTGAGGCAACATGTCCGATCTGCGGTACCCACCGTTCTCTCTGACCAAGCTCCAGCGCGGTAGGGCCTATGCCACTTGCTCGCTACCATAGTATGGCAAAATCCCGCCCACCGCCCCTCTCCTAGTTACATCCCGATGACCCCCATGTACCCCCTCCGGTCTTGCTCCACTGCCCATCTTCCCATGTCACTGCACGTGGAAAATCTTGCATGTGGATCTTTCCTAGTTCTTTGCCCAAAATTTAGCTTGTCCAGCGTACTTTCCATATTTCAATCTCGTCCTCACAACGTTTTAGATAAACACAACTGTGTTGTTATCTTCCTTTAGATAAGGAATATGCTTCTTTTTTGTCGTCGTATGTGTCATCAACTGTTATTGACCAATAATTGTTTCCTTTCTACCTCTTTTTTTAAATAGGGCTATCCATTTCACCTCGTTGTTATTGTGACCTTTTGGTGAACTGCACAAATCATTTTTTCTTAAGAGTGTTTTGTGCAGTTGTACTAAAATGTCACACGGGCAACATCTACACATTTCAGTGCGGCTGCACAAAGGGAGATTGGTTTTTCTCTATCCTCCTCATCCAACTTCGAGCCTAATATTCTCCAACTAGTTAGTCTTAAGAGAGACTGCAAAGGTGACCGGCTTCTATTTGTGTGTTTATTGTTTCATCAATAGTCCTCACACTTAATATCTTTGGAACAGGGATGCTCAGCTCTATTTTAGTGGAACTGCACAAAATGATCGGAATGTTGCATGCTCCTGACAGCTACTTTTTTCCCAACATGCGTTGTTGATTTAGACAGAGCCGGGGGGAAGTTGCTGCCAATGAAAGCATGGATCAATTTTAATTTAACACCTTCTCACAACCTTGTCTTCAGTTGTGGTGTAAATACTAGCTCTGATCTGCTGATCATTGAGATGCATTAGCAAGGAAAGTTAGTTTTTTATTTTTTTCCGAAAGAGCATGGATGGCATGTGACACCCCAAAATTTTAACCTTGTTTTGTTAATTAAAATTTTGCCAGGAAATTAAATTTTTTATTTTCTGGGCTCCCTTTTGATTTTTGGACCATTTTTCTCTCTTGTTATTATGGAGTTTTCCCCAAAAAGAAAACTTTTCAAATATGTTGTTGGACTTGTTTAACCTCTCAAGAAAAACTTTTCTTTTATTAGTAGAACTAATTACATAATTAATTTGCTTGATCTTTATTTTCTTGAAAAATGGTTTTCCAAGATTATATGGCCATATTTGAACTACAACCATTTGATAAATTCACTTAAAATTTCAACAAAATTTTGGAGATGTCAGGTGATGTTTTAAAATCACTTTTATGCAAAAATATCTTTTATTCATGAAATATTTTGAGTTCTACACCAAGTTTTCAAATCTGGTCCAGAGGACAATTTTGCACTGCAACTCATTTAAATATTTATTTCTAGCTTCCACCAAAATTATGGGATGTTAGTAGCAGCATATGATTCCACTTTATGCAAAAAAAACAGTAATGTTATTTGAAAAATTTGAGTGAATCAGCCTCTTTTCCATATTGGTCCAACTTGAGGATTTGTACAGCAACTACTTCTTAAGTTGCTCCTTTACCCATGAGCTTTCTCCTACTTGTAGTCCTCCATGCTAAACCCCTAAATCCAGGAGCATGCACCCATTGGATCATTTTTGGTTCATGAAATGATGCCATTCACCTCCTGTCTAGAATTGAAGTTCTGCAAAACTTGCACTAGCAAGTTTGTGCTTTTCACAAACTAACCTCACCACCCTCTCTTCCATCCAAAGAGACACTGATCTTGAGACTTTGGCCACCCCAAGTTTTGCCTAGATGCCCTTGGCATTTTGACAAACACCCTGAGTGCATAGCCAGATTTGGCATGATTTCAAGTCTACATTGTGAACTTGGTCTCCTGACCAAACCACCTTGTCCCTTGATCTTCCCTCTATCACTAATCTAGTTCTGTTGCTTGCCAACCTCACCCGAGACCCCTAGCATGCCCCGGCATTTCGTCGAGCATGTTCCATGCGTGCTCTGGGCGCGAGTAGAGCACGCGTATTGCACGTGCCGCGCCCGAGCCGACACGTCGCGCCCCTGGTTCTTGCCCACTCTGTAGCGCCACGCCACGCGCTCCCCTTCTCACCGCAACGCGCCAAGCCGCCCTGGCAGCCTACAGCACCGCCGTCAGAGCTCTTGGCGGCACGCCGGCGTCCGCAGCGCGTCTCGGCCAGGTCGGTGCCGCCCAAGCCGCCAGCGCTTGCCACCTGCCTCCCAGAGCAGTGCGAGCTCATCCGCAAGCGTGTCCCCTAGCGCTCGTCGCCGCCACATCGCCCAAGCTACAGAAAGACGGTCGCCGGCAACCTTATCCGCGGCCGCCGCTGAACCGACTCCGATCGCCTATACAAGGAGCCCCGAGCTCATCCCCGCACGCAGGCAGTCCCAAGCCATCTCCCTAGGACCCCCATTGGCAGCCAATCGACTCGGGGAGGTCTCCTTCCCCATCTCCGGCAACCGCAGTCGCCGCCACTGCCCCGGCCATTCCGGCGCCACGAGGGCCTCCCCCTCTCCACTCTCTCCACCAGAAGCTTTCTCTTCCTCCCGTGAACCCTTCCCCCTGCTTGATTTTGATCGGGAACCACCACAGCACCAAAACCACTTTACTCCCGCCGCCGCCGGCCGCCGCGAAGCTCGTCACCGACGACTCCCTCCATCCCCATCACTCCCTCGACCACCGGAGGAACCGCCCCGGTCTTGCGGATCCATCCCGACCCTCTGGAGCCCGCGGGGAGCCGCCGTTCGCCGGCGATGATCGCCGTTGCCTCGCCTCCGTTCGGGCAGAGGAAGAGGAGGGAGAGATAGACTGGTCAAACCTGACCAGTGGGCCAGGCGAGCCCACTGTCAGTGACACGCGCACTGTCCATGCTGGAGTAAGTGGAAGCGTAAATCCAAAATACGCTTTCGACGTGTACGTGTATATTCAAATCGTTTTCTTTTTTGTTTTATTCTAAAACCAGATTTTTGACTAAACTTTGACTGGCTATAACTTTTTAAATACAACTCCAAATGAATTGATTCTTTTTCCTACCTCTCTCAAATTTAACCTAGTTTATTTTAAGATTTATTTGAAAAAATTTCAAACAACTTTTTGTGCTGTTTTTGAATTTGTGTGTTAATTCAAATTCATTTAAAATAGGACTTTGGAGAGAGAGAAGAAAACTTTCAAAAGTTTTGGAGTGCACCTTGCCTTTCCACACATTGAAGGCAAGCATTCTGAACCCCGGCATAATATTTTTGGTGTGTTTGTTGACACGTTTATAACACCACCTCATTTAGGAGAACTTGTTATTTCATGTGATATGATCATATGCATGAATGCATATTAGTGATTTCCATGCTGTTGGAAATGAACACACTTGTGATGATAATCATCCTCATGTGCCTTGCATGCATGCCGGAAGGAATCCGGGAAAACCTCTGCCTTGGGTAGGCATGAGTTGTCGCCGATCTCCGTCGGGACGGTTATGTCCGGTATGGCATAGTGAGGTATAGTGAGCGGTGATTCTGTTGGTTGAAATATTTTTGTTATGCATGTCATGCAGGGAAAATTATAAACCTCCTGAGTCGACCGTAGATCGAGTCTTGTTCCAGTAACCCCCATACTTGTTTCGTACTACCACTCGTCTCTACAACAAGTAGAGTATGGTTCAGTAATTTGTCAACCCCTTTCTAGCACACACCGTACAGAGGGGCCGGGATGAGGGTACCACGGCCATGGATTAAAGCCAGTCATCCGGTCAGGGGGCATGGGTGTTTTCGGTTGTAGCTGAGGGGGTAGCTTCCCCAGTTTTGCGCGCGGTATAAATTTTGTGATCCCATGCTAATCGAGGTTGTAGCCTCCCCACTTAGAGTTTTGCTTAACGAGTGTCGTGGGTGATTCCAGACACCGGTGAGTTAAGCTGGTGTGTGCAAGTCAGGTGCGTTTTCATTTAAAAAACCGTAGACGGAATTAGTCCCGATGGACTAAAGGAATCCATTACTCGTGGGTAAAGAGTACACCCTCTGCAGAGATTAAACCTATTCGAATAGCCGTGTCCATGGTTAAGGACTACAGTCTGGGATGGGTCAAGTGTCGGTCTTAGTGTCGGTCTTCGGAGGTGAAACTGTTAAACCAGAACTGGAATCACGACTTGTGACTTGTGATAATTATGATTATTATTTTCGTTGTGAACTAACCCGTGATATTTTTGGTATTATCGAATATCCCTGGGATGGTTCTACCTCCGGGATATTCACTATGATTGATTCTGTTAAAGCCCTTTATATGGTGTCGCTAAGACGCCCGACTGTGGCATTTCTTTTAAAGCCCTTTATGTGGTGTCGCTAAGACGCCCGACTGTGGCATTTCTTTTAAAGCCCTTTATGTGGTGTCGCTAAGACACCCGACTGTGGCATTTCTTTTAAAGCCCTTTATGTGGTGTCGCTAAGACGCCCGACTGTGGCATTTCTTTTAAAGCCCTTTATGTGGTGTCGCTGAGACGCCCGACTGCGGCATTTCTTTCAAAGCCCTTTATGTGGTGTCGCTAAGACGCCCGACTGTGGCATGCTTGTTATTTATTTCATAATTTTAATACTACTATGTTATTGCACATTCATAAATAACATGCTTGCGTGCATCAGTATTTTTATTATCTTTTGTGTCTGACGTCGTGAGCATAAAATATTTCAGAACCCTCGTTGTTATATTATACCCGTGTTCATAATGTTTGCGAGTACATTCAAAGTACTCACTGGCTTGTCCCTGGCTATTGTCTTGGCCAGATTTCTTGCACGGAGAGGAACGACCGTGATGACAGCCCCGGAACCTAAGCAATGGTGATAGCAGCCTCGCGAAGATAGGAGTTAACCTGGTCAGCTGTTGGGAAATGGAGTCCCATAGACACTGACGATTCACAACCCGCTCCCGCCATCAACCACTAGAAACCATTTGTTGTACTCATAGGCCAGAATGGTCTTGTACTACATATGTTGTATTTTGCTTTGGATTTCTGTATCAAGTTAGTGCCTCATCAGCTAACAGTTATCCTGGGGCTGGTGAGCACAACGGCCATTTTCTGGAATTTAATACCCGGAAAACCGGTCGCGACATGGCAAGAGACACGAAACAAAAGCTGAAAGCTCGGAGGATTGTACAATTTCATGTTGTTGGAAAATTATTTGTATAGTACGTCAATTATGTAAACAAATCCTGGAAGCTTGATAGCATTTCCAGAAGCCTCTTCAGCATCCGGGTCCTTGTGGCATGCACAAAATTAAACTCCCTCTGTTCCTAAATATTTATCTTTTTAGAAATTTCAAATGGACATATTTTAGAGTGGAGATTAACTCATTTTGCTTCGTATGTAGTCACTCGTTGAAATCTCTAGAAAGACAAATATTTAAGAATGGAGGGAGTAGTGCACAACCGCATGGGAGACTCAGCCTGGTCGTTGCGCCGCACTAATAGTGAGTAACGAGCAGTCAAATCATATGCCCCACCTTTCCCACTATAAGTTGCTTGGAAGAAGCAACCATCAATACACTCTTCTTAGAATCCACTCGTACTACTCCCTCCGTCACTGTTTATAGAGTGCACTTCAACAATCTCTGTGACCAAGTCGACTAGCGATCAGCCTGAAAAATATCATTGGTGGTTATAGCACGACGTCTATTACTAGAGGAAATAATGCGTACACACATGCATGCAGTGCTTCCACCCCGGGTACACACATGCATGCACATACTCCACTCCGCGTACACGCGTCTAAAATCTCTCTGGTGGTGGAAATGCATGGAGAGAAATGCATGAGAATGAAGCGCTCCCTTTAAATAGTGACAGAGGGAGTAGTAGTATGAAGGTGCAAAACCAAGTACGCGTATGTCCAATCAGTCAACACACTTTCTCTTGACATATCACTGACATGTGGGACCAGAGTGTGAGCAAACCGATCTCAATTGACGGCAAAATGGCTAACCCACCATTCCTTGAGAGAAAGGAGCAAGAACACATAGACGGGCTTGCACAAGGCCAAGATATATTCGAGCATGGTTGATCGATATCATCATTACATGTTTGATGTTTTTTAATAGTACTATTGGGTGTCGTTTTCCGCACTTCGCCCGAATAAATGTGTACTTTATTAGAGATTAAAATAAAATAAGAGTACAGATGCTCCACGATGCGGTACCTAGTACCTGTATACTAGTAGTAGTACTACTCGTACTACTAAACCTTGTGCTTGTCTCTTCGCCTCTTCGTGAAGTCAAACAATGATGGTACTACAATGTATGCCTCTGGCAATCTAACACCGAATGAACTGTTGCACGTCCACCGCCTAGGCAAGGGTAGGTGGCATTAGTCAAAAGCTTCTCTCGTCCTGTGAGCCACCAGGATTGAGGAAGACGGATAGGGCGTAAGCGAGCTTCACCTTGTCCTGCAAGCTTCTCCTCATTCTGCGAATTGACGGGACACACATAAAAGTAGTGCTAGTCCATACTCCCTCCTTTCCGCTTAATATGGCTTAATGTTTTTTGCGGGTAAATGAGAGAGCTTTATTCATATATATAAGCATTCTTAGGACGATCAGCCAAGAGACTGGTCACTAGGAAGCGAGGTACCCCGCAAAAAAGAGGGAAGCGTGGTGTTTCATCAAGCCAGCTCTCAGTCACATTCAAAGTACAGCAAGCACGGTTCGCACAAAGATGCGCCGCAAGGTTTGCTGGCCTGTTTACACGCTGAATAACAAAAAGAAGAGAAAATATTACCGAGCGCTCCTATTTCTAACAGGATAGGAGCCAGAATTAAGCGAGAATTGTGGCAAGTGTTCCATGCTATCAACTTCCATTATCACAAGCAAGAACCCTCGAAGAGAGCCAAATGTGTTGAAGATTGCTTTATCATAGATTAAAATAAAATAAGAGTGCAAATGCTCCACCATCCGG
This sequence comes from Triticum dicoccoides, assembly GCF_002162155.2. NCBI lineage: Eukaryota > Viridiplantae > Streptophyta > Magnoliopsida > Poales > Poaceae > Triticum > Triticum dicoccoides. The sequence continues at coordinate 276,839,898 of NC_041393.1, read as the reverse complement.
TTCCTAGAAGTACATACCTGTATAGTAGTACTAGTAGTAAACTTTGCGCTTGGCTGTTCGCCTCTTCGGGAAGTCGAACAATAATGGTACTAGTACAATGTATGCTTCTGGAAATCTAACACCGAATTAACTGTTGCACGTCCACCGCCTGAGCGAGGGAGAGCTTGCATTAGTCAAAAGTTTCTCCTTGTCCTGCGAGCCACCGCGCACAAGCTTCTCCCGTCCTGCAAGCTTCTTCTCGTTTGGCAAGTTAACGGACACAACAAAGTAATGCTAGTCCATATTGCCTCCTTTCCCATTAATATGGCTTAATTTGAAACGAGATAAATACACTGTCTGTCACTATATATTTGTAAAACGTCAGTGGACTTCATAAAACACTCACCGTGCTCAATATGTACATTTCCCGGTGTTTATACGATCACTAGCGCACCCCGGCTGAGTATGTTTGTGCATGCACGTGTAGGTTGAGCACTTGATTGTGACTGTGTGTTCCATCCTGTGCTCGGACATGCAAGCATTAGGGCATCACGCGTGTTTTTGCGTCCATGTGTACGTCTGACTGTTGCATGTTGTTGGATTATGGGTTCCGCAAACCCTTGAAAGGTTCAAACTCTAGGGTGCGTGTGGAGATCTCAACCTACCCAGCCTACCTACTCGCAATCCTCCTAAGCCTAGCGCGTCGGGCTCAAAGAGACAAAGAGACACAATAGTTTATGCTGGTTCAGGCCACCTTGCAGTGTAATACCCTACTCCGCTGGTATGCCAGGTCATGATGCTATTGTCAAGGCCAGGGGTGAGGGCTGGAGAGCCAGTAGGAGCTCCTGAGGCGCGGTGCTCGGGACCCCCCCTTTAACGTGCAAGCGACTCACAAGGCGAAGAAGCGATCGTCTTAACCGGCTCATGAACCATCTTCAGGCGAAATGACATGTTAGATCACTTGAGAGGTCAAGAACCCCTGCGGATTGGACTGTCAGCCCCAGGTCCCCTGGCGAAAGACGAAGGCACCGATGACCTGGTGAGGTGGCTTGCGCGAGGCGGGTCGTGAGCCAGATCTCGGTCCTTGGGTTTGTCAGTGTTGCAGGGAAGGACCTGAGCACAAGCGTCGTGCCGACATGTGTAGCCATACATCGAGGCGAGTGAGGGACAAGCCAGCAAAAGTCGGGAGACCGCGAGGTGGTTAAGGCTCAAGGCCGCGAAGTGATGATTATAGATAAGCTCATGAAAGATGGTTAGACAACTCTGGTGAATGCAAAACAATACACGCCGCGGGGACGAACCCACACGGCTTGGGAATGATGCAGCCCATGGGGCGCCCCCAAACTGAACGAACTAGAGAGATGTCACCTGGTACCGTCGCTGAAGAGATGTCGGGGTAGTAGAAGACGCGCGCTGCTGGAGTCGTCTCTCATGAGCCGCCTTGGCCCCGAGCCTCGGGAGGCCCAGGAGGCCCAGGAGGATCCTGAAGATGCACCTCCATCTCCGCCAGGGTCGCCTGGTGCCTGGCCTCGCGAGCCTCCAGGGCGTCCCACATGCAGCGCCGAAACACCACAGCTGCGCTCGGCAGGTCGAAGGGCATGCGAACGTAGCTGTGAGGCGGACCCTCGCATCGGCCAACACGAGACGGCCAAAAGAGATTCCAAGATGCGGCCCTGTTGAGCCCTGGGATGTCGATGTAGACGCGGAACTCCTTATCCTCTCCAGGGTAATGAGCCGCGCCTCGCGGTAGGCGGTGACCGCCTTGCAAAACCCTTGCCTATTGAATCTCCTTGATTGCCTCGCTGATGAACTCCTGAATGCCTGGCGCCTTCTGCCTGACGCCTTCTCCTGAGAAATGTGTGCTGAAGCACGCCTCCACATGGTGCCCGAGCGCCTCCCTTGTGAGACTGGCTAGGTCCGAGGATTTCCAGAGGAAAGCCCCCGAGCCCAGCCTGAGAGGGGCGCCGGGCGCGTCTTCCTATGCGATAGGTGAAGGCGCCCCGTCCGGGGATGCAAGGCTCAGCGCGGTGCCATCGGGTGATGCTTCCTCGTGAGATCCCTGACCCAGCTGCAGGTTCTTCGTCTTGGGGGCAACCTTAGGAGGTAGGACACCGCCCTCATCTTTAGGGTTCTCGACTGCTGCAGCCTGGTAGGCGTGCTCGAGGGAGCATGCTGTGTCATTTTCCTGACAAGCGACCGTGATGATGCAGGCTGCTTCCAGGCATCTTGAGAACGTTGTAGCCGTGGTGCATTGCTGCCATGAACTTGGCTAGTGCTGGGTACCCTAGGATAGTGTTGTACGGCAGGCGAATGTCGGCGACATCGAAGTCGATGAGCTCGGTGTGGTAGTTGTTGCGTTTGCCGAAGGTGACAGGGAGGCAGACCTGCCCTATCGGGTGTGTGGAACCATTGGTCACTCCTGAGAATGGCTTGGTAGGCTGAAGCTGGCAGTACGACACTTGGAACCTGTTGAACGTTTGAACAGAGAGAACGTTGAGCCCTGCTCCACCATCGATGAGAGTCTTGGTGACGACTATGTTGCTGATGACAGGCGAGCACAACATGGGGAGCGCGCCGGCAGTGGCCGCGCCCTTGAGCTGATGTGAGGAGCTGAAGGTGATGGCGCATTTGGACCACCTGAGCGGGCGAGTTGCTTTAGGCTTGGGGAGCGCCACTCTCACCTCGCGTGCGAACTTCTTGGTGGTGGAGGCAGTGGAGGGAGGCCGGCATTGCCCTGAGGCCGATCCTCGCGAGGTTGCTCCCTCCAAGTGCCCTCGCGAGGTTCGCCCTGCCAACGGTCCTCCCAAGGATGATTGCGTCCGTCCTAGCATCCTCCACCTCGTCCACCTCCGTGGTCGTAGCCTTGATCGTTGCACTCGGGGCGTCGACCGAGGTGCCCATCACGGAGGGCCCTGAGCCCCTGGCAGTCGTTGGTGTTGTGGTTGTGGACGTTGTGGAAGACGCAGGATGGTCAGTTGCTCTTGGATGACTCGGGATGGTCGCAGCCGCGCTTCGTCTTTGGCTCCGCCGCGAGCACAGCTGGCCCCTTGCGCTTCACGTCTTAGCCTTGGCCTTCTTGTCTTCTGGTTCAGCATCAGGGAGCTCGAGGAGGGAGAGGCGCCCCTCCTCAGCCTTGCACACTTGTTCACCATGTTGAACATCTCCAGGGATGTGTAGAGGTCCTCGTGGATGGTGAGCTCCTCCTTCATCTTGACGTCACGGACACCATTAGTGAACACTGAAATGATGGCCTCATCTGACACCTTGGGAATCTTGAGGTGAACGATGCTGAAGTGCTGGATGTACTTCTACAGGGTCTCTCCTGGCTGCTGCTTGATGCGTCGTAGGTCACCGCGGCCGGCCGGCGGTCGCGAGTGCCCGAGAAGTTGGCGATCAAGCGGCCGCGCATCTCCTCCTAGGAAGACACCGATCCTACGGGGAGATTCAAGAGCCAGGAGCGCGTGCCATTCTTGAGGGCCATGGGGAACTAGTTCGCCATGATCTTCTCGTCGCTGCTAGCCGCCTCGATGCTCAGCTCATAGAGCTGCAGGAACTCGGTGGGGTCAGCGGTGCCATCCTAGCATGGAGGCAGGTCAGGTTCGAACTTGCTCGACCAGATGAAGTTGTGAAGCTCTGAGGTGAACACGCGACATCCTGCTCTGGCCATGGGGGCCTGTCGAGCAGGTGGAGTTTGGTCCTGGTGCTCACGCGCCGCCACCTCCTGTGGCGGCACGCGGGCTTGACATGGGGGCACTGGAAGCATTCATGCTTCTCCTTGAGGCCATTGCACCACCTGGCAGCTCACCTCTTCACGCGCAGGTGCCTGGCATGGAGGGTCACACCGTGGTGCCTCACGCCTTGGCTCGATGATGACACCCTGGGCTGGAGGTGGTGGAGGTGCACCGTGAGCCACGTCGTGCGTGATAGGCTGCTGCTGAGGCAGGGAGCAGGCTGGTGCAGTAGAGCCCCCAGCCGCGCTGACAAGCTCAGCGATCCGCTCGAGCCACTCCTTGTAGAAGTCGTCGACCGGGCGGTAGCGGAGGAGCTCCCGCGCCATGAGCAGAGCAGCCTGCACGTTCGCCGGGCCGTGACGCACGTGGGAGGATGAAGCTGCCCGGGTCAGTGACGGAGTGGCGGTGCGCCCTTTGCGGTGCACCGAAGGGTGCAGCGAAGAAGCTTGCTGCTCGTGGTCGGTAGGGCCCGTGGCACCGTTGGCCACCGGAGACGGAGCACGACGAACGCAACCATCACCCGCCGGAGCCATCTAAGCAACGCGAGCGGCAACTGCGGCCCTGCGCTCGGCGCGAGCCCAACGTGCGTCAGCCATGGAGGTGTCGGAGTGGCCGTGGACGAGCGACGGGAGAGAGGATCCGACGCACCCCTACCTGGTGTTCCAAATGTCGAATTACGGGTTCTGCAAACCCTTTAAAGGTTCGAACTCTGGGGTGCGTGCGGAGATCTCAACCTACCCGGCCTGCCTACTCGCAATCCTCTAAGCCTAGTGCGTCGGGCTCAAAGAGACAAAGAGACAGAGTAGTTTATCCTGGTTCGGGCCACCTTGCGGTGTAATACCCTACTCCAATGTTTTTGGTGGATTGCCTCAAAGGGCCGAGGATGAACTAGTACAATGGATGAACTGGCCTCAGGAGGTGAGGAGTTCTTGAGCTCGAGAGAGATGGCAAGGTGGTCGGGTGAGAGTGGATCCGATCGGACCGGATCAGATGCCCCTCTATGGTGGTGGCTAAGTCCTATTTATAGCGGCCTTGGCCCTCTTCCCAAATGTTGGCGGGAAGGGATCCCACAACGGCCAAATTTGAAAGAGGACAAGTAGTGCATCATATCCTGACTAAAGTGGTCTTCGCCTACGAAAAGCCTCTGGTCGTGACGCTGTGGTGGGCTCGGTGATGACCTTCGTCCTGCCGTCCTGGCGGTCCTGGTCTTGTTGCACCAGAATGGAAACCTTTGGTTGATTCCTCGGGACTCCGTGCCTGCATCTTGCCTCCCTTGTGCCGAAGAGGAAACTGGCGCTCTGCGCCCGCCTGGCCTTGGTCGTCATGGCTCACGTTAGCCGAGCCTCGTGAGGTGCACCTTGCATAGAACTCTCCGCCCCTCGAGAGCCAGCCTGAGGAGGCCGATCCCCTCGGGGGTCTTGGTGTCGTCCACCTTGCGAGGCTTGACCCCTCGCGAGGGTCTTGAGTCGTTGATGCTGAAGCTGGGCCGTACCGGGCCGTCGATGGAGTCACGAAGTGGGCCGTTGGTAGTCAAGTCTGGATGCCCCCATATCCATAACACTGACAACAGAGGGGCCCGAGCTCCTGGCAGTCGTTGGTGTTGTGGCTGTGGACATTGTGGAAGACGCAGAATAGTTGGTTGCTTTTGGATGACTCGGGATGGTTGTTGCCACGATTCAATTCTGGGTCGACCGTGAGCACGGCCAGCCCCTTGCACTTCACCTCCTTGGCCTTGGCCTTCTTGTCTTCTGGTTCAGCATAGGGGAGATCGAGGAGGGATAGGTGCCCCTCCTCAGCCCTCGCACACTTGTTTGCCATATTGAACATCTCTAGGGCTGTGCAGAGGTCCTCGTGGATTGTGAGCTCCTCCTTCATCTTGACGTCGCGGACGCCATCAGTGAACGCTGAAATGATGGCCTCGTCCAACACCTTGGGGATCTTCAGGAGAACGTTGTTGAAGCACTGGATGTACTTCTGCAGGGTCTCTCTTGGCTGCTGCTTGATGCATCGTAGGTCACCCGTGGCCGGCAGGCAGTCACGAGTGCCCTTGAAGTTGGCGATGAAGCAGGCGCGCATCTCCTCCTAGGAAGAGACCGACCCTACGATGAGATTCAGGAGCCGGGAGCGCGCGCCATCCTTGAGGGCCATGGGGAACTAGTTCACCATGATCTTCTCGTCGCCGCCGGCCGCCTCGATGCTCAGCTTGTAGAGCCGCAGGAACTCAGCAGGGTCGGCGGTGCCGTCATAGCGTGGAGGCAGGTCAGGTTTGAACTTGCTCGGCCAGATGATGTTGCGAAGCTCTGAGGTGAATGTGCGACATCCTGCTGTGGCCACGGGGGCCTGTCGAGGAGGTGGAGCTTGGTCATGGTGCTCGCGCACCGCCACCTCCTGTGGCGGCACACGGGCTTGATGTGGGGGCGCCGGAAGCTCGCGTGCTTCTCCTTGAGGCCGCTGCACCACCTGGCAGCTCACCTCTTCCTGTGCAGGTGCCTGGCACGGCGGGTCGCGCTGTGGTACCACACGCCTTGGCTCGATGATGACGCCCTGGGCTAGAGGTGGTGGAGGTCCCCGTGAGCCGCGTCACCCGTGGCAGGCGGCTGCTGAGGCAGTGAGCGGGCTGGTGCAGCAGAGCCCCCAGCCGCTAACGAGCTCAGCGATCCGCTCGAGCCACTCCTCGTAGAAGTCATCGACCGGGCGGTAACAGAGGAGCTCTCGCGCCATGAGTAGAGCAGCCTGCGTGTTCGCCGGGCCGTGAAACGCGTGGGAGGATGAAGCTGCCGGGGTCAGTGACGGAGTGGCGATGCGCCCGTCGTGGCGCACCGAAGGGTGCAGTGGAGAAGCTTGCTGCTCGTGGCTGGCAGGGCTCGTGGCGGTCTTGGCCACCGGAGATGGAGCACGATGAGCACAACCATCGCCCGCCGGAGCCGTCTGAGCAACGCGAGCGTCAATCGCGGCCCAGCGATCGGCGCGCCCCCGGCGTGCGTCAGCCATGGAGGTGTCGGAGTGGCGGTGGATCGAGCAACGGAAGAGAGGATCCGACGCACCCCTACTTGGCATGCAAAATGTTGGATTACGGGTTACGCAAACCCTTGAAAGGTTCAAACTCTAGGGTGCGTGCGGAGATCTCAACCTACCCAGCCTGCCTACTCGCAATCCTCCTAAGCCTAGCGCGTCGGGCTCAAAGAGACAAAGAGACACAACAGCTTATCCTGGTTCGGGCCACCTTGCGGTGTAATACCCTACTCCAGTATTTTGGTGGATTGCCCCGAAGGGCTGAGGATGAACTAGTACAGTGGACGAACTGGCCTCAGGAGGTGAGGTGTTCTTGAGATCCAGAGAGCTGGTAAGGTGGTCGGTTGAGAATGGATCCCCCTCTCTATGGTGGTGGCTAAGTCCTATTTATAGTGGCCTTGGTCCTCTTCCCAAATGTTGGCGGGAAGGGATCCCACAACGGCCAGATTTGAAAGGGGACAAGTAGTGCATCATATCCTGACTAAATTGGTCTTCACCTACGAAAAGCCTCTAGTCGTGACGCTGCACTGGGCTCGGTGATGTCCTCCATCCTGCCGTCCTGGCGGTCTTGGTCTTGTTGCACCAGAATGGAAACCTTTGGCTGATTCCTTGGGACTCCGCGCCTGCAGCTTGCCTCCCTTGCACCGAAGAGGAAACTGGCGCTCTATGCCCGCTGGCGCCCGCCTAGCCTTGGTCATCATGGCTCATGTCAGCCGAGCCTCATGAGGTGCACCTTGCATAGAACTCTCCGCCTGAGGAGGCCCATTCCCTGGGGGGTCTTGGTGTCGTCCGCCTCGCGAGGCTTGGCCCATCGTGAGGGTCTTGAGTCGTTGATGCTGAAGTTGGGCCATACCAGGCCGTCGATGGGGCCACGCGGTGGGCCGCAGGCAGGCAAGTCCGGTACCCCCATATCCAGAATGCCGACACATGCATGCACGAGGTTGTAGTCCCTCACATTCACATGTTCATAAGTCAATGCTTTGTCAAAATGTTGCATGCAAGGTTTAATCATTCGTTGTTCACATATGCATTCCCGATATTAATACGTTGGTAAAGACAATTTCTTGAGGAAAACGAGCCCAGGAATTGAGTACAAAGGGGACCAATAAGCTAGGACGGAGGGAGTACTAGTAGTGAACCAGAAGAAGGGACTAGGTACTAGTAGTACTACGTAACAACATCTAGACATAAAATTCCTCTATACACATCCTATCTATGTGTCATGCAAGAAAATAGAGATAAGTACAAGTAAGACTCAGGAACGGTCATACACGTAGGGCGAGTACCTGTAGGGGCCACTCAAGAGCAGTCAAATCATAGTACGTTAGTCGGAAGAAGCAACCATAATTTCACTCTTCAATGACATGTATGCAATATAAAATGGTTGATACGGAGAGAAAAATAAAACCGCTCCACTATATATACACTAGTAGGAGCCTAAGATACAAGCCTGCTTGCTTGGGTTGCTCTCTCACAAGCATAGAATGATGGTGGCCACACCGCTGGTCACAGATCTCGCCTGATCCCGCGGCTGTGGGAAGGGGACGATGTTCTGCATAGACACAGTCGACAACGGCGAGGGAGAAAACCCACTATTGGTGCATCCCGATCGTGGGTCCCCACAGTATGGGCTGAAGGCGCCTCCCAACCGCCCTTCTAGCTACAACCCGACGTCCCAGGTACAACTTCCTTCTGGATCCGGCTTGCTTCACTGCCGCAACTCCCACGTAGCTCCATCTCCATGTGGATCTTTCTCTACTTCTACCAGCTTATATTAGTGATGAGTTTATGTCTCATGAACTAGTGCCAATACTATTATTCTAATCAGACTTCTTCAATATCTTTGCCAGCAGGGATGCTTAGCTCGATTTTAGTGAAACTGCACAAAAGCATCATATGATCCGAGTGTGCCAACCGTCTTTCCTTCAACAGGTTCTACCTAGCCAGGAAATTAAATCATGTTTGGGGTTCAGGGTTTATGTCATAGTGACCCCATCAGTAGTCTTTTTTTACACACTTTCACAACTTTTGTCTTTAGTTGTGAAGTAAATATTGGCTCTGAACTGTGAACCGTTGAGATGCATCAGCATGCATGTTAGTCTTCCTTTGTTTTGATAGAATGTTGTAATGGGGCAACCTTGGAGTAGGAATGAAAATGGAGTGGAAAGTTTCCGTTTTTCCGGAGAAAAATGGAAACAGAGAGAAACCAACGTTTCATTTCGTTGGATCGCGCCATCGAGGAAAACCAACCTTTAAATCACGTCTATCGCGTTCGTATCTCACCCTCCTCCATGGCTCCACCCCACACGGTCGCTCGGCATGCCACTCACAGGAAACTGAGTATACGATAACTTTCTCGCCTGCTTGTCGATGGATCACGCCATGGAGTACTAACACTACTGGAAGAGTTTGACGAGGAGGGGGAGGACAGTTAGATGTAGCATGGACTCCCAAGAAGTTTTTACATGGATGTTGTGGCCGGTCGTGGCGACCTTTGAATGCGGAGTAGTCACGTGCACCGGGAAGCGGCACGGGCGATGCTCTCTTGGCTGTCGTGCCGCTTCAATGCCGATGCCAGTGAGAGGTCACATCCGCTCTGGCCAGGCATGAATGCGGCACTGACTGTTTCGGGCAGGAAGCACGCGCGGGTGATGAAGAGGGTTCTGGTTGGTCAAGAGCGGGCATGGTAGCAGTCGGGACGCCCGCAAAAAAGAGATGATGTATGTAAATATTGTTGCGCATATAATTAATAACATAAATAATGTGCTAGTTGGACAAATATGATTGGAGATGGAGATGGAGATGGAATTTTACGTAAACACGGATATGCATGTCTATGTCTATGTGTGTGTGTGTGACGACTCTCACGACTACTCGTACGCACCATTGATGTCTCATTCTGCCTACACACACACAAACTTACTACCGCCTCCTTTGGTTCCTAGGATAGGAATATCATAGGAGTGGAAAACAATATGAAGTGAGATAAATAGAGTACGACGTACAAGAAGAAATGTACACGCACTCACTCTGCCTCCGAGATAGCTGCGAGTACACGATGGGGTACATTTGTACAAGAAGAGGCAGCTTACGCACGTAATAATTTGACCCTTTAATATGTTCACTTAATAATGGAAGGATGAGGACCATACGTGAGCGATACAAACTGTGGCCTAGAAGTGGGCCGTGTTTTCTTTCTTTGTACGTTAAAAAAGATTTTCCTGCCAGTTTTCATTTCTTTTTTCTGGGAATGCATGTATTCTATTTAAAACCACTGCTATGGAGAGATTTTTTTTACTCCATTGTATATATAGCATCTTGTTTTATAGGGTTTCTCGCGTCTTGCTCTCTCATCCTCTCCATATCTAAACAAGATGACAATGTCCACTCTATCTCTCTCCTCATCGGTGGTCACTGATACGGCCGAATCCCGTCTGCTGCGGGAGGTGAGGAGGTGCAGCATTGACGTTGTGGCCATCGGCCATGGAGGAAGCCGAGGCGCACCGTCCTCTCTAAGCTGGCCCTGTCACGGACGAAGGTCCTCCGCGCCCTTGTTTGTTGCCGTCATGTGGGCAGATCCTGCCTGCCTGCCTAAGCGACATCTCGCCCACCTGAGGTATAACTTCTTTTGGATTTCATGCTTCAATGTACTAGTCCAGCTCCCCAGGTCGTTGCATGCAGGTTTTCTTCTATGCCACTACTCCCCAGCTCCCCATGTACAGTAGCTAGGGTTCGTCGGCTGATCCAACATAACCTATTTTTTACTATTATAGAGGAAAGGCACTCGAAAAGTTTTCCTGGTTTATGCCTCGGTGGAGGTATACATGTTTTTTCGACAAAAAGTATATGGTGGTTGTGCAATCATTGTCCATATGCTCCTATTGCTACTGCTAATCTAATACTATCACTCTTAAATGAAGCAATGCCCATGGTAAAGTGATGTCCCTTTTAAGTAATGCTGATGTCAATCCAGAGGCATTGATAAATGCTTCTGTCCTGCTTTTTTCTCGGGTATCCTGGTTTAGTTCCCATCAAGATAATCATGATGCTTCTATTTGTTGGTGTACTTTTCATTAATTCTTATTGACAATTGAGATGTCACTGTTAATCTTGTACCACTGTCAAAACAAAGTAACAACACTATATTCCTTTTTATATTTTTGCAAACAGCGATGCGTATCTCCATACCCGGGCATGTCTTCCTCACTTTTAGTGGAACTACACAAAATTGGATGGCCATTGTTGTTCTGCCTCACTGTCCTCTGCCATATGATTCTTCCTTCCTTGAGCGTGATTAACGAGAAGAAACAGACCACAGTGAGGATTTTTCGAACTTCATTGGTACCTCACCCAAACTTGATGTCGATGATGCATCACCACGATGACCTATCGATGCTCATGGTTGTGAAGCATGGTTGCATCGGCTAGTGAAGATGATCGATTTTTGACGAAAAACAAGCTTTCTTTCATCAGTGCTCTTTGCTTGTTACCCACAAAGATGATATCCTTCATTAGTTCACCTTGGTTGCCTTTGAGACGCAGTCATCTTTCACGTTGGTGCAATTTTATCACACAATTGGCTATGAACAAAATGTTTCCTCAAAGAAGCATCGACGTTGGTACGAAGAGCATAAGTTTTGTATTGATTTCTAAGCCTTCTTACAACTTTGTCTTCAGCTCCCCTGTAATTTTATTTGTCCAACTATTAACTAAATATGTGGTCAGACTTTGATTAAAAATATGGTGTGGACTAAAAACTCGGATGGACGTAGTAGCCCTCCATTTTTATTTACTCTGCATATTAGATTTGACTGAAGTCAAGCCTTGTAAAGTTTGACCAAGTTTAGGCCGAACACAATAAACCATAATCATTGAGAGAGTGCAAATCGTACATACTCTCAAACCTTTCCGATAATTGAAATTAAAATTCTTTATTTGTACACACTCTCACACCATTCCGATAATTTGGCGCATGTGTGGTTGTTCACTTAACGGAGGGTAGTGTACCAGATGTGAAGGACAGGAAGTACGGCCAGGCCGTGTGGATCATTAGTTGATCGTAAGTAGTTTTCTTCATTGGTACATTAAATAAAGAGTTTCGTTTCGTACTTACACAATTTAAAACGATTGTTATGGAGAGAAAAAGAAAACCAGTCCACTATATATTTGTAGTATACACGAGTACTATACAAGTACTATATAAGTTGGAGCCTCAGCACTTGTTCACTAGGGTTTGCACTCTCCACACTCTCACCGCACTACATATATATACACCCTGGAGGCTTAGCGTTCCTTTGCTAGGGTTTACTATATTCACAGTCTCTCACCCTCTTCACTAGATCTAAGCAAGACTATGTTGGCTGATACGTCTCCAACATACTACTTTTCCAAACACTTTTGCCCTGGTGTTGGACTCTAACTTGCATAATTTGAATGGAACTAACCCAGACTAACGCTGTTTTCAGCAGAATTGCCATGGTGCTATTTTTGTGCAGAAATAAAATTTCTCGGGATGACCTGAAAATCCACGGAGACACGTTCTGGAATTAATAAAAAAATATTGGCGAAAGAATCAGCGTTAGGGGGCCCACACCCTGTCCACGAGGGTGCAGGGCGCCCCCCTAGGGCGCGCCCCTGCCTCATGGGGCCCCTGGGACTCCACCGACCTCCCCAACTGCATATATTCACTTTCGGGGAGAAAAAAATCAGAGCAAAGGATTCATCGTGTTTTATGATACGGAGCTGCCGCCAAGCCCTGTTCTTCCTCGGGAGGCTGATCTGGAGTCCATTCGGTGCTCCGGAGAGGGTAATCCGTCGCCATCATCATCATCAACCATCCTCCATCACCAATTTCATGATGCTCAGCGACGTGCATGAGTAATCCCATCGTAGGCTTGCTGGACGGTGATGGGTTGGATGAGATTTACCATGTAATCAAGTTAGTTTTGTTAGGGTTTGATCCCTAGTATCCATTATGTTCTAAGATTGATGTTGCTATGACTTTGCTATGCTTAATGCTTGTCACTAGGGCCTGAGTGCCATGATTTCAGATCTAAACCTATTATGTTTTCATGAATATATGTGAGTTCTTGATCCTATCTTGCAAGTCAATAATCACCTACTATGTGTTATGATCCGGCAACCCCGAAGTGACAATAATCGGGACCACTCCCGGTGATGAACGTAGTTTGACGAGTTCATGTATTCACTAAGTGTTAATGCTTTGGTCTTGTACTCTATTAAAAGGAGGCCTTAATATCCCTTAGTTTCCAATAGGACCCCGCTGCCACAGGATGGTAGGACAAAAGATGACATGCAAGTTGTTTTCCATAAGCACGTATGACTATATTCAGAATACATGCCTACATTATATTGATGAATTGGAGCTAGTTCTCTGTCACCCTATGTTATAACTGTTGCATGAGGAATCACATCCGACATAATTATCCATCACTGGTCGATTTCCTACGAGCTTTTCACATATTGATCTTTGCTTAGTTACTTCTCCGTTGCCACTGTTACGATTACTACAAAACTGCTACTGTTACCTTTGCAACCTTCACCATTACATCCATACTACTTTGCTACTAAATACTTTGCCGTAGATATTAAGTCTTTCAGGTGTGGTTGAAATTGACAACTCAACTGCTAATACTTGAGAATATTCTTTGGCTCCCCTTGTGTCGAATCAATAAATTTGGGTTGAATACTCAACCCTCGAAAACAATTGCGATCCCCTATACTTGTGGGTTATCAAGACTATTTTCTGGCACCGTTGCCGCGGAGCATAGCTCTATTCTTTGAGTCACTTGGGATTTATATCTGTTGATCACTATGAGGAACTTGAAAGATGAAAGAACCAAGATTTTTCCCTCAACTATGAGGGGAGGTAAGGAACTGCCATCTAGCTCTGAACTTGATTCACTTTCTGTTATGAGTAAATTTGCGACACCTACACCTGCTACTGATTATGATATGTCGCATGTTTTTGATCATGCCACTTCTGCTATGCATGATGCTTATGATGAAACTACTTCTATGTCACATCCCTAGTTCTGCTATGACCTAGACTAGCTAGGCATGTGTGCATCATGTTTAAATTCCATTTAAATTTGAAATGGGGATTTGTGAAACCCTCAGAATCATTTCTGGAAATGACCCAGATAAAAATTGCTCCAAAAAGGTCCAAGAAAATGCTCATATTGCTCTCTGAAAATATTGGACAGAGATAAAAATCAAACCAATATTTTTAGGAGCTCATAAGTATTTATTTTGGGCATTTGGAATTAATGCAGTAATTATTTGCTTTGGATATATATTGTTATATATATATATAATATTGTCCAAAAATTATGCCAGTTGTTGAGGACCTCTGGAATAATACCACTAGCCCCTACAAAAATTGGCATAAGAAAAATAAATGGTTTACTGTTTTTATTAAATCAAACAAATGTCAGAAAAATAGAAAAGAAAACAAAAATGAAAAAAAAAAACTAACTGGGCCAACTCACCTGTGCAGCCACCTGGCGGCCCAAGTGGCCAGCCCAGCAGCAGCCCAGCCCACGGGCCCCTCTGTCGTCTTCCTCCCCCTTGCCCAAAGCAGCTGTGTGGTAGGCATGCCGCAGCCGCGCCACTGCCTCCTGCCTGCCTGTCCTCCCCTCCATCGCCCTGGATGCCCCGCACGTCGCCACACGCCCCCCGGACCCTCTCACTCTCCCCTAGTCCGCTCCCTCATTTTCTCTCTCATGGCCAAACGCGCCGGTCGCCTCCATTCGCTGCCCGTGCTCCCCGCCGTCCCCTCGACCGCCCGTCATGCGTGCGAGCTCTGCCACGTCGTCTGCCACCTCTCCGCCAAGCCGCGTGTCGTCGGACGCCCCGTGAAGCCGCCACCGTCGCCTTCTTCACCACAGCCGGCCAAGATCGTCGTCGCCGTCCCGTCGGTTCCAGGCCTCCCCCGAGCACGCTGACCATCCCGTCGTCTCCGCTGTGAGCTCACGGACCGAGCCCCCCTCTCCTCCGCCTCGATGGCTCACCGTAGTCGCTGATTCTTCGGTTACAGAAACCCGCCGCCGCCCGAGCTCATCACCGGTGATGCTCCGGTGGCCTTTCGGTCACAATGACCTGTCCAACACACTTGCACATGCACGTAGTGCCCCGCTAGCTCTTCTCCCCGCTCGTTTGCAAGCCGCAGCGTTAAATCTGAGTGGAGTCGAGCTCCGGCGCCCTCGCGGCTTCCCGTCTACTCCCCTGGATGCGGGAGAGCACGGGCTATGCCCCGGTGCTCTCAGACGCCGCCCCGTGGCCCCCAACATGGACTCCGCCGTGTTCTATGGTCGCCGGCCTGATGGGTGGGCCCTGTCGGCCAGGTGATTAGCTTAATTCTAATCACCACCTAAATAACCCCTGACACTGGCATGTGGGCCCTAGTGCCCCATAATCTTTTAATTAAGCAAATAACCCCCCCCCCATTTAACCTCGTGTCACTGACATGTGGACCCCACATGTCAGGTTTGACCCCAGTCAGCGTTGTTGACTTGCTGACGCAATCATTACGCAGTGCTGACACAGTTATTCATTTTCTGGATTAAAATTAAATCAGGAAATTCCAGAAAATGATATAAACTTCAAAAATTCATAGAAATTCAACCGTAGCTCTGATTGAAATAAGTTATATATGAAAAATTATCAGAAAAAAATCAATCTATCCATCTGCACCAGTTTCATGCATGACAAACCAACTTATATCTATTGTATAAGTGAAAACATATAAATGGCATATATAAGAGCTTACTTTGGAGATGCATTTGAATCTTTGGTTCAAATGGATTTCAACCAAATGAATGCTAGTTGCATTAGCTAAAACAACATCACATATTCATGCCATGTTCATGCATCATATTGTTGCATATGCTTGTGTATTGATTGCCGACACCGTTCCTTCTCGATAGGTCCTGCTCCGGAGAGTGCTCCAGAGTACCTGTCTAAGGAGCAATGCCCCTTGTTGATTTACCAGGCAAGCAAACCCCCTTGTTCATTCCGATACAATCCTACTCTCTCGCTCCTGCTCTCAGTTATTGCATTAGCACAACAACAATTCAATTGCTACATTGTGCTGCGGTAGTTGAACCCATTCCTCTGCATGACCTGTCATTGCCAAAGTAAATAGTTGAAACCCACTAGCATGTGTAGGAGTTGATTGAAGCCATTGTTGTATTCCTACCATGCCATGCCTGCTATTGCTTAGAGTGTGTCAGGTCTGATTCATTGGGAATGAATTGGAGTGCAATGTTCTATGTTCTGATGCTGAGAGTGAAGTGTGTGAACATGATTTGGTAAAGGTAGCTGTGAGAGGCCATGTAGGAGTACATGGTGGGTTGTCTCACTGGAACCGTCCTTAAGCACTGAGTTCTATGTATGTTGTCCAATGACTCGATACTACCACACATTGGGATCCTTAATTGACTCTCTCGACTTATTAACCGACTTGATCTCTGTCCAGGAGTCGCAACTAGTTTCTGGTGTTTGTAGGTAGTGCTATTTTTCTACCGAGTGGCACCCGGCAGGGTGGGCTTGGGACAGACTAGGCACAGGTGGCACGGTGTACCAAGTGGCACCCGGATGGTGGGCCTGGGAACCCTGCTCACATTGTTTGGGGCCGTGAGCGACACCCCGGCCGGATCTCCTTGCGGATGGAACCCGAATAGGCGATAAACCTGGACTAGAGTCTTGTGTGGTTAGTCAGGTCATGGCCGACACCATCGCCAGGCTTCTGCTTGAAGGTTGCCGAGATACATGACGTGTACATGGCGGTAAGTGGTGAGAGCGTGTGTAAAGAAGTACACCCCTGCAGGGTTAACATGATCTATTCGAATAGCCGCGTCCTCGGTTATGGATACTTGGATACTTATATGGTACATGGACAACTTGAAATGGATACTCCAAAATGCTCAAGACAAGTGTGAGTGCTATGGATGGCCTTCTTGTAAGGGATACGGGGATGAATCCATAGTAGTGTATTGTGTGGTGATTAGTGGACTCGTGTGCGCCATCTCACCTCAAAGAAGTTTATCATAGTCGTAGAACAAGATAGCCACTGAGTCAAAGTTGGCTTGCTGCAACTGAACCCCACATTACCTTCTTGATACAAATGCGTGTATGATAGGATCTGATGTAAGTCTTGCTGAGTACCTTTGTACTCATGTTGCTTTATTTACGTTTTTCAGTGGAGACTTCGGTCTTACTAGTTTCCTGGACTTCGACATAGCTTGTACCTCGGCTATGATCTTGATAGGATGTTGTAGATAGTCAGGCTCTTCAGCCTTTTTCATTTGTAGATGTCTGTACTCAGACATGTAACGCTTCCGCTTGTTGCTTGTGTGCTCCGAATGTTGGGTCATGTGACCCCTGTTTGTAATACATGCTATGATGGCTCTTTGAGCCTTATCTATATGAGTTGTTGAGTTATGTTGTGATGCCATGTTGTACAACACATACTTGCATGTTATGCGTACGTGTAATATGTATTGCTACGTGTGGGATCTGACTATCTAGTTGTTTATCCTTAGTAGCCTCTCTTACCGGGAAATGTCTCCTAGTGCTTCCACTGAGCCCTGGTAGCTTGCTACTGCTCCGGAACACTTAGGCTGGCCGACATGTGTCCTTCTTTGTTCCCGTATCTGTCCGTTTGAGGAAATGTCGTGTGGTGTCTACCGGAGTCCTGTTAGCCTGCTACAGCCCAGATCCTCCGGAGTCCTGGTAGCCCAGCTGCTACAGCCCATATTCACTCGCTGATGACCGACACGTTCGTTGCTGGGTCATGTATGCCTGTCCCTGTAAGTTAGTGCCACT
This sequence comes from Triticum dicoccoides, assembly GCF_002162155.2. Taxonomy (NCBI): domain Eukaryota; kingdom Viridiplantae; phylum Streptophyta; class Magnoliopsida; order Poales; family Poaceae; genus Triticum; species Triticum dicoccoides. The sequence goes on along the minus strand of NC_041393.1, from coordinate 276,822,328 downwards.
TTGGGTTCACGACTAGCCATGTCAGCCCGGGTTCTTTGTCATATGTATGCTAGTGACACTATCATATATGTGTGCCAAAAGGCGCAAACGGTCCCGGGCATGGTAAGGCGACACCCGTGGGAATACCGTGCGTGAGGCCACAAAGTGATGACGTGTTACATGCTAGATCGGTGTGGCATAGAATCAGGGTCCTGACAGCTTTGGTATCAGAGCCTGACTGCTTGTAGGATTACCAAGCCAAACTGGTCGAAGTTGAGTCTAGAAATTCTTTAGTTATGTAAGGGAATTGATTGTGGGAAGGAACGTAAGCTCTTTTTACTCCTTATACCTCATGGCCTTCTGATATGAGTCATCGTATATTTCCTACGGGGTTAAGGAACTAGGCTTTCTCTTCCGTCTATCAAGATCACGTGTTACTACTCTGTAGTCCCATAGGATTGGTTGATCAGAGTCATATCCCAATTTCAAGTACTTCCGGTGTAGCTTGTTCAGTATTATCTCAAAACCTTGAGTGGTGATGTTGAGTTATTGTACTACCCCATTTTTAGCAGGATGTCCCATTTTGAGCATTCTACTGTCGTTATGCTGACGGAATTGCCCTAGGAGTTCGAGAGATACTAATTTCCTTGTCCTACATTCTATAGCCTATAGTTGATGTTGATTCCGTCCTTGGTTTCGTTTCTCAGGATGTCATTAGTTAAACGAAGTTTTGTTGCTCGTAGCCAGAACCACGGAGATGGTAGGGATGAGGATCCTCCCGGCCAGCCTTCATTGGCAGAGTTCATGTTAGAGATGGAGAGAAACAAGCATGAGTCTAACCGCTTGTTGGCACGTATCGAGGATAACACCGCACATCAGTTCAAAGGATCTGTGACCATTCATGACGTCATTCGCTTGCACCCACCCACGTTTCATCATTCCATTGAGCCACTCGATGCAGATGACTGGCTCCGTAGCATCACTCATAAGCCGCGTTCCGCGAACGTAGCTGAAGATGATAAGGTCACCTATGCTACATACCACCTGGAAGGTCCTGCTAGTCTTTGGTGGCAGAACTATGAGGCTATGCTTCCAGCTGGCCAGATTCCTACCTGGAGAGATTTCACTGAGGATTTTCGCGAGCATCACATTCCTCAGGCCCTCATCAATCGCAAGAGAGAAGAGTTCTATAGTTTCACCCAGAGTGAGATGGTTGTTGATGCTTACAGTAGAGAGTTTGAGAACCTTGCCCGCTATGCTTCAGAAGAGGTGTCCATGGACGCCAAGAAGTAGGCTAGGTTCCAGAAGGGTCTCAACCCCAAGTTGCGTCGTGATCTCCACGTGCATCATTGTGATACATTCCAATCCCTTGTGAACAAGGCCATTAATGCAGAGACAACTCAGCTCACTTACGAGGAGTCTCGTAAGCACACCCGTGATTTGGGAACTTCTTCCGGTTCTGGTTCTCAGAAGCGCTGGATTTGGGTTCCGAACTCCGCTCTTCCTTCTGGATATTCACCGAGGCCATCTTATGTGGCGCCTCCCCCAGCTCAGTCGTATGCTCCACCCAGGCCTACTGGTAGACCGCTTGTTAGTGCGGGTCCACGTCCAACCTCAGGGACTTGCTTCACATGCGGGAAGCCAGGACACTATGCACGTGATTGCTCTCAGACTAGTTATGTTCCACCCCAGGCCTAGAAGACTGTTGGCTGTGTTAAACCATCAAGCAAGACGATCAATGCCAAGCCAGCTCACACTAAACATGGACGTGTGCATCATGTCTCAGCTAAAGACACTCATGATGATCCGGATGTCGTTCTTGGTACATTCCTTGTCAATTGTCATCCAGCGTCGGTTCTATTCGATACTGGAGCATCTCATTCCTTCATTTCTGAAATCTATGCTAACTTGCACAACCTGTCATTTTGTGATATGCCCTCTCCACTGGTCATTCAAACTCCTGAATCCAAATGGCAAACCTCTAGTGTAAGCCATGGTAACGAGATCCTTGTTGACAGACTTGTATTCCTTGCATCACTAATAGCCCTCAAGTCTACACATATTAACATCATCTTGGGTATGGACTGGATGAAAGCTCATTATGCCAAGATTGATTGTTACACCAGGTTTGTTCAGCTTACACACCCATCTGGCAAGATAGTCACTGTCTCCGCTAGAGTTGCACGGCGTCAGCTCTATTCTCTTAATGCCAGCCCTCTTCCAGAGCTTGAAGATATCCCGGTAGTCCGTGACTTTCCGGATGTCTTTCAAGAGGAACTGCTAGGTGTTCCACCTGACAGAGATGTAGAGTTCATCATAGATCTTATCCCAGGAACCGCTCCAATCTCTAGGAGACCTTACAAAATGGCACCCTTAGAACTAGCCGAGCTTAAGAAACAACTTGATGAGTCCTTGCAAAAGGGTTTCATCCATCCTAGTTCTTCTCCTTGGGCTTGCCCCGTCCTCTTTGTCAAGAACAAGGATGGTACGGATCGGATGGTTGTAGATTATTGTCCTATTAATTTGGTCACGATAAAGAACAAGTATCTGCTCCTCATGACCAATGATCTGTATGATCAGCTCGCTGGATCCCCGGTCTTTTCCAAGATGGATTTGAGGTTAGGCGACCACCATATCAAGATCAGAAATGGGGACATTCCTAAGATGGCTTTTGTCACTCATTATGGCCAGTACGAGTACACAATCATGTCCTTCGGTCTAACCAATGCTCCAGCTACATTCTCCCGCTTGATGAACTCGATCTTCATGGAGTACTTAGATAAGTTCGTCATGGTTTATCTTGATGATATTCTTATTTACTGTAAGAACGAGGAAGAGCATGCCGAACATCTTAGACTTGTGTTAGAAAAACTCAAAGAGCACCGCCTTTATGCCAAGTTCTCCAAGTGTGAATTTTGGTTGCCAGAAGTGACCTACCTAGGCCACGTAATCTCTAGTAAGGGCATTGCTGTCAATCTCGAGAGAGTTAAGGCCGTTCTTCATTGGACTCCACCTGAAATCGTTAAACAAGTTAGGAGTTTCCTTGATCTAGCCAGCTATTGTCGCCGCTTTGTTGAAAACTTCTACAAAGTAGCCAAACTCCTCACAGAACTTCTCAAGAAGGATAAAAAGTTTGAGTGGTCCCCACAGTGTGAGTATAGTTTTCAGGAACTGAAAAGATGCCTGACTTCTGCTCCCATACCCGTGCCACCGGATTTCACTAAAGACTTTGTTATCTACTGTTGTAACGCCTCGAGACTGACGCTCCAGAAGACTTCCAACTACTCCGAGTTTCGTCATGTGATTTGTTTTGTTTGTTGCATTCATCATGGCATCATCCGCATTGCATCGGCACTCGTTGTCGTCATTGTTTTTAAAACTCATAACCGTTCGTAGTTGCCGCCTCTCTCCTTGTCTCCGTAGCATGTCGTCAAACCGTTTGTCTTCTTTGACCATTCTCAGTCCAATCACACACTTGACCTCGTCTGCCTAACCCCTCTCTGCACATCCGGCAAACCCCTTGTGCACGCGTCCGAAACTTCCCCGAACCCGGCCCGCTCTGTCGTTACCGTTGGATTCAGATCATCCCCAAATATCCCGAAAACATCTCCATTTTTCTTAATTGGACCTTCCTAGCCTATTTATCTCGACCGTTTGATTTTAATCGGAGGGTCCAATTAGCCCCAGATCAAATCCTTGCTATATATACTGCCTAACCCTAATCCCTAGGGGATCTGTCCCTTCACCGCCGCCGGACCAGCCCTCTCCTTGTTTTCCTCCACCACCAACCAGACGCCACCTCTCGATCCCCACCCAGCCAAACAAGCTCGGCCCCGATCCAGCCTCCCACCCATCCATCTGTGAACGCCAGATGGAGATCCGACGAGCACCAGCGCGCCCGAGCCTCCTGCAGCGCTCGATCCAGATCGGATCGAGGCCACCTTCTCGCCACAGCCTTCCTCGATCTGGAACGGGAGAGGAGCTCCCGGTCGAGTCCCTC
>NC_041393.1:276632672-276818048 GCF_002162155.2 Triticum dicoccoides | reverse complement strand
TCTTCTCTTCCTCTTGCCTGAACTCTCTCTCACAGCGCCTCCCCCATCTGTTGTTCCTCGCAGGGAACCATGGCTGCCGCCTGGAGCAGCAGCAGCGCCCGAGCGCCCGAGTGCTCCTCCACCTCGCCTCGTCTCCAACCACCACGGACTGCCGCGCTGCCCCTCCGCGACGAGCTCCGCCGCCCAAACTGCGCCGTCACCTCCGCCCATGTACACCAAGTCCTCAAGCCCCATGGAGATCCAACCTCGCCGACCCCTCCGGATCCGGCCACTGGAACCCGAGCCCGCGCCGGATCCTCATCGCAGTTCCTCATTGCCGGCCAGTCCCGCCCTCTGCTGCTGCCTTGCCGATGTCCAGCTGTGCCACCGCGCCCCTGCTTCCTCTGTATCGTAGACGAGTGCCCCGCCCCGCGCTGACCGCCCGCTCGCCCGCGCTGTGGACGCGTCGTCCTGCTACGTGTGCTGCCTCATCCCAGCGCCCCTGGCCCAGCTTCAGCGGCCGCGTGGGCCTCCAGCAAGCAGGCCCAGCGCCCCCCTTCCACCTCTCCAAACCGACCGGCCTCAAGGCTCAAAGTGAGCAGCCCAGTCCTAGTAGTTTCGGCCCGTGTAATGTTTTTTTTTCAGATTCTGCGAATTTAGCATTATTCCAGTGTTTAACTATTCTACAGAAAACCCCTCCATGTTCATACATTTAATAACTCCACAACCGTGCATCGGATTAAAATGATTTATATATGTAAAATTCTTAGAATTTTGTGTAGATTAATAATTTGCTGCTTTCATCCATGTTTAAAATGTTTAAATTGCTGTTTGTTTAAATTTGCTCAAATGCCATGTTAAAATGATTTATTTCATAACTAAATAACCGTAGCTCCGTTTTAAATAAACTTTATATGTAAATGGGGTGTAAAAATGCATAGATTAACTTGCTGCACTTTGTTTTACTGTTTAACAACTCTAAAATTGTGTTTAGGGCAGAACAGTGCCAAAACTAGAATATGGACATGAGGATTTTCCCGGAATTGTTGTTTGTTGTTTCGGCCTCATTTAAACTTGCCTAAATAGTTAGATTCCTTATGTTCCACCTCTTCCCATGTTTAACAACATTTAATATTGTTGTGTACCTAAACGAGAGCGAACTAAATAACTCGAATGTGGTGTTTCATCAATATGCAACTCGTTGCATATTGAGCTCCACTTAAATTGTAGTGTTGTTTGTTGTACTTTGCCATGCCATGCCTCATTTAAATCGGACATGCATCATACTTGTTTGTGCATCATGCCATGTTTATGCTTGTGCATTTACCATGTTGTTTGTTTCTTTCCGGTGTTGCTTCTTAGTTCCGGTAATGTTGCGATTGTGAGGATTCGTTCGACTACTACCGTTCGTCTTCTTCATGGACTCGTTCTTCTTCCTTGCGGGATTTCAGGCAAGATGACCGCTACCCTGGATCTCACTACTATCATTGATATGCTAGTTGCTTCGTTCTATCGCTATGTTGCGCTACCTATCACTTGCTCTTCAAGCCTCCCTATTTGTCATGTCAGCCTCTAACCTTTTTACCCTTCCTAGCAAACCGTTGCTTGGCTATGTTACCGCTTTGCTCAACCCCTCTTATAGCATTGTTAGTTGCAGGTAAAGTTGAAGATTGCTCCATGATGGACAGGATTATGTTGGGATATCACTATATCTCTTATTTAATTAATGCATCTATATACTTGGTAAAGGGTGGAAGACTCGGTCTTATGCCTAGTGTTTTGTTCCACTCTTGCCGCCCTAGTTTCCGTCATACCGGTGTTATGTTCTCGGATTTTGCGTTCCTTACGCGGTTGGGTGATTTATGGGACCCCCTTGACAGTTATTGAATAAAACTCCTCGAGCAAGGCCCAACCTTGGTTTTACCATTTGCCTCACCTAGCCCTTTTTCCCTTGGGTTTCTGGAGCCTGAGGGTCATCTTTATTTTAGCCCCCCCCCCCGGGGCCAGTGCTTGTCTAAGTGTTGGTCCGAACCAAGCCGCCTGCGGGGCCCCCTCGGGGAAACTCGAGGTCTGGTTTTACTCGTAGCCTGTCTCATCCGGTGTTGCCCTGAGAACGAGATATGTGCAGCTCCTATCGGGATTGTCGGTGCATCGGGCGGTCTTGCTGGTCTTGTTTTACCATTGTCGAAATGTCTTGTAAACCAGGATTCCGAGTCTGATCGGGTCTTCCTGGGAGAAGGTATATCCTTCGTTGATCGCAAGAGCTTATCATGGGCTAAGTTGGGACACCCCTGCAGGGTATAAACTTTCGAAAGCCGTGCCTGTGGTTATAGGCAGATGGGAATTTGTTAATGTCCGGTTGTAGATAACTTGACACCAGATACGAATTAAAATGCATCAACCGCGTGTGTAGCCGTGATGGTATCTTCTCGGCGGAGTCCGGGAAGTGAACACGGTCTTTGGGTTATGTTTGACGTAAGTAGGAGTTCAGGATCACTTCTTGATCATTGCTAGCTTCACGACCGTTCCTTTGCTTCTCTTCTCTCTCTTATTTGCGTATGTTAGCCACCATATATGCTTAGTCGCTGCTGCAACCTCACCACTTTACCGCTTCCTTTCCCTTTAAGCTTTGCTAGTCTTGATACCCATGATAATGGGATTGCTGAGTCCTCGTGGCTCACAGATTACTACAACAATAGTTGCAGGTACAGGTTTTGCGATGATCATGATGCGAGAGCGATGTTTGCTTGTTTGGAGTTCTTCTTCTGCTTCTTCTTCGACCAGGGGATAGGTTCCAGGTCGGCAGCCTGGGCTAGCAGGGTGGATGTCGTTTGAGTTTCTGTTTGTGTTTCATCCGTAGTTCGGATGTTGATCTTATGTATGATGTATTGATGTTGTATTCGTGTGGCATTGTATGCCTCTTGTATGTATCCCCATCTATTATGTAATGTTGATGTAATGATATCCACCTTGCAAAGCGTTTCAATATGTGGTTCTATCCTTGGTGGGACCTTCGAGTCTCTTTAGGATAGTATCGCATATTGGGCGTGACAAGTTGGTAATCAGAGCCTCGACCGACCATAGGAGCCCCCTTGATTGTTGGCCGTTGTTGAGTCTAGAAGAGAACTATTTTGAGTCTTAGGATTATATATATCAGAGAGTAGGATTCTTTTTACTCCTCAGTCCCTTCGTCGCTCTGGTGAGGTCTCCTGACGTAGATGTTTTGACTTTCCTCTCCTAAAATTTCACTAATTTTTTTTAGGATCACGCGGGTATCTTGGAATCGTTCCGATGGTTTTGTGACGAGAACATTGTTCTTGGTGCCTCCTGTCTATTATGTGGCATTGACCCGGGGAGTTGAGCTCCGAGGTGTTGTCGTCACAATTTTATCGTTGCAGTTCTGGAATACCTGAGTTTTGCCGACATCGAAAATCTCTTTTATGCAGTTGTTGGTGAGATAACCTCGACGTCACCCAGTACTGGGGAGTTCGGGAGTATTGCCATAACTCGTATAACGGATGCTTTTCGAAGGTTGAGGTACACGATTTCCGAAGGTTTCTTGGTTATGTGTTGATGGATGGATACAGCTGGATGTAGGTATTGTTAGTTTGTGTGAGATATATTGCTTCCCTTGTATCCCCAACACCAGATTGCATAACCAGAAAATTTCAGGAGTTTATAGGTGGTAATTCAAGTAGCTCCTAGAATATCTTTCCGACAGATGCATGATATGGGATCGGGTAAATCTCTATCATATGTATTTGTTCCGGCTTATTCTGCAAGCCAAATCCTTTGTTTTGTTTTATTTGTGGTATTCGAGTTGCTTCAATGTCAAGTGTCGAATCCATACCTTTCAAGTGGTGTTCTCATATTTCTATGGGAGTACTAATCCTTTTGATCATCGAGATTGTCATGTCAATTCTTTCCAACCGGCGTGCTTCTCTTCAAGTGGATCCAATCATTTCAATATTTGCGAGATCAATTATAAGTGTTCTCAACGGTATCTGTTTCGTCCGTCCCCAAGTTGCCTTTGTTTTCCCGCCCTCCCACCCCCTTTTCTTCAAGGACTCAGATTTCTTAATCATGTATCCTTTTGTTTGTGGGAAGTCTCTTCATTCTTTTCTTTCAGTGTTCTTATCCGGTGATTTCCCATGAAGATGCTCAACAGTTTCAAGTTCATCATTCTTCATTCTCGTATTCTTTTCCGGTGGATCCATTTCAAGCTTTCAGTGTTGATCATATTCCTTTCCTCGTTCCTAATGCTTTCTCATGTCGATGCACCTCTTAATTGCTCACCTCTTGCTATTCATTTGTTCCGGAGTGTTGAAGATATCTCAGAAGATTGGTGTTTCCATTCTTAATCCGTTCAAGCTATTTGGAGATTGTTATCTCATTCAAGCCATTTAATTCAACCGGTGCAATTTCTCTTTAAAATCATTTTCCAACTGTGTTTTCTTTTGAGTGGGCCCTAACCCACAGGTCTTTTCCTAGGATCTTACCTGACTCTTCGAATTATCAGGAGCGATTCTCAAATTCATTTCCAAGTTTGACGTAAGAATGAATTTTCATCAGTCACATGCCTTCTCCAAGGTCGTTTTCAAATTCTTTTCATCTTTGGCTCAACCTTTCCTCTTTTAATTCTCCAGGAGTATCTCCAAAAATTCAGGGTGGTTCTCATCATCATTCTCAACATGTGAAGACTGAAGAAGTGTTTCCTCTAAATCTTGGTCCATTCTCTTGAAGATTCATGGTTCTAGCTTCATGCCATCCTCATAATTGTTTTCGATTGTGAGAATTCTTTTCACCCATCCAAAGCATTTTGTGAGTTCTTTCCATTTTATTCCTACGAAGGCCATCATTTCGGGCTTATTCATTCTCAGCTTTTAGCTGTCCTTCTCCATATTCTACCAGTGCATCATTCAAGTATTATCTAATAAGCTCATGATATCTTCGTTCACTTGTATCTAAATCCCCTCAAGTATCTTCATTCTTTCCGGTGAATTGTGCCTTTGCTATTTTCATTTTCAATTCTACATGGTGGTTCATTCAAGATTTCACTTCCTTCGTTATCATACCAATTCATATCAATTCATTCGTTGTTTCCAAATCCCACCGGTGGTTCCATCTATACCTTCTCAAGTTTGCGCTATATCTTTCTTAATCCTTTTTCAATGGGAATAAGTAGTATGCCAAATCCGTTGCTTGTCATCAATTTAAAATGGTGAAGGATAGGCATGACGTAATTCTTATTCTTGTTTCATCCAAGTGATTAATTCCTTCTTCCGGAGTTTGTTCATCAGGAAGTAATTCTCAGTTCCAAGTTACTCATCTTTCTTGTCCGGAGTTCAAAGTTTACTCATTTCGTAGCTCCATCAAAAAATCATCGCAAGGCTTCACCTTGTGTTTTCAACTTCTCTTTCTTTTTATCATCCTTTTATTATCGAAGTTCTTCATGGAGGCTCTACATGGTGGTTCATCAAGGATTCCTTTCATTCTTCAATTGTTCTTCAAGATTTCTCTCAAAGTTATGACCCGCTAAGCTATACTCTAAAATAAACATGGTGCTAAACACATGTTTTGTTTTGAGGCGTTCAAGTATTTTTCTTCTTGCATTTCGAAGTGCAATTCCTTCTACAATATCTTTTGAGGTGGTGTTATGTCACTCTTGACAATCTCCCTTCGTGATTCAAGTTGTCAAGAATGGGATATTTTAAATCCATCATTTTCTCTTCGTTCAGGAGATCGTTCCAACCTATTAATCCCTCCATTGGAGTTATCTTGTGTCATATTTCACCTAAAGCCTTCCCTAAGGAATGTTGCTATTGTGGTGCTTATCAATGATCCAAGTTTTCTCCTATCCTCTCGGCAAAAGCAGTTTTCATCCCTTCGTTGATCTCAAACAAGCAATTGTTTTTCGTTAGTGGCAGGTTGTCACCTCATCATTTTGAGATGTTTGCCATAAGCCCACAACAAGCTTGTGCTTTTCGTTCTTGATTTTCCAACAACGCCGTTCAGTTCTTCTTTGCAAGGGTGCTTTCCAAGCTCATTTGTGGCAGAAGTTGGCATTTTATCCTCCATCTGTTATTCCAATGATCTATCTTCTATTCTTTCTTCCGGAGGCATTGTAATGTTGCTCTTTTCACTCATCATGTCGGATTGTGAAGGTCATGTTCTTTTCATGCTTATCCATTTAACCGGCGTGTCGTGTTTTCATTCGAGTTCTTTCAGCTTGTCAAGTTTTGCCTCTCTTTCCAACCTGAGTGCTGTCTGAAATCCTTCTTACCCCTTGTGCCATTTTTTCAATAGTTCCGGAGGTAGTGTGTTGTTGATTTCATCAAGTATCCTCTCATCGTGTCAAGTTCATGTTCAATTTCTTCCATTTACAGTCGGAGTGCTGTCAAAATTATATCATTCTTATTCATTCTTATCTCGTTTCAACCAGAGTGGTTTCAATTCCTTCTTGTCCATTGTGCTCGTCATTCATGTCTTTGCAACCTTCAAGTTCTCGTAATGTTCCTTGTTCCTCTTTTCTAACGGACTGTTTGTAATCTTGGTCATCTCTGTTGTTTTGTTTCTTTCAATTTGTGCAACCTCTCAAGGTTCGTGGTTTCACTCGTTTGCCGAAGAAGCAACTTAGTTTTACCTCTTCTCTTCCTCTTCCGTTTCTCTCCGGTGCCATCCTAGATCTCGGGACGAGATCCTCTTGTAGTGGTGGAGTGTTGTAATGCCCCGAGACCGACGCTCCAGAAGACTTCCAACTACTCCGAGTTTCGTCGTGTGATTTGTTTTGTTTGTTGCATTCATCATGGCATCATCCGCATTGCATCGACACTCGTTGTCGTCATTGTTTTTAAAACTCATAACCGTTCGTAGTTGCCGCCTCTCTCCTTGTCTCCGTAGCATGTCGTCAAACCGTTTGTCTTCTTTGACCATTCTCAGTCCAACCACACACTTGACCTCGTCCGCCTAACCCCTCTCTGCACATCCGGCAAACCCCTCGCGCGCGTGTCCGAAACTTCCCCAAACTCGGCCCGCTCTGTCGTTACCGTTGGATTCAGATCATCCCCAAATATCCCGAAAACATCTCCATTTTTCTTAATTGGACCTTCCTAGCCTATTTATCTCGACCGTTTGATTTTAATCGGAGGGTCCGATTAGCCCCAGATCAAATCCTTGCTATATATACTGCCTAACCCTAATCCCTAGGGGATCTGTCCCTTCACCGCCGCCGGACCAGCCCTCTCCTCGTTTTCCTCCACCACCAACCAGACGCCACCTCTCGATCCCCACCCAGCCAACCAAACCCGGCCCTGATCCAGCCTCCCACCCATCCATCTGTGGCCGCCAGATGAAGATCCGACGAGCACCAGCGCGCCCGAGCCTCCTGCAGCGCTCGATCCAGATCGGATCGAGGCCACCTTCTCGCCACAGCCTCCTCGATCTAGAACGGGAGAGGAGCTCCCGATCGAGTCCCTCATCATCGCCGACGACCACCTCTAGCAGGAACCCCCCCCCCTCGCAGCCCCATCTCTTCTCTTCCTCCTGCCTGAACTCTCTCTCACAGCGCCTCCCCCATCCGTTGTTCCTCGCAGGGAACCATGGCTGGCGCCTGGAGCAGCAGCAGCGCCCGAGCGCCCGAGTGCTCCTCCACCTCGCCTCGTCTCCAACCACCACGGACTGCCGTGCCGCCCCTTCGCGACGAGCTCCGCCGCCCGAACTGCGCCGTCGCCTCCGCCCATGTACACCAAGTCCTCAAACCCCATGGAGCTCCAACCTCGCCGACCCCTCCGGATCCGGCCACTGGAACCCGAGCCCGCGCCGGATCCTCATCGCAGTTCCTCATTGCCGGCCAGTCCCGCCCTCTGCTGCTGCCTTGCCGATGTCCAGCCGTGCCGCCGCGCCCCTGCTTCCTGTGTATCGTAGACGAGTGCCCCGCCCCGTGTTGACCGCCCGCTCGCCCGCGCTGTGGACGCGTCGTCCTGCTACGTGTGCTGCCTCATCCCAGCGCCCCTGGCCCAGCTTCAGCGGCCGCGTGGGCCTCCAGCAAGCAGGCCCAGCGCCCCCGTTCCACCTCTCCAAATCGACCGGCCTCAAGGCTCAAAGTGAGCAGCCCAGTCCCAGTAGTTTCGGCCCGTTCAATGTTTTTTTTCAGATTCTGCGAATTTAGCATTATTCCAGTGTTTAACTGTTTTACAGAAAACCCCTCCATGTTCATACATTTAATAACTCAACAACCGTGCATCGGATTAAAATGATTTATATATGTAAAATGCTTAGAATTTTTTGTAGATTAATAATTTGTTGCTTTCATCCATGTTTAAAATGTTTAAATTGATGTTTGTTTAAATTTGCTCAAATGCCATGTTAAAATGATTTATTTCATAACTAAATAACCGTAGCTCCGTTTTAAATAAACTTTATATGTTAATGGGTTGGAAAATGCATAGATTAACTTGCTGCACTTTGTTTTACTGTTTAACAACTCTAAAATTGTGTTTAGGCAGAACAGTGCCAAAACTAGAATATGGACATGAGGATTTTCCCGAAATTGTTGTTTTTTGTTTCGGCCTCATTTAAACTTGCCTAAATAGTTAGATTCCTTATGTTCCACCTCTTGCCATGTTTAACAACATTTAATATTGTTGTGTACCTAAACGAGAGCGAACTAAATAACTCAAATGTGGTGTTTCGTCAATATGCAACTCGTTGCATATTGAGCTCCACTTAAATTGTAGTGTTGTTTGTTGCACTTTGCCATGCCATGCCTTATTTAAACCGGACATGCATCATACTTGTTTGTGCATCATGCCATGTTTATGCTTGTGCATTTACCATGTTGTTTATTTCTTTCCGGTGTTGCTTCTTAGTTCCGGTAATGTTGCGATTGTGAGGATTCGTTCGACTACTACCATTCGTCTTCTTCATGGACTCGTTCTTCTTCCTTGCGGGATTTCAGGCAAGATGACCGCTACCCTGGATCTCACTACTATCATTGATATGCTAGTTGCTTCGTTCTATCGCTATGTTGCGCTACCTATCACTTGCTCTTCAAGCCTCCCTATTTGCCATGTCAGCCTCTAACCTTTTTACCCTTCCTAGCAAACCGTTGCTTGGCTATGTTACCGCTTTGCTCAACCCCTCTTATAGCATTGTTAGTTGCAGGTAAAGTTGAAGATTGCTCCATGATGGACAGGATTATGTTGGGATATCACTATATCTCTTATTTAATTAATGCATCTATATACTTGGTAAAGGGTGGAAGACTCGGCCTTATGCCTGGTGTTTTCTTCCACTCTTGCCGCCCTAGTTTCCGTCATACCGGTGTTATGTTCCCGGATTTTGCGTTCCTTACGCGGTTGGTTGATTTATGGGACCCCCTTGACAGTTCTTGAATAAAACTCCTCCAGCAATGCCCAACCTTGTTTTTACCATTTGCCTCACCTAGCCCTTTTTCCCTTGGGTTTCTGGAGCCCGAGGGTCATCTTTATTTTAGCCCCCACCGGGCCAGTGCTTGTCTAAGTGTTGGTTCGAACCGAGCTGCCTGCGAGGCCCCCTCGGGGAAACTCGAGGTCTGGTTTTACTCGTAGCCTGTCTCATCCGGCGTTGCCCTAAGAACGAGATATGTGCAGCTCCTATCGGGATTGTCGGCGCATCGGGCGGTCTTGCTGGTCTTGTTTTACCATTGTCGAAATGTCTTGTAAACCGGGATTCCGAGTCTGATCGGGTGTTCCTGGGAGAAGGTATATCCTTCGTTGATCGCGAGAGCTTATCATGGGCTAAGTTGGGACACCCCTGCAGGGTATAAACTTTCGAAAGCCTGCCTGCGGTTATAGGCAGATGGGAATTGTTAATGTCCGGTTGTAGATAACTTGACACCAGATACGAATTAAAACGCATCAACCGCGTGTGAAGCCGTGATGGTCTCTTCTTGGCGGAGTCCGGGAAGTGAACACGGTCTTTGGGTTATGTTTGACGTAAGTAGGAGTTCAGGATCACTTCTTGATCATTGCTAGCTTCACGACCGTTCCTTTGCTTCTCTTCTCGCTCTTATTTGCGTATGTTAGCCACCATATATTCTTAGTCGCTGCTGCAACCTCACCACTTTACCACTTCCTTTCCCTTTAAGCTTTGCTAGTCTTGATACCCATGATAATGGGATTGCTGAGTCCTCGTGGCTCACAGATTACTACAACAACAGGTTTTGCGATGATCATGACGCGAGAGCGATGTTTGCTTGTTTGGAGTTCTTATTCTGCTTCTTCGATCAGGGGATAGGTTCCAGGTCGGCAGCCTGGGCTAGCAAGGTGGATGTCCTTTGAGTTTCTGTTTGTGTTTCATCCGTAGTTCGGATGTTGATCTTATGTATGATGTATTGATGTTGTATTTGTGTGGCATTGTATGCCTCTTGTATGTATGCCCATCTATTATGTAATGTTGATGTAATGATATCCACCTTGCAAAGCGTTTCAATATGCGGTTCTATCCTTGGTGGGACCTTCGAGTCTCTTTAGGATAGTATCGCATATTGGGCGTGACAACTGCGACGCCTCACGACAGGGACTAGGCTGCATTCTTATGCAAGACCGTCATGTGACTGCCTATGCATCTCGACAGTTGCATCCACATGAGGAGAATTATCCTACACATGATCTAGAGCTTGCAGCCGTAGTCTATGCATTCAAGACCTGGCGACATTACCTTCTTGGTAAACATTGCGAGATCTACACCGATCACCAGAGTCTCAAGTATATCTTCACCCAGCCAGATTTGAACCTTAGGCAAAGACGTTGGTTGGAGGTGATCTCAGATTATGCTCTAGGAATTACCTACACCCCAGGCAAAGCCAATGTCATGGCTGATGTGCTAAGTCGTAAATCCTATTGCAACAATCTCATGTTGCAGCAGGGCCAACCACTTCTCCATGAGGAATTCTGTAAGCTTAATCTTCACATTGCTCCTCAAGGATTCCTTTCTACCTTGGTGGCGAAACCTACTCTTCAGGATCAGATCATAACTAGCCAGCAGTATGATACGGGTATTACTTGAATCAAGGATAACGTTAAGAAGGGAGCTGCTGGTAGTTTCTCTGTTGATGACCAAGGTGTTGTTTTCTTCGAGAACCGTCTGGTGGTTCCCAAGAAGCAACATCTTTGGCAACTGGTCCTTAAGGAGGCTCATGAATCTCTTCTCACAATTCATCCCGGTAGCACTAAGATGTATCAGGACCTACGCCAGAGGTTCTGGTGGACTAGGATGAAGAGAGAAATTGCTCAGTTTATTGCTAACTGTGACGTTTGTCGTCGCGTTAAGGTAGGGCATCAGAGACCTGCTGGCACCCTTCAGCCTTTAGCTATTTCTGAATGGAAATGGGATAAAGTTGGTATGGACTTCATCATCGGCTTTCCCAGGACCAAGAGAGGGAATAATGCTATCTTCGTAGTCATTGATCGTCTCTCCAAAGTGGCGCACTTCCTACCTGTTCGAGAGAGTATCACTACTAGTTAGCTCGCTGACTTATATATATTTCTCGAATAGTGTCACTTCATGGTGTTCCACTAGAGATCAATTCAGACCGTGGCGGTTTTTTCACTTCTCATTTCTGGGAGAGCTTCCAGACTGCCATGGGAACCCATCTTTCCTTCAGTACCGCTTTCCACCCTCAATCAAGTGGTCAGGTGGAACGAGTCAATCAAATTCTCAAATACATGCTTAGAGCTTGCGTTATCTAATTCGGTATGGATTGGGAGAAATGTCTACCTTTCACTGAGTTTGCTTATAACAATAGCTATCAATCCAGTCTCAAGAAAGCTCCTTTTGAGATTCTCTATGGACGAAGATGTCGAACACCTTTGAACTGGTCAGAAACCGGTGAAAGACAATTCTTTGGACCGGACATGATCCAGGAGGCAGAAGAGCAAGTTCGCATCATTCGTGAGAACTTGAAAATAGCCCAGTCTCATCAAAAGAGCCAGTATGATCGTCATCATAAGGATATGACTTATGAAGTTGGCGACAAAACTTACCTTCGGGTTACTCCTTTGGAGGGTACCCATCGTTTCGGTATCAAGGGCAAGTTGGCCCCTCGTTACATTGGTCCTTTTTGCATTCTCGCCAAATGAGGAGAGGTTGCCTACCAGTTGGAACTACCCCCACATCTTTCCAGTGTGCATGATGTCTTCCACATCTCTCAACTCAGGCGTTGCTTCTCGGATCCTATCCGCGGAGTGGACCATGAAACGCTTGATCTCCAAGAACCTCACATATCGAGAGTACCCGGTTCGCATTCTTGATCAAGCAGAGCGTGTTACCCGATGTCAGAACATCAAGTTCCTCAAGGTTCAGTGATCTCATCATTCCGAGAGAGAAGCTACCTGGGAGCGAGAAGATCGTCTTCGACTGGAGTACCCTGCTTTCTTTCCGTCGACCCCTAAATCTCGGGACAAGATTCTTTCAAGTGGGGGTGAGTTGTCACATCCCTAGTTCTGATATGACCTAAACTAGCTAGTCATGTGTGCATCATGTCTAAATTCCATTTAAATTTGAAATGGGGATTTGTGAAACCCTCAGAATCATTTCTGGAAATGACCCAGATAAAAATTGCTCCAAAAAGGTCCAAGAAAATGCTCATATTGCTCTCTGAAAATATTGGACGGAGATAAAAATCAAACCAATATTTTTAGGATCTCATAAGTATTTATTTTGGGCATATGGAATTAATGCAGTAATTATTTGCTTTGGATATATATTGTTATATATATAAAATATTGTCCAAAAATTATGCCAGTTGTTGAGGAGCTCTGGAATAATACCACTAGCCCCTAAAAAAATTGGCATAAGAAAAATAAATGGTTTAGTATTTTTATTAAATCGAACAAATGTCAGAAAAATAGAAAAGAAAACAAAAATAGAAAAAACCTACCTGGGCCAACTCACCTGTGCAGCCACCTGGCGGCCCAAGTGGCCAGCCCAGCAGCAGCCCAGCCCACTAGCCCCTCTGTCGTCTTCCTCCCCCTTGCCCAAAGCAGCTGTGTGGCCGGCATGCCGCAGCCGCGCCACCGCCTCATGCATGCCTGTCCTCCCCTCCGTCGCCTTGGATGCCCCGCATGTCGCCACGCGCCCCCCGGACCCTCCCACTCTTCCCCAGTCCTCTCCCCTCCTCTCCCTCGCTTTCTCTCTCGCGGCCGAATGCGCCGGTCGCCGCCGTTTGCTGCCCGCGCTCCCCGCCATCCCCTCGACCGCCCGTCATGCGTGCGAGCTCCGCAACGTCGTCTGCCACCTCTCCGCCAAGCCACGTGCCGTCGGACGCCCCGTGAAGCCGTCGCCGTTGCCTTCTTCACCACAGCCGGCTGAGATTGCCGTCGCCGTCCCGTCGCCTCTAGGCCTCCCCTGAGCATGCTGACCATCCCGTCGTCTCTGCTGTGAGCTCACGGACCGAACCCCCTCTCCTCCGCCTCGATGGCTCACCGTAGTCGCCGATTCTTCGGTTACAGAAACCCGCCGCTGCCCGAGCTCATCGTCGGTGATGCTCTGGCGACCTTTTGGTCAGAATGACCTGTCCAACACACTCGCACATGCACGTAGTGCCCCGCTAGCTCTTCTCCCCGCTTGTTTGCAAGCCACAACGTCCAAGCGGGCTCGTGCTCCGGCCGCCATTGCGAGCTCCACTTCGGCGAGCTCCGGCGCTCCCGCGGCTTCCCGTCTGCTCCCCTGGATGCGGGAGAGCATGGGCTATGCCCCGGTGCTCTCAAGCGCCGCCCCCGTGGCCCCCAACACGTACTCCGCCGTGTTCTGTGGTCACCGGCGACGACCTCGCCGGCCTGACGAGTGGGCCCCGTCGGCCAGGTGATTAGCTTAATACTAATCACTGCCTAACTAACCCCTGACACTGGCATGTGGGCCCCAGTGCCCCATAATCTTTTAATTAAGTTTGCCCCTAGTCAGTGTTGTTGACTTGCTGACGCAAGCATGACGTAGTGCTGACGCAGTTATTCATTTTCGGGATTTAAATTAAATCATGAAATTCCAGAAAATGATATAAACTTCAAAAATTCATAGAAATTCAACCGTAGCTCAGATTGAAATAAGTTATATATGAAAAATTATCAGAAAAAATTCAATCTATCCACCTGCACCAGTTTCATGCATGACAAACCAACTTATACCTACTGTATAAGTGAAAACATATAAATGGCATATATAAGAGCTTACTTTGGAGATGCATTTGAATCTTTGGTTCAAATGGATTTCAACCAAATGAATGCTAGTTGCATTAGCTCAAACAATACCACATATTAATGCCATGTTCATGCATCATATTGTTGCATATGCTTGTGTATTGATTGCCGACACCATTCCTTCTCGATAGGTCCTGCTCCGGAGAGTGCTCCAGAGTACCTGTCTAAGGAGCAGTGCCCCCCTGTTGATCTACCAGGCAAGCAAACCCCCTTGTTCATTCCGATACAATCCTACTCTCTCGCTCCAGCTCTCAGTTATTGCATTAGGACAACAATGATTCAATTGCTACTTTGTGCTGCGGTAGTTGAACCCATTCCTCTGCATGACCTGTCATTGCCATAGTAAATAGTTGAAACCCACTAGCATGTGTAGGAGTTGATTGAAGCCATTATTGTGTTCCTACCATGCCATGCCTGCTATTGCTTAGAGTGTGTCAGGTCTGATTCATTGGGAATGAATTGGAGTGCAATGTTCTATGTTCTGATGCTGAGAGTGAAGTGTGTGAACATGATTTGGTAAAGGTAGCGGTGAGAGGCCATGTATGAGTACATGGTGGGTTGTCTCACTGGAATCGTCCTTAAGCACTAAGTTCTATGTATGTTGTCCAATGACTCGATACTACCACACATTGGGATCCTTAATTGACTCTCTCGCCTTATTAACCGACTTGATCTCTGTCCAGGAGTCGCAACTAGTTTCTGGTGTTTGTAGGTAGTGCTATTTTTCTACCAAGTGGCACCCGGCAGGGTGGGCTTGGGACAGACTAGGCATAGGTGGCACGGTGTACCAAGTGGCACCCGGATGGTGGGCTTGGGAACCCTGCTCACATCGTTTGGGGCCGTGAGCGACACCCCGGCCGGATCTCCTTGCGTATGGAACCCGAATAGGCGATAAACCTGGACTAGAGTCTTGTGTGGTTAGTCAGGTCGTGGCCGACACCCTCGCCAAACTTCCCCTTGAAGGTTGCCGAGATACATGACGTGTACATGGCGGTAAGTGGCGAGAGCGTGTGTGAAGAAGTACACCCCTGCAGGGTTAACATCATCTATTCGAATAGCCGCGTCCTCGGTTATGGAGACTTGGATACTTATATGGTACATAGACAACTTGAAATGGATACTCTAAAATGCTCAAGACAAGTGTTTCTATGGATGGCCTTCTCGTAAGGGATACGGGGATGAATCCATAGTAGTGTATTGTGTGGTGATTAGTGGACTCGTGTGCGCCATCTCACCTCAAAGAAGTTTCTCGTAGTCGTAGAACAGGATAACCACTGAGTCATAGCTAGCTTGCTGCAACTGAACCCCACATTACCTTCTTGATACAAATGCATGTATGATAGGATCTGACGTAAGTCTTGCTGAGTACCTTTGTACTCATGTTGCTTTATTTACGTTTTTGCAGCGGAGACTTCGGTCTTACTAGTTTCCGTGGACTTCGACAAGTAGCTTGTACCTCAGCTACGATCTTGATAGGATGTTGTAGATAGTCATGCTCTTCAGCCTTTTTCATTTGTAGATGTCTGTACTCACACATGTAATGCTTCCGCTTGTTGCTTGTGTGCTCTGAATGTTGGGTTATGTGACCCCTATTTGTAATACATGATATGATGGCTCTTTGAGCCTTATCTATACGAGTTGTTGAGATATGTTGTCATGCCATGTTGTACAACACATACTTGCATGTTACTTGTAATGTGTATTGCTATGTGTGGGATCTGACTATCTAGTTGTTTATCCTTGGTAGCCTCTCTTACTAGGAAATGTCTCCTAGTGCTTCCACTGAGCCCTGGTAGCTTGCTACTGCTCCGGAACACTTAGGCTGGCCGGCATGTGTCCTTCTTCATTCCTATGTCTGTCCCTTCGCGGAAATGTCACGGGGTGTCTACCGGAGTCCTGTTAGCCTGCTACAGCCCGGATCCTCCGGAGTCCTGCTAGCCTAGCTGCTACAGCCCGGATTCACTCGCTGATGACCGACACGTTCGTTGTTGGGTCATGTATGCCTGTCCCTGTAAGTTAGTGCCACTTTGGGTTCACGACTAGCCATGTCACCCTGGGTTCTTTGTCATATGGATTCTAGCGACACTATCATATACGTGTGCCAAAAGGCGCAAACGGTCCCGGGCATGGTAAGGCGACACCCGTGGAAATACCGTGCATGAGGCCGCAAAGTGATGAGGTGTTACATGCTAGATCAGTGTGGCATAGAATCGGGGTCCTGATATTCTATGCTTGGTAATACAGTGCCATTAGGTAAATTTCTTGATGAACAACTTGCTAGCGTTAGAGAGAATGAAATTATTGAAACTGATAATATTGATGAAAGTGATGATGAAGATTCTCCCCCTAGATATGAATTGCCTAAGCCTGAGGGTTATGTTATGGATGAAGAAACTTCTAGAGACCTTTTTGCTTGCAAAGATAGATATGATCTTAAGAAACTGTTAGCTAAGCTGAAAGAAAAGTATCTGAAAGCTAGAATGAAATATGACCCTGGTTTTGCTACTTCACCTATCTGTATTTCTGATAAGGATTAATGTTTCTCTGTCGATCCTGAGTTGGTTACTTTGGTTGAATCTGATAGTTTTTATGGCTATGAATCTGAAACTGTTGTGGCACACCTTACTAAATTGAATGGTATACCCACCCTATTTACTCATGAGGAAAAAATCCGTTATTACTATATCCTTAAATTGTTTCCTTTCTCATTAAAGGGTGACGCTAAGATATGGTTTAATTCTCTTGCTCCTGGTTGTGTGTGTAGTCCCCAGGATATGATTTATTACTTCTCTACAAAATATTTCCCCGGCCATAAGAAACAAGCTGCCTTAAGGGAAATATATAATTTTGTGCAAATTGAAGAAGAGAGTCTCCCACAAGCTTGGGGGAGGCTTCTCCAATTACTTAATGCTTTTCCTGATCATCCTCTCAAGAAAAATGAAATACTTGATATATTTTATAATGGACTAACCGATGCTTCTAGAGACCACCTGGATAGTTGTGCTGGTTGTGTTTTCAGGGAAAGAACTGTTGAGCAAGCTGAGTTGCTATTGAATAATACATTGAGTAATGATAATGATTGGACACTTCCTGAACCAACTCCTAAGCTAACTCGAAAGAAAAGGGGTATTCTGTTTCTCAGTCCTGAAGATATACAAGAGGCAAAGAAATCTATGAAAGAAAAAGGTATTATATCTGAAGATGTTAAGAATTTACCACCTATCGAACAAATACATGGTCTTGATAACCCGACATAGGTAGTAAAAGTAAATTCTCTCTATAGGTTTGCTGAAGGTGATATCCCTCGTTATAAGTCTGTTAGCCAATGCTTGGATGAGTTTGATAATTTTGTTGTTAAACAAGAAAACTTCAATGCTTATGTTGGTAGACAATTGAAACGTAATGCTTATATGATTGAACACTTGAGTGATTATATGTCAAGAGTTAAAGGTGACCTTAAACCTATTAGTAAACATGCATCCATGGTTACCACTCAAGTAGAACAAGTGCTTAAAGCACATGATGATTTGCTCAATGAACTAAACAATAAGAAAAATGATAATGTTGTTAGAGTTATGACTAGAGGTGGTAGAATGACTCAGGAACCTTTGTATCCTAAGGGCCATCCTAAGAGAGTTGAGCAAGATTCTCAGAGAACTAATGATGATGCACCTAGTCCTTCTAAGAAAAAGAAATGGAAAAATGATAGGACTTTGCATGCTTCTAGTGAACCTATTATAGACACACCTGAGAACCCCAATGATATTTCTATTTCTGATGTTGAAACCCAATCTGGTAGTGACATGAACCTAGTGATAATGTTAATGATGATGTTCATGTTGATGCTCAACCTAGTAATAACAATGATGTAGAAATTGAACATGTTGTTGATCTTGATAACCCACAATCAAAGAATCAACATTATGATAAGAGAGACTTCGTTGCTAGGAAGCACATAAAGAAAGAGAACCATGGGTTCAGAAACCCATGCCTTTTCCTCATAAGCCATCCAAGAAAAAGGATGATGAGGATTTTGAGCGCTTTGCTGAAATGATTAGACCTATCTTCTTGCGTATGCGTTTGGTTGATATGCTTAAAATGAACCCTTATGCTAAGTACATGAAAGATATTGTTACAAATAAAAGAAAGGTACAGGAAGCTGAAATTTCCACCATGCTTGCTAATTATACTTTTAAGGGTGAATACTAAAGAAACTAGGAGATCCAGGAGTACCAACTATACCATGCTCCCTTAAAAGAAACTATGTTAAAACTGCTTTATGTGATCTTGGAGCCGGTGTTAGTGTTATGCCTCTTTCTTTATATCATAGACTTGATTTGAATAAGTTGACACCTACTGAAATCTCTTTGCAGATGGCTGATAAATGAACCGCTATACCCGTCGATATTTGTGAGGATGTGCCTGTTGTGGATGCAAATGTTACTATTTTAACGGACTTTGTTATTCTTGATATTCCCAAGGACGATTGCATGTCGATTATCCTTGGTAGACCTTTTCTAAATACTGTAGGGGCTGTTATTGATTGCAACAAAGGCAATGTCACTTTTCATGTTAATGGTAATGAGCATATGGTACACTTTCCGAGGAAATAACCTCAAGTTCATAGTATCAATTCTATTGGAAAAATTTCAACAATTATTATTGGAGGTTTTGAATTCCCTCTTCCTACTGTCAAAAAGAAATATGATATTCTTATTGTTGGGGACATGCATATCCCCGTTGAGGTAACCTAGTGTTATTAAAAAATTCTTCGGTTTCATGTGATTCGGAAGAAGTTTGTTAACAAGACTTGATCAACCTTGTTAGTGGATTCCTTTTGATGAGCATGAGATGGATGAAGTTAGAAAACACAACTCTCTGTACCCACTTTTTGCTTTCTGTTATTTAGATTAAATAAAGCAAAAATAGTATTTTCTGTCTATTTTCTGAGTTATCCATGCAATAAAAATACCCCGAAAATAAAAGTTCTCCAAATGTCCTGAAAATGAAGTATGATTTTTTTAGAATATTTAAGAATTTCTGGCACTAAGAACACACCAGGGGGGGGGGGCCACCATTTCACCACGAGGGCAAAGGGCGCACCCACCGCCTGGAGCATGCCCCCTGCCTCGTGGGCCCCACGTGGACCCCCTGCACTTATTCCAGCACCCACACACCTCGTCTTCCTCCAGAAAAAATCCTCCCATAGCTCAAACCCATGTTCTAGCTCATCTTGCTGCCATTTTCGATCTCCTCCAATGGTCCAATTAGTTTTTGTTCTAGTGCTTTATTCATTGCAAATTTTTGCTGCTAAGGTGACCCTGTTCTTGAGCTTGCATGTCAAATTTATATGGTCCCAAGTAGTTTTAATGCATGATATAGCCTCTAGGCACTTGTGGGAGTAGTTGCAATCAATCTTGTTGAGTTTGGTTCACTTTTATTTTGAGTCACTAAAATTTTTAGAAATTTTTCAGAGAAAATGATAAGATTGTTGAGGGGCTCTTTGAGCCGAAGCTTGAAGGATAAGCAGAATGAGGAGAACAAAAAACCCAAGTTCAATCTTCCTTGCACCGCGGAAGTCTGGTCGTGCGAATGGCCTTGTGATGCGTTCTTGAGGGCCGCCGGAATTCATGATGATTTCTATTACTTGGCTGAGAATGCAGGCCTCACCGACTTCCTCCACGACCGTGCGAACAGTATCTCCTACTCAATAATACTTTCGTGCAAAAAAATTTATTTCCATGCTAAGAAATCACCACCTTCAGTGGAGTTTCACTTATATGATGAGGCTAAGGAGATGTCACTCCGTGATTTTTGTCGGGTCTGCAAGATACCCTTTGTGGGCAGCATTGAGGAACCACATTGTAGTGATGTGGGTGAGTTTATTGATAGAATTGCTGTAGGGGAAACAAGAAAGGTTTCCGATGCAAGAATTACTAGTATACATTTTCCTATTCTACATTACTTTGCGATATTTGCTAGTAGATGCTTAATTGGTCTCGGGATCAGTGAAAATCTCAGTGCTCCTGATATTTTTATTTTGCACCATGCTTTGTTTCGTGATAGAACTTTCGGCTTAGGCGCTATTGTTGCTAAAGGGTTAAGTCTAAACTATACAAAGGGCCCCATCTTTGGTGGTATATTTGCTTCACGCCTTGCTGAACATTTGGAGATACCTATTAGGCATTATGAGAAAGAGCACAAGTTGTTACCCACTATTTTTCTGTATTATACGAGTATGGTAGCACATGAGTTTATCGTTAAAAATAATAAGAAGATGCTTAAGTATAATTTGATATTTGGTAAAACTCACTGTGACACTATTTCTTGCCTGCACCCTCTTTGTTTAACATACTTTCAGGCACATACCTCATTTTGCCCGAGGCCATTTATGCATACTAGAGGATGACACCAGCCCCAAAGCCTGAGCCTGAGCCACCAGTTGACCCATATAGACAGTTTGTTTATCAATGGGATCCGGAGGAGATCGCTAACCAGTGGCGCCCGGAGGATCCTCCTCAGTACATCGGAGAGAGTAGCTTCGAGCAGTGGCCATAGACCAACTTAGGCCAAAAGCCTAAGCTTGGGGGAGTACGTATCTCTCACCGACATTACATTCATGTTTATACACTCATGCTAGTTGTCGGTGCTCATACTTTTTCATTGTACTATCCATGCTAGTTTATTTTCCTTCTCTTGCTTTCTTCTTGTGTGTTTGAAAAACCTTAAGAAAAACCCAAAAAAATTAGTTATAGCTTTTAGCTAGTTTACTTTCCATGCTTGTAGTAGTAATTAAAAGAAAAAACCAAAAAGATTTCTCTTCCTTCTTTTGCTTGTTGGGAGCTTTCCCGTGTAAATAGTTTTATTTCTTCTCTTTTCTTTGAGGGTCGAGAGGAGAAGACCACTATGAATACGTTGAGTGGCTCTAATATGCATTATTGTTGATCTAACCAAGAGCCCATATAACCTTGTCTTCTCCTTTGTACTAAATGCTTGTAGATTCCAACTTAGTCCAATGTACGTGCACTATTATCATTATCCACACCATTCGATCGTGCAAGTGAAAGGCAATAATGACGAAATATGATGGACTGATTGAGATGAGAGAAGTTGGTATGAACTCGGCCTATCTTGTTTTTGTAAATATGATTAGTCCACTGTTCCTGATTCAGCCTATTATGGATGAAACATGTTTGCAATGACAATTAGAGATTATAGTTGCTCATGCCATGCTTAATAAGCTAGGAGTCTATAATGGTTTACCTTGTGTGCCAACATGCTATTAAAATGGTTGTGATGCGGTATGATAGGGTGGTATCCTTCTTTGAATGATTCGAGTGGCTTGACTTGGCACTTGTACACGCATGTAGTTGAAACAAAATCAACATAGCCTCCACGATATTTATATTCATGGTGATTTATATCCTACTCATGCTTGCACTCATTGTTGGTTAATTTTAATGCATGTTCATGACTGTTGTCGCTCTCTAGTTGGTTGCTTCCCAGTCTCTTTCTAGCCTTCACTTGTACTAAGCGGGAATACTACTTGTGCATCCACTTCCATAAACCAAAAAGTTATTCCTTATGAGTCCACCATACCTTCCTATATGCGGTATTTACCTTCCGTTCCAAGTAAATTTATATGTGTCAAACTCTTAAACCTTCAAATGAAATTCTGTTTTGTATGCTCAAATAGCTCATGTATCAACTAGGGTTGTCTATATCTTCCATGCTAGGTGGGTTATTCTCACGATGAGTGGACTCCTCTCATCATTCACAAGAAAATGGTCGTTAACCGGGATGCCCAGTCCCATGCTCAAATCAAATCGAAATAATTGCAAACAAAACTCCTCCAGGATTGTTGTTAGTTGGACGGCACCCGTTATTTCGGGTCAGCCATGTATTGATGTTCGTTGGTGGTGGGGGAGTATAAACTTTACCATTCTGTTTGGGAACCGCCTATAATGTATGTAGCATGGAAGATATTGAGATCTTTTGGTTGTTATGTTGACAAAGAAAGTATGCTGCTCAAAATATTATTTATCTCTGTTTCAATACTCGAGCTCTGGCACCTCTGCAAATCCCTGCTTCCCTCTACAAAGGGCCTATCTATTTACTTTTATGTTGAGTCATCATTCTCTTATTAAAAAGCACCAGTTGGAGAGCACCGCTGTCATTTGCATGCATTGCTATTAGTTTACATTGAGTATGACTATGACTGGATCTCTTTTCCCATAAATTACAATGTCTAGTCAGTCCTTGATCTTTAGGGATGCTCTGCATTTATGTTTTGCGGTCTCAGAAAGAGCTAGCGAGATATCATCTTGTTATATCATATTATGATTGTTTTGAGAAAGTGTTGTTATCCAAGATTTATTATTATCGATCGCTAGTTGATTATGCCATTGATATGAGTAAACATGAGACCTTAATGTTATTGTGAATGTGGTTAGTTCATAATCTTTGTTGAAAACATGAATGCTGGCTTTACATATTTGCAACAACAAGATCAAACAGAGTTTGTAAAAGTTTTTATTTATCACTTTCAGTTTGTCAACTAAATTGCTTGAGGACAAGCAAATGTTTAAGCTTGGGGTAGTTGATATGTCTCCAACGTATCTACTTTTCCAAACACTTTTGCCCTTATTTTGAACTCTAACTTGCATGATTTGAATGGAACAAACCGGGCCGACAATGTTTTTAGCAGAATTGCCATGGTGTTATTTTTGTGCAGAAATAAAAGATCTCGGAATGACCTGAAAATTCACGGAGACACATTTTGGATTTAATAAAAAAATATTGGCGAAAGAATCAACGTCACGGGGCCCACACCCTGTCCATGAGGGTGCAGGCCCCCCCAGGGGCGCGCCCCTGCCTTGTGGGCCCCCTGGGACTCCACCGACCTCAACCCCAACTCCATATATTCACTTTCGGGGAGAAAAAAACAGAGGGAAGGATTCATCGCGTTTTACGATACGGAGCCGCCGCCAAGCCCTGTTCTTCCTCGGGAGGGCTGATCTGGAGTCCGTTCGGTGCTCCAGAGAGGGGAATCCATCGCCATCATCATCATCAACCATCCTTCATCACCAATTTCATGATGCTCACCACCGTGTGTGAGTAATCCCATCGTAGGCTTGCTGGACGGTGATGGGTTGGATGAGATTTACCATGTAACCGAGTTAGTTTTGTTGGGGTTTGATCCCTACTATCCATTATGTTTTAAGATTGATGTTGCTATGACTTTGCTATGCTTAATGCTTGTCACTAGGGCTTGAGTGACATGATTTCAGATCTGGACCTATTTTTTCATGAATATATGTGAGTTCTTGATCCTATCTTGCAAGTCAATAGTCACCTACTATGTGTTATGATCCGGCAACCCCGAAGTGACAATAATCAGGACCACTCCAGGTGATGACCGTAGTTTGAGGAGTTCATGTATTCACTAAGTGTTAATGCTTTGGTATGATACTCTATTAAAAGGAGGCCTTAATTTAAAACAATAATGAGGCTAGCCAACTCGCATGGAGAAGGCTCCCTCGACCGGTTCCTTCGCTGGCCGTCAGATCGAGGTAAAATTCCCACCATGACTCTCCTTCACCATTGGATATTGACTGCATGTTTCACCATGTTATTTCTTTCCCATGTGCATGACCGGTGGGCCTCTTTGTCGGTGGGGTCGTCATGTATTGGCTGGGTTCGTTGGTGTGAGGATCTAATTGGTTGAGCCTCCTGGAAAGCCCATTGGCCCACCAATCCCCACAGCCGCCAGCCCGCACCTCTCCCTCCTCCGGTCCTCCCTTTCTCAGCCGCCACCCCCACGAACCCTAGTCGCGCCCTCCTGCATCTGTCCACCTCCCCCTTCCTGATCCGCCCCAAGCCCCTCCTCGTCTCCTTGTCACACCCACCTCATCACCAGCGACGGCCGCGCCTAAACGCATGAGCTAGCCAAGGAAAAGCGGGGTGGCGCGACGCCCTGGTCATCGGCCGGCGAGGAGCCTGCGTAGAGGCGGTGGCGGAGACGACCCTAGATGGTGCCCAGTGAGCCGCCCGACCTCCTTCCATGGATCTGCTCCTCCCATTTCCTTTCTGTTGATTTACCTTTTCTGTTCGTGTTTAATCTTCAGGGCCAAGATCTGGACAGGGCGCCTCAACCTCGCCTTCCTCTTCCACCTACTCACTGATAGAGAGACAGCAGCAGCGGTGGGAGGAGCCTGGGCATAGAGGAGAGAAGTGGACGAGGGGGGTGCAAAGCCAGGAGATGGGGGTCGCCGGATGAGCACATCCACATAGGGCTTGATCCCGCCGCTGCCAGAGCAGAGTGGAGCACCACACGGGGCCCGATGGGGTGGCCGGGAGCGCGTGACATCCGGCTCCCAAGCAGCTCCCAAGCAGGGAATGCAGCGGTGCTGGCCTCTCCTCTCCGCGCGCCTTTGTCCTGCGTCGTCACTACCGCCATGGCCTTGCTCGCCATTGACCTCCCCAAGTGCTTCTCTCCACAAATGGTGCCGTCATGTCCATATCAAATCAAGCGCCAGGTACCTCCTGATTTGATTTTGTTTAGGATTTGTATGGAGCTTGAATCAGATCAACGTAACTTGGAGATGTTTTTTTCCTTCACGGATACTTGCAGATATATGGAGGAAGATTAGTTAGTAATGCCCTTATGAAGTTTGAATGTCGAATTCATAGACGTCCTTCAATTTCATTACAATGATGACATGTTTGTTGTTGTTCATATTTTCAACAGGAAAGTACAACACGTGCACATAACTTGTTTGAGGAAATTCCATCTGGAAGCAATATTTGATCATGACTTGTGTTCTTGATGCTTCATCTGCGGCTAGCTAACTACAACAACACATATGTAAAGGGAAACCATCGTAAGAAACACAGGTAAAAAGGCATTTTCCTTGTTCTTATAGTTTTGGATCAAAGTTCACGTTTACCTTGAGTGACTCTTTTTTTTGTTATAAAATGGATTCAACAATAATCAATAAGGAAGTTCAAACTGAGAGAGGTGGGAAAAATAAGCTGAGCAAAGAGCTAGTTCTATGAAATGCTACTTTCCAGTGATTTGTTGTGACCTGTTAATTTTTCAGTATGGAGCTTGATGTTTTAATGCAGATAGGAAGTTTCATTTTATTCTTATCCACATGCGTACTGAATTTACATTTCTATTTCATTTCTGGAAAGAGGCAACCTTAAATAATTTAGATTTTTTACCAGAATCCCTCTAAAACCAACCAGCTACAAATATGAAATGGCATTGCATTGTTACATCAATGGTAAGTTCCTATGCGTACTCTCTGTTTCTCGGGAATTGGTTGAAAGTGTTTATTTTGCTATTGACTCTCTCACTAGGCTTGTTGTCTTTGTTACTGAATTTTGCATTGCTACAGGAAGACATTGCATTGTTGAAGGAGTCCATTGGGGACTGGAGTCGATGGCCTACGACATGGGTAGACACGTGTGCTTCATGATTATTGTTGATTAACTCAGAGTATATGAATGCTTTGAAGGAATGATATGCATAATTCAGACTAAATCTTGCTGGTGATAGTGAGGAGTTTATTTGGCTGTAGCACTTTGATTCTTTCTCACTGTCAAAGTTTGTTCAGTACTTCTCTCATATTTTTTTGTTTGTTCCAGTGTGCTATGTGCATCTTGCTAGTGGCGGGAGTGGCAGCCAAGATGATGGGCGCGGGAGCAGCGCACGTGTGAGCAATGACAAGTGTGTCTGCTGCCAACCTTCACAGGTTGGCTCTGCCAAACCCTGCTCTTCCTCTCCGAGGCTCACATTGCGCGATGGCCATTACCATCTACGACTTCACAATAGTGGTGATATGTCCATATTCATGGAATTTTGGGTGATTGTAAGGTGTTGTGTTGCCATTAAATTAGATTGATTTATTAAAACTGAAGGACGGTCGATTTGCTGATCATGCACTGGTAGAAAAATTTCAAAAACTGTAACATACTTTGTATGGTATTAGATTTACTTCTCCAGGATGTTTTTGTGCCCTTCATGGGTGAATCTGTAACTGATGGAACCCTTTCCAATTTCTTAATGCTACTGTACAAATGTAGTCGAGTCAAGCTTTAGGTGTTTCAGAATGAACACACAAGTTGCTTTCTTAGATTCATTTCAACCAAAAGAATGGGTAATATGTTTTTCTGAAAACATGGATATACTTAGTATAATTGGATCTGTAGTTATTGACATAGTATTTATTTTATACTAATGATTCATACAGCTTGGAGGGGAATTAGTATCTAACATCTTGGTAAATGTATGCTAGGGATTTTGTGCTCATGTGAAGTCAATGCAAAGCCCGTATTTTTTATGATGCACTATGATAATACAAAGCATTTCTGAAAATTGTGTAATTGTAGATGCGGCATCATTGTAGAGAGCAGCCCCAGGCCGTATTAATTCAGAAGAATAAATTCTTCTACTTCTGTTTATTGTGCTTTTAAATAGTGCTCCCGTACAGGACGGCTGTGAGAATGGGCTCTCTGAGGCTGCTGTATTATGTTCCTTGCTTTCTCCATCTTCACCCCTTACGTCCTTGATGAAATAATTTATATATGCAAATTAAGTGCCACACATCAGTTGCAAGTGGTCATGCATCCTGCTTGTCAATTTCTCCCAGAGAGCGAATGTTTAAAAGTCCAGTGCTTATGGCAGTTATTAATTAGTCAAGATTCAGTTCTGATGTAGAATATTCAGTTTAGTTGGTCTGCATTTGTCCCAGAGAGTGAGTGTTCACAGGTGCAGTGCTTATGTAAGTTCTTATTTAGTCTAGATTCTGTTCTGGTGCAGAATGTCTAATAACATGCCACTTAAGTTGTTTCTACAAACTAAAATTTGAAATTTAGAATTGATCTAGCCATAGTTTTTGAAGCAAGAATACCATGACTTCTTTATATCTTTTTTGAGCTGGAACACTCGGCTATCGTGATTTTTTTTTGTAGACCTTCTTGACTGGACAAAATGTATGTTGTGGAGAAATTATAAATCGCCTTACAAATTGCTGAGATGTTGTGCAAAAACTGAACAGGGAAGAGACCCATGGTCCAGAGTAGTACATGCAAATGAAGGATACCAGACTGGCCCATGGAGCATGAGATCCCCACCTTACTTGTATGGCCTCAGGCTGAGGAGACCCTTCTAATTAAGGTGGTCACTACTTACTTGCTTACTTGAACCTATTTGTAGACCAATTGCGAGTTAGTACCTGGGAAAATGAACATTTTTCTACCTCAAATTTGCATATCAGTATCCTTGTCTAATTTAAGATTGCTTTGCTTACTATGAAGATGATTTGTGCTGCTGTAGTGTTCTTCAGTTTCTAGTGTTTAGATGCCAGTTCATTGTTGAGACAGTTCTGCTATGTCCGTCTTCTGGAAAATGCAGTAAGTAAATATTTTTTCTGTACATTTTCACAGATCCTATTCGCCAAAGGAAAAATAAATAGATATAGAGAGGTATAAATTCAACAAAAAACATTTTTTGATTAAAAGGCTATTCCATTTGTCACCTACTGTACTTGCCCATGACTGAAACAATTAATACATGGTTTTCTTTTCAAAGCATGCACGGAATTAGTAGGCCTTTGCGCAACGGGTATAGTACTGTCAGGACATTAAGTATATTCATGAAGTTGTGCAAAGTTTAAAATTGGTTGCGGTATCTCACATTTGTCAAATCCTTATATGTTGATGGTAGTCATGCTTATTCCCAGCATATTAAGTAAGCTTGTGCTATACTTGTGACTAAATAAAGAAATGTTCGGACTTATCTTTTATTTGCTCTACTTAAAGTGTTCAGGGTTTACCCAGAGGGCAATTATATGTTTCCTACAGCCGTCTCCCGCGTGACGTCAAGAAAATCCTTGATGTTTATGTTTTACTTGGCCTAAATTTTGGTTTTCAAATAGTTCTGCCTCTCAGTTTGATATTTCTACTTGCTTTTGATTAGTAATATGATGTATTGTTTTCTAGATCTAGGCCTACTTGCGTTCAAGGTTCAGTTGATTGTTTTTCTTAAGGGTGTTTTTTTAATTAGTGGCATGAACATGTGGCACTAATTCCGTTGTGCATTATATTGTGAATTTTCCAGACAACACCATTATTGTAAATAGAGATGCTAATGAGAATAACAAAGATGCTAAGAGGCAACCTTTTGGGGATATAACAACAACATGGCTTATGAGTCCGAACAGAGCTTGAGTGGTGTCTTTTGGTTCTTGAAGCCCTGCACTTTCCTGGTGGAGTAGTGATGACCCACAAGTATAGGGGATCTATCGTAGTCCTTTCGATAAGTAAGAGTGTCGAACCCAACTAGGAGCAGAAGGAAATGACAAGCGGTTTTCAGTAAGGTATTCTCTGCAAGCACTGAAATAGTAGGTAACAGATAGTTTTGTGATAAGATAATCTGTAACGGGTAACAAGCAATAAAAGTAAATAAGGTGCAACAAGGTGGCCCAATTCTTTTTGTAGCAAAGGACGAGCCTGGACAATTTCTTATAGTGAGAAAAGCGCTCCCGAGGACACATGTGAATTATCATCAAGCTAGTTTTCATCACACTCATATTATTCGCATTCGGTACTTTGATAATTTGATATGTGGGTGGACCGGTGCTTGGGTACTGCTCTTTCTTGGACAAGCATCCCACTTATGATTAACCCCTATTGCAAGCATCCGCAATTACAAAAGAAGTATTAAGGTAAACCTAATTATAGCATGAAACATATGGATCCAAATCAGCCCCTTACGAAGCAACGCATAAACTAGGGTTTAAGCTTCTGTCACTCTATGTCAGGACCCTGATTCTATGCCACACCGGTCTAGCATGTAACACCTCATATCACTTTGCAGCCTCACGCACGGTATTCCCATGGGTGTCACCTTACCATGCCCGGGATCGTTTGCGCCTTTTGGCACACGTATATGATAGTGTCGCTAGCATCCATATGACAAAGAACCCGGGCTGACATGGCTAGTCGTGAACCCAAAGTGGCACTAACTTACAGGGACATGCATACATGACCCAGCAACGAACGTGTCGGTCATCAGCAAGTGAATCCGGGCTGTAGCAGCTGGGCTAGCAGGACTCCGGAGAATCCGGGCTGTAGCAGGCTAAAAGGACTCCGGTAGACACCGCGTGACATTTGCCCGAAGGGACAGACACAGGAACGAAGAAGGACACATGCCGTCCAGCCTAAGTGTTCCGGAGCAGTAGCAAGCTACCAGGGCTCAGTGGAAGCACTAGGAGACATTTCCCGGTAAGAGAGGCTACTAAGGATAAACAACTAGATAGTCAGATCCCACGCGGAACTACTAGTCAGACTGAAGTCTCTCTGCAAAAACATAAAATAGGTAAACATGAGTACAAATGTACCCAGCAAGACTTACATCAGAACTAACTACATATGCATCATTATCAACGAAAGGGATGGTGGGGTTTAACTGCAGCAAGCCAGCTTTGACTGAGTGGCTAACCTGAACTACGACTGCAAGTAACTCTTTTGAGGTGGCACACACGAGTCCACATATTCACCATAACAATACACCAGTATGGATCCGCTCCTGTCTCCCTACGAGAAGGCCATCCATAGCACTCATGCTTATCTTGCGCATTTTAGAGTATCCACTTTCACTTGTCTATGAACTGTATAGGCAACCCAGAAGTCCTTTACCGTGGACACGGCTATTCAAATAGATCATATTAACCCTGTAGGGGTGTACTTCTTCACAAACGCTCTCGCCACTTACCGCCATGTACACGTCATGTATCTCGGCAACCTTCAAGCGGAAGCCTAGCGAGGGTGTCGGCCACGACCTGACTAACCATGCAAGTCTGTAGTCCAGGTTTATCGCCTATTCGGGTTCCATCCGCAAGGAGATCCGGCCGGGGTGTCACTCACGACACCAAATGATGTGAGCAGGGTTCCCAAGCCCACCATCCAGGTGCCACTTGGTACACCGTGCCACTTCACCTAGTCTGTCCCAAGCCCACCTATACCGGGTGCCACTTGGTAGACTACTAACACTACCTACAAACACCAAAAACTAGTTTCAACTCCTGGACAGAGATCAGACTGATTAATAAGTCGAGAGGGGTCGAGTTACCGGAACCCAATGTGTGGTAGCAACTGTTCATGGATCACAAACACAGAACTCAGTTTCTGAGGACGGCTTCGATGAGACAACCCACCATGTACTCCTACATGGCCTCTCACCCCTACCCTTACCAAATCGTGTTCACACACTTAGCTCTCAACAGTAGGACATGTTCAGACACCTCCAATTCATCCCCGATGAATCAGACCCGACGCAAATCTAAGCAATAGCAGGCATGACAACAAGCATGAATGAGTAGGCACATTAGGGATCAAACAACTCCTACTCATCCTAGTGGGTTTCATCTATTTACTATGGAAATGACACGTCATGCAGAGGAAAGGGGTTCAGCTACCGCAACATGTAACCGTTGAAATGTTGTTGTCCTAATGCAGTAAAAGAGAGCAGGAGCGAGAGAGTGAGATTGTATCGAAATGAACAAGGGTTTTTTTCTTGCCTGGCACTTCCGAAGATAGTAATATCTCTTCATTGGTGTCATCGAACTCATCGTCGGAACACGTCTACTAAGAGGGGACAAACACCGACAAACAAAGAAGAAACACAATCAATGCAATGCAACAATATGATGCATGATCATGACATGGCAATATGCTGTGATTTGGACTAATGCAACAACAAGTCATTTTGATTGAAGTGGAATTCAAAATTACACCAAATTCCAACTCCAGAACTATTAACAAAGTTGTCCTATTCAGGTTTCATCCTAAACAGTGTATTTAACTTGCTCAAACATGCATGAAAATGGTACAGTTGGATAGATTGGATTTTTCTGATCATTTTTCATATATAAATTATTCCGTTCTGACTTACGGTTGAATTTATATGAATTTTAGAAGTTTATACTATTTTCTGGAATTTCTGAATTATTTTAAATCCAGAAATCGAATACTGCATTAGCATTGCGTCATGGTGACGTTAGCAGGCCAACTGACCCGGTCCAGGTCAAACCTGACCAGTGAGGTCCACTGGTCAGTGACACAATGCTGTCTGGGTCACAAACATGTGGACCGAGTCAACAGCCACGTCAGCTTGGTCAAAGCTGACGCGTGGGCCCACCAGGGTTAGGTTAAAACTAAACAGGGGTTACCCCGTGGTTAATTGGAGTGGTGGGGCCGGTCTGTCTGTGACACAGGGCGAGGCTAACACGGTAATTAGGCTCAGGCTAAGGACGCCACATCACCTCACCTGAGTTGGACGCCGGCGAGCACATCCGACGGCGGATGTTCATCGGAATCAAACTACGGGCAACCATTTGCCTCGCCGTTTGTTTCTACGAGTTCCTTGAGTTCGCGCGCATCTAGAGGAGCACATGAGAGGAGCTGGGGTGAGCTGGGGCGTCGGTGGTGGCGAGCGAGGCGGTGGCCGGAGTTCGGACACGCGCGGGGATGCGGCTGCGTGCGCCAGGGGAGGAGCTGATGAGCTAGGTTGCATCCGCGGGCCACCAGAAGCATGCTGGTGCCACGGGTTCGAGCGGAGGGGCTCGGGTCGAGGGGGATAGGCAGCCATGGCGCACGACGGTGCTCGTGCATGTGGGCGAGGGTGCTACGACACGGGAACGAGCAAAACAAGGGATGGGGAATGGAGTGGAGCTCACAGCGTGGTCGTTGGCGGTCTCATTGGGCTCGGGGAGGCACAGACGGCGTCGTGGCGTTGCCGGCGATCTCGGCGGCCAAAGGGAGAAGAAGGCGATGCAGACGGCGATGCAGGGCGGCCGAGCTCACATGACTCGTTGAGGAGGAAGAGGTAGTCGTGAGGGATCTTCTGGAGGCGGAGAGAGGTTCAGGGGGAGGCGGTGGCTACGGTGAATGGCGTCGGTGGTGACGAGCGCGTTAGGGTCTGCTTAGGAGAGGGGGCTAGAGGTCGGGGGGGGGGTCGGTGTCAAAACCGGCGGATCTCGGGTAGTGGGTCCCGATCTATGCGTCAAGGCTGATGGGAACAAGAAGTAAGGGACACAGATGTTTACCCAGGTTCGGGCCCTCTCGATGGAGGTAAAACCCTACTTCCTGCTTGATTAATATTGATGATATGGGTAGTACAAGAGTAGATCTACCACGAGATCGTAGAGGCTAAACCCTAGGAGCTAGCCTATGATGGTATGAATGTAATTGTGATCGGCCTTCTAAGGACCAACCTCTCCGGTTTATATAGACACCGGAGAGGGCTAGGGTTTACATGAAGTCGGTTACAAGGAAGGAAACATAATATCCGGATCGCCAAGCTTGCCTTCCACGCCAAGGAAAGTCCCATCCGGACATGGGCCAGAGTCTTGAGTCTTGTATCTTCATGCTTCAATAGTCCGGACGTTGTACACAGTCCGGCTGTCCGGATACCGCCTAATCCAGGACTCCCTCAGTACCCCCTGAACCAGGCTTCAATAACGATGAGTCGGGCGTGCAGTATTGTCTTCGGTATTGCAAGGCGGGTTCCTCCTCCGAATACTCCAAAGTAATCATCGAACACTCAAATCGTGTTTGGATCTAAAAAAACGATCTTCGCATACCACCGTAGAGAGAATGATATTTCACAAATGCAATCTGCTGACAACTTTTCCTGATGACGTGACACGTTATTATGATCGGATCCATTATTCGAACCGTTTCCACACAACCAGCTACAACGCATATCATGAGGTGGTTTCTGTGACACGTCTTGTCAAAGCAGAGATCGTGTCCCCTTTTTACGGGATTCTCATCAATACGGGCATGGGTAATCTAACCGTGCCATTAAACGTGGCACTTGGGAAACCAGCGATTCCCAACGGGCAAGTGGGGAGGCGCACCGCTTCCGGCGCCTCTATAAAGGGATAAGATTCTCCCATTTTCACCCACGCCTTCTTCCTCCTTTGCCCACTCTTGCCCCCTCGAGCTCCAGCGCCCAAGCCCAAGTCTTCCCCGCACAGCTAAACATGTCCGGAGCAGGAGGCAAGTGGGTGGCTTCCACCGTCAAGGAGGAACACATCACCAATCTTCGGGCGGCCGGATACTTGGCCGCGGACATAGCGCACCGTCTACCAGACGCCGGGCAGGTCATTCCGACCCCGCGAGAGGGTCGTATTTGTCGCCCACTTCGTCTGTGGACTGGGATTCCCACTCCATCCCTTCGTCCACGGGCTTATGTTCTACTATGGGCTAGATTTTCACGATCTAGCCCCGAATTTCGTCCTCAACATCTCGGCGTTCATCGTCGTGTGCGAGGCCTTCCTCCGCATCTGGCCTCACTTCGGCCTTTAGCTGCAAACTATCTGCGTGAAGCCGAAGGTGGTAAGAGGCCAACAGGCGGAGTGCGGAGGGGCCATGGTGGGCCGAATGCCCAACGTCACATGGCTCGACGGCTCCTTTGCGGAGGCCGTAAGAGGATGGCAATCGGGGTGGTTCTACATCACCGAGCCGCGCGGCGCCAACTGGGCGGCGGCCCCTGAGTTCCGATCCGGAGCCCCCATGCGGCTCACCTCCTGGGAGAGGAAGGGCATGTCCTGGGGTGATTCTGCCGAGATGACCGGACTCCAAACATGCGTCAAGAGCATGAAGGACAAGAACATCAAGCTGGTCAACGTGATCCAGGTCATGCTCGTTCGCCGAATCTTTCCTTGCCAGAGGCGGGCAGTCAATCTGTGGGAGTTCGTCCCCATTGAGCACCGGACGCTCCAGAGGCTCTATGGTATGACGCACAAAGGCGCATGGAAGGAGCTGTTCAAGGCCTCCGAAGTGCCTCCTTCGACATTCAAAGGACGCGGGCTTCACACCGCGCGGGCTCCTAGGCCGGTGAGTTCTTAGACTGACACCGAACCCAGTTCTTCCAGATATATTCACGGGAGTGCCGTAAATAGTTGTGCATATTTGCTTCAGGATTACGTGGAGACAGCGGAGCGGGTTTACTGCCCGGCTCCGCTGCCAGAAGACCCAGCAGACGTTCTCTTGACGGAGATGCTGGTCCCGGCGCCGTACAAGGTGCCGGAGAAGAGGGCCGAGAAGAAGGCCCTGGGATCCGAAAGGGTCTCCGGCGTAAGGTTGTGTCGGAAGCCTCGTCCGAAGACGACGAGGCGGACTCCTCCCACGAAGGGGAGGAGGAAGAAGAAGAAGACGACCCATCCGGGAAGGATGAGGGGTCCGGGGAGGCGGATCCAGGGGCCGGAAAAGGTCCTCGGCGCAGGGCCGTCATTCCCCTGTCGTCCGATGGCGACGAGTCGGATTCCTCCCGCGGAGGCGGGGGGAATCAAGAAGAGATCCTACCTTCCCCCACCGGGGGGGGGGGAGAAGAAGAGGAAAGCCGCCCCAGGAGGGGAGGCTGGGCCGTCCAAGAAGGGGAAGAGGCCCCTTCCGGACTACTCCGCCATGGCCGCTCTCAGCGAGGAGGGGTGGCTGCCCAGGGGGAAGCCCCTAGCGCGATCGTAAGTGCTTGCACTCTATAATGACTTCACTTCATAGTTTTTGTATTAATAATGCCGCACATATGTATAGTCCGGCCAGGGATCACCCCGGGGTATCCTCCTCCGGGTCCCTGAGCAATTCGGAGATGAATTCGCTCCCGACGGCCACCACTCCTCAACTTGCGGACGACATGGAGGTGTTGTCCCAAAGGCTCTCAGAGCAGGGAGAGGTGACTCTGGAGACGCCCCAAGGCGGGGTCCCAGTCGTCGAACACGCGGGGTTCAAGATCCCCGCGGATCGTGTCGACGAGAGCCACGGCCAACCGGGCTCTCAGCCGAACACAATTCCGGAACCTTCGATGGTTCCTGACTCAGGCAGGCGACCCCTCGCTAAGGAGGGCGAGCCGTCTGTGTCGCGGACTTCCGTTGCACATGAGGCGCCGGATGGTCTGCTGGAAGCACTTTGCGGCGCTTCCCTGGACGAAGTGCACCGTACTCTAAAGAGTGTGGTGATTCAGAAGGTTTCGTCCGCCAAGAGCGGACTAACCAAAGCTTGCACCAGCCTCCTAACAGGCTTCGAGGTAAGTAGTAAATATGTGCAAAATTGCCACCTGATAGGTAGTAGTCCCTGATACTCTGTTTGGCGTTCGGAAGGAAAAGCCGAGCAGAGGGTCAATTAAATTCCGCAGGAGTCTAATCATAAGTGTTATTTTGAATAAGCAGGCTGTGCTGCTTGCTGCTGTTGCCCGTACTACCAAGGTTGCCGAACTGAAGCGGGACCTGGAGCAGGCGCAGGGAGAGCTCGACCTCACGAAGAGGCAACTCGAAGAGAACAAGGGTAAGTAATTCCCGTTCTTATATTTTTAAGGATAGGCAGAATTGGTGGGTCTAACAACTAACTGTCGTGACCGTGTAACAGGGGCGCCTGCCGAGCTGGTGGCCCTGAAGAAGGCGCTGTCCGAGGCCGAAGACAAGGCGGCCTCGGAATGTAAGGAGCGCGAAAAACAAAGTGCTGGGTAGGTGAGGTACAGCAGGAGCTCCAGGACCTCGGCAAGAAATGCGAGTCCGTGGAGCATGATCTGAAGGCCAAAGAGGCCGAGCTTGCGAAGGCCCTTATGAGCTTAAAAGACGCCAAGGCCGAAGCCAAGAAAGAACAGCAGGAGATCCAGGAGGCCAAGAAGATAGCAGCGGGTAAGAAGTTCTTTATGCAAAGCAAACATGTGGAGGAGGCGTTTCTTTTACTTACTCGAATTCGGAGCTCTCCAGGGGCATTCGCAGATCTGCCATGCAGCGTATCATACGCTGCGGAGTTCTACCGTGCCCAGGAGGGGAACTCAACAGAGAAGCTGTTCTGGTCCCAGTATGCTGGGGCCGAACACCTGATGCCTCTAAGTGA
Source organism: Triticum dicoccoides (assembly GCF_002162155.2). Taxonomy (NCBI): domain Eukaryota; kingdom Viridiplantae; phylum Streptophyta; class Magnoliopsida; order Poales; family Poaceae; genus Triticum; species Triticum dicoccoides. The sequence goes on along the minus strand of NC_041393.1, from coordinate 276,781,923 downwards.
CCAACTGAAGCAGTTGGTCGAACTCCACAGGGCGGCCGAACTGGCTATGAAGGGATTCATAGTCCGGATGTGGCCTGGTGAGCTCATTCCCAGTAGCTACATCGGCCTGATCAAGCGGATGATGGATGCCTGCCCGAGGCTTGAGGTGATCAAGCGATCCGTGTGCATCGAGGGTGCCCGCCGGGCCCTTGCCCGCGTCAAAGTGCATTGGGGCAAGATGGATGTGGAGAAGCTGGTCAAGGACGGGCCGCCGGAGGGCAAGGCGCATCGCCATCCCGAGCTGTACTATGATGGCGTTATGAAGGGTGCTCCCCTTGTGGCTGACGAATGTACCAATGACACCATTTTTGAATGAATTCGCTTCTATCATGGTTGTATTTTAAGGACAAAGTTACTTGCGCTATGTAGTGCTTTTGTTATTTAAAATATTACCTTCTATGCGACTGTTTATAAAATCCTGAAAGTAGGCCAGTCGTCGGCTTCCGCCCCCACGCGACTAGCACTGGGGTGTTTGTGGAAAACCCGAACACTCTTTATCCAAATGTTTGGTCCCTTAAGGAGGTGTCCAGCGCAACGAACGAGGCAATCGGACTATGCGGCTTTATAACTTTCACTTAGCCATAGAAGTCTACAATTTTAAATTTCGGCGAAGCCCCTAGAATCCGGAAGGCCGAATTGGGGCGCTATATACGCCTGATCGGACAAAGCCGATTTATCGCCTAAGGCGGAAAATCTTTAAGGATTTTAGTACCTCTCGAACAGCGACCAGCTCTCGCCACATCATGCCGGTCAGTTTTCGGCTTTATCTACTGGGTGCTCGTCCGGAAGAACCGAGACACAATCGCAGTAGTTCTCCCTGTGCTACCTTAGCCGATATAACGGAACGTAAGGCACCAAAACATGGGAGCCGGGCTATCCCAACTGTAGACCCAAGACACGATTCGGAGCTGATGCATATAGTGCTATAAGTTCGGGGTGCCGCACTATTGAAAGTGTTCGGACTTTTAGTTGCCATCTTACAGGGCATCATAAGAAGCCCCTGGCAAACTGGCCGTACCAAGGTGTACGGATGCAATACCAAATAAACATTTATAAGAGAAAAATACTCAAATAAGGATAATAAGCTGACGCTATATATAATCTCCATTTGACGAAAAATATGTTTAAGCGTATGTTTACAATGGATGCATTAGGCAGAGATAAAAAGTAGGACTATTTGACATGTCCTATCCAGGGGCAAACCATGTGCAGATAGATGAAGTAGGTATAATGATCGTAAATAGATTCCACCTGGGTATTTCCTTCTGCGCACAACGTCTGTTGCCTCCTTGGGTGTCCTGAAAGGTAAAAGGGAAAGAGTATGAAGGTATTTAGCGGTTACCCGCATTATCGACTGGGTCGTTGATGCGCCTCCGCCTATGCCCAAGGTATCTTGAGTGCGTAATTGTGTACGCGTGGCACGAATGCTGCTTTGGGGGGGCTTGCGCGGAGGCCGGACTGCTAATCACGATCTTGACATTCGTGTTGATCCTGTTACGGGGTGCTCCGGACTCGTTTGATAGTGCTCGAAGTTGTTACCGGATTGGTTTGTTGGAGGAGGCTGCATTGTACTTCTGCCGCGAGGGCTGTCGTATGCTCTTCTGTTCGAAGGGAGCAGTCCATGTTTCCGTTGACAGTGATGACCCCGCGCGGTTCGTCCGAGCAGTGCGTGGTAGCCACTGCGGAAAGGGACGATGTCGAAGATCAGCTCTTCACTCCTGAAGTTGTATGGGGATCCGAAGACCACTTCCAACGTTATAGAACCCGTGCAGCGGGCCTCTACTCCAGGAATAACACCTTTAAAGGTGGTTTTGGTGGGCTTGATCCTTGAAGGATCAATGCCCATCTTCGCACTGTGTCTTGATAAAGCAGGTTCAGGCTGCTGCCGCCGACCATAAGGACACGCGTGAGGTGGAATCCGTCGAAGATTGGGTCTAAGACCAATGCGGCTGAGCCGCCGTGAAGGATGCTGGTAGGATGATCCCTACGGTCAAAGGTGATCGGACAAGCTGACCATGGGTTGAATTTAGGGGCGACTGGCTCCATCGCATAGACGTCCTGTAGTGCCCGCTTCCATTCCCGCTTGGGGATGTGGGTGGCGTAGATCATATTGACCGTTTTCACTTGGGGGGGGGGGAATTTCTTCTGCCCCCCTGTATTCGGACGCCGGGGCTCATCGTCATTGTCGCTGTGCAGCCCCTTGTCCTTGTTTTCGGCGTTTATCTTGCCGGCCTGTTTAAACACCCAACAGTCTCTATTGGTGTGGTTGGCTGGTTTGTCCGGTGTGCCATGAATTTTGCACGAGTGCTCTAGTATGCGGTCCAGACTGGACGGTCCCTAATTATTTCTTTTGAACGGCTTTTTCTGCTGTCCGGATTTAGGTCCGCTGAATCCGGCGTTGACTGCTGTGTCTTCCGTGTTGTCGCCGTTGTTCCTTCTCTTATGTCTGTTGCGCCGTGGCTTGCCGTTAGCATCGTGGCCGTTCGAAGTGCCGGAATGTGGCGTGATGCCGCTACGAGCCAACCAGCTATCCTCACCCGCACAAAAACGGGTCATTAGGGTTGTGAGAGCTGCCATAGACTTGGGTTTTTCCTGGCCGAGGTGTCGAGCGAGCCACTTGTCACGGATATTATGCTTAAAAGCCGCCAGGGCTTCGGCGTCCGGACAGTCGACTATTTGGTTCTTTTTAGTGAGGAACCGAGTCCAGAATTTCCGGACTGACTCTCCGGGCTGTTGAGTGATGTGGCTCAGGTCATCAGCGTCTGGTGGTCGCACATATGTGCCCGAGAAGTTGTCAAGGAATGCATCTTCCAGGTTTTCCCAACTGCCAATGGAATTTGCTGGCAGGTTGTTTAACCAGTGCTGGGCTGGTCCTTTGAGCTTAAGGGGGAGATACTTGATGGCGTGTAGATCATCTCCGCGGGCCATGTGAATGTCGAGAAGGAAATCTTCGATCCATACTGCATGGTCTATTGTGCCATCGTATGATTCGATGCTTACGGGTTTGAACCCTTCTGGGAATTCATGATCCATTACTTCGTCCGTGAAGCAGAGGAGGTGTGCGGCGCCTCTGTGCTGGGCTATGTGGCTACGCAGGTCGGATTGATCTGGGTTGCTATGTTCGGCCCAGCCGGATTTGTTGATGGTGTATCAGGTGTGACGGTCGTCATCGTGCGCTGGGGCACGCCCCCTCGATCCGTAGATCGATCTTGGCTGTCCTGCTTTATTGTCTAGAATATCTTGCAGGTCGTGCCTGTTGCCCTGAGCCGTAATGTATCGGCCGGGGGTGCGGGCTGGTATCCGGGTTGGTATCCCGTTTTATCCCGGCCACGGGGTGGCCGGTCAGCCGTTTGGCGTTCGAGTCCATATTCCTCAGCTGCTAGGACTTCAATCCATCTATCTGTGAGCAGGTCTTGATCAGTTTGTAGTTGCTGCTGCTTCTTCTTCAGGCTCCTTGCACTAGCTATAAGTCTACGCTTGAAGCGCTCCTGCGCTACAGGATCCTCAGGTACGCCGAACTCGTCGTCGCCGAGACTGATCTCGTCTTCGGAGGGGGGCATGTAGTTGTCCTCCCCCGGGTATGCGTCTGACGCCTGTTCTTCTGAGATGACCTACTCGTTTTCCTGTTCGTCCTGCACAAAGGCGGGCTGATCAGGGTCATATTCTTCTTCGGCGCCATCCGGATTATTTTCGCCTCCGGGGCCGGTGTTGCTATGGCGGGGCTTGGAGTGGCACCGACGATGCCCATTCTTTGATTTTCTTCCCGAGGGGGTTGTCCTCCGTTGCCTCGTCGCCATTAGTTTCCTTCGGAGTATCCACCATATATATATCATATGAGGAGGTGGCCGTCCACCGCCCGATGAGCGGTGGCTCCTGTGATTCTCCTACATCGTCATCCATACCGTCGATGTCTTCGGAGTCGAAGTCAAGCACGTCGGTTAGATCATCAATCGTGGCAATGAAGTGGGTGGTGGGTGGGCAACGAATTCCTTTGTTGCCTGCTTCCCACTCGAGCCGGACATAGTTCGGCCCGGAGTCTCCTGACAAGGAGAGAGACTTCAATAAGTACAGCATGTCGCCAAAGGGCGAGTGCTGAAAAACGTCCGCCGCGGTGAACTCCATCACCGAAGCCCAACCAGGATCGGCGGGCTCGGGGGCGCGCGGACTGGAACCTGCGTCCGGATATGAATCCGGGGGTCCGGAGTCATAGGTTCCCTCAGAGGCGAAACCTGTGTTCGGCTCCATCGCCGATGAAGGTACGACCTGTGGGGCAGGGTCCAGCCCTCCATCCTTAGGCGAAGCAACCTGTCCCGGATTTATATCCGAGGTTTCTGCCGGGATGATATCCCAAGCGACGTCCGACAGCAGGTCTAAGCCGTGCTCATCACGAGTGTTCTGCGCTTCTGGCGCTGGCCCGAATCATCCGAAGATCAAGTCTCCGCGGATATCCATCGTGTAGTTCAGGTTTCCGAACCTTATTTGACGGCCGGGGGCATAGCTATCGATCTGCTCCAAGTGGCCAAGCGAATTGGCCCGCAGTGCGAAGCCGCCGAACACGAAGATCTGTCCGGGGAGGAAAGTCTCACCCTGGGCAGCATCGTTAATGACGATTAAAGGAGCCATCGAGCCTGACGGTGACATCACAAAGGAACTCTCAATGAAAGCACCAATGTCGGTATCAAAACCGGCGGATCTCGGGTAGGGGGTCCCGATCTGTGCGTCAAGGCTGATGGGAACAAAAAGTAAGGGACACAGATGTTTACCTAGGTTCGAGCCCTCTCGATGGAGGTAAAACCCTACTTCCTGCTTGATTAATATTGATGATATGGGTAGTACAAGAGTAGATCTACCACGAGATCGTAAAGGCTAAACCCTAGGAGCTAGCCTATGATGGTATGAATGTAATTGTGATCGGCCTTCTAAGGACCAACCTCTCCGGTTTATATAGACACCGGAGAGGGCTAGGGTTTACATGGAGTCGGTTACAAGGAAGGAAACATAATATCCGGATCGCCAAGCTTGCCTTCCACGCCAAGGAAAGTCCCATCCAGACACGGGCCGTAGTCTTGAGTCTTGTATCTTCACGCTTCAATAGTCCAGACGTTGTACACAGTCCGGCTGTCCGGATACCCCCTAATCCAGGACTCCCTAAGGGGAGAGCAGAGAGCGAGGGGAGTGGGCGAGGAGGTGCTGGCCATCTCCCAGGAATGAGAGAGCGATGTAGGGAGGCCAGGCTGGCACGGAGGAGGTGGAGGCCTCGGGCGCGCTGGCGTCGACACGCCTCTGCCTACTGGCAGAGGTGGAAGACGGCCGCTTCGTCCTGGTGGGCTGGGCCTCAGCTACAGTGCTGGGCCAGCTGGGCTGCCAGGTATGCTCCAAGTAAGGTTGCTCTGTTTTATTTTTCTGTTATGTTTTCTTTTGTTTAAAATTCTGCCACTGTTCAAAATTCAAAACAATTTCAAAACAGTGACAAAACCCTTTGAATAACTTTATGATGCAGAATGGACATTTCCAAATGCACATAAAATGTTTCAAGATATTTGAAATTATATTCTAGTTATATGAATATAACTCAAATTCAAATAGCTATTGATTTAAATTCAAAGTCCCAAAAATAATTCCTTAAAAATGTTCCTAAATTTTGGTTTAATATATAGCTCTAGCCAAAATTCTCATACATTGCAAAAGGACATCTTGGAAACAAAGAATGAGATTTCAAGGGTTCTCTGCCCTTCTTTTATTTAAGTTTTTGAGGCCTCCGCTTTCCTCAGTTCCAAGTTTTCAGAAATTTAGACATGATGCATGAGTGGTCTATGATACAACTAATACAAGCAATAATCTAGGGATGTGACAACTCACCCCCACTAAACAAGAGTCTCGTCCCAAGATTCAAGACGTGAGGTAAGAAGAGAGAAGGGACACAAAGCTAGCACAATCTTCAAGAACCAAAAGCTCTTCTCGGAAATGTTGATTCACTGCATCATCTTGATCTTGTCATCTTGCTTTGAGAACTTCGTCCAACATGGCAACAAGTCTAGAAGGATCGATCTCCTCGAAGATCGAACAACTTAGGACCAACTCACGGGGTGAGTCATTGGAACATCTCTTGAGCTGAGACACGAAGCATACATCTAGAGGGAGGGAGTGAAACAGATGACGGAGGTTCACTAGGTAGACAACAATTTCACGCTTAAGAAGGTGGTGAACGATTGTCAACGTAGTGAGGAGTTGAGTTGCCATGATACCATAACGAAACATCTTAGAGAAGGCGACTTGTAGATATGTCCCCATTAAGTGGCAAAAAGAATTACCTTTGATTCAGAGATCATTGAAACTCTTTATACCAGCCTAAGGCAAATCACAATTGATCATCTGAAGGAGTCCGAAAGAATGACATTCTTGGGCTAGAATGGATGATGTGGACTACCTTGTTGAAGACAATGCAATGGATGATTTTTGATTATCATCAGGAATGGATGGAACCCATGGTGGACGGCACAATGGCGGTGCAAGCTGGGAACAAAATGCAAATGCTAGGAATGATTCTGGTAACTGGGGAGAAATCCAACAGTAGAGAGTGAATCCACTATTTGAAAAGTTATGGCATAATCGAAGAAAACTGAGAGCGAGTCCCAGTTACTACCAATGATAAAACCTAGTGCTTGCGTGTGCTCTCAAGAACTTGGGCATTTCCATCTTCATCAAAGTTTTACCAACATCGGTGTCAAGGATCCTGGCAACACAACATACTACCATGATGAATAGCGATGGATGATGCAGATGCAAAGGAAGATAACACCTTCTTAGATTTCACCTTAGCGAGGCCAAGGAATCAAATCTGGATGATTGACCGAGAGACATTTAGAACTCCGCTTCTAATGTTCTCCTTGATGTGCTAGCGTAATCCATACATAAATATGGTTTGATATCTAGAACATCAAGTAAAAGGTCGGACTTCGGGAACACAAAAATCCATAAGGAACAACTAGGGAGTAAATCCTACGAAATCCTTATGGGGAGGTGGCCAAATTCCTCAAACAAGATACTACAATAATAGGTCTTCCGATTGGGTGTGTTGGCCACGACATCCACTTTACCGGTTACGGTGAGACCAATATTATAGTTCTTGGGAAATGTTCCAACCATCACATCTGCCTGAGATTCAGATCTGGTTTGTGTCAGAATAATCCAAACTCATCGAGTCTAGAAAGAAAAGTTAAAGTTTTCAACACAAATCAATGAGATGACGTTGCGAGATTCTCGGGGAAGGAACTACGATAGTAAGCTTCAAAACATGAGCTGGTTCTGCTACAAGCATGTGAACACGCTGTCTCAGACAAGCATGACCACGTAGTAGTCTTATAATAAAACACTACCGAGTTCGGGTGGGGAATCCATCATCGAGAATATCAAAGTCCTTACATAAGGTATACTCTTAAGAAGGAACTTCTTCTCCTCGAACAAGTCAATCTGTGGCTTGGTGTGCTAGGAACACATATAGAATGGAGGTAGCGAGCCTTTCAAACCATAGCATACTTCGCACATGCATGACTGACTTGAGATGGTTCCAGAGGAGGCAACACTGACTTTCTCAAATTCACGGCGGCTGTCGGTGTAAAAACCGGCGGATCTCAGGTAGGGGGTCCCGATCTGTGCGTCTTAGGCTAATGGTAACAAGAGGCAAGGGACACAATGTTTACCCAGGTTCGGGCCCTCTCGATGGAGGTAAAACCCTACTTCCTGCTTCATTGATATTGATGATATGAGTAGTACAAGAGTTGATCTACCACGAGATCATAGAGGCTAAACCCTAGAAGCTAGCCTATGATGATTATGATTCTGATCGTCCCTCTAAGGGCTAAACCCTTCGGTTTATATAGACACCGGAGGGGGCTAGGGTTTACACGGAGTCGGTTACAAAGAAGGAAACATAATATCCGGACCGCCAAGCTTGTCTTCCGCGCAAAGGAGAGTCCCATCCGGACACGGGACAGAGTCTTGACTCTTGTATCTTCACACTCCAATAGTCCGAACAAAGTATACAGTCCGGCTGTCCGGATACCCCCTAATCCAGGACTCCCTCAGTAGCCCCTGAACCAGGCTTCAATGACGATGAGTCCAGCGCGCAGTTTTGTCTTCGGCATTGCAAGGCGGGTTCCATCTCCGAATACTCCAAAGTACCTGTTGCGAGGAATAGTGTCTGACTTCCCATCAACGTTGTACTCCTCGGCTTCCGTGCTTCAATAATGACCATATCCACGTGTCGAGCGAATGCGAGGAGCCGAGGCATTTTTGCATTTGCCACCCCCAGTCCGGCAGGTTAACCGTCTATTTGAAGAGACGGGGATTCTGAGATCCAAACCTCACCCTCTTCCCTCGAGCAAGCATCCAACAGAGCGCTCCAGAAAAACAATTCCAACATGGCCTGTCGCCGCTGCTCTTCTCCTCGCTCTCCTCGCTCCAAGTCGGATGACTGGGAAGAGTGTTCAGTTCCTCACAGCCGTTTGATAGAGTTACAGACCCAAGGGTTTCTCCCACCGGCGTTCATGGTCCCCGTCCGAGCCGGAATAGCCACCTATAATGGCGGGGAGCAAGCGGAGGGATCTCCTAATCCTTCCCCAGAGGAGCGAATATGCCTCATCCCGCATCTGCTAAGGGGCGTCAGGTTTCCTATCCACCCATTTCTTCGCGGGCTCCTGGAGTTCTACGGCCTCTAGTTGCACAACGTTACCCCTGCCTCCGTGCTGCATATAGTAGGATACATTGCCCTTTGTGAGCTATTTCTAGGCTGCGAGGCTCATTTTGGGTTATGGAAGAAGTTGTTCTTCCTTGTCCCTCGCAACCAGGGAGAATCCCTATGTCAAGTGGGTGGAGCCGAAGTATGGCGCATCGCCGAGACCGGATACCTATCCGGTACTCCCAAAAAGGCACCGGAGAACTGGCCTTCGAAGTGGTTTTATGTCAACGATGTTCCCCTTCCGGATCCAGTCCGGACAGGTCTCCCTAAGTTCAATAACGCTCCACCGAAGGCACGTCGAAGCTGGCGCCCTCGAGGCCCCCAAGAGGAGGATACCAGAGAAATACACTTTCTGATGAGTAGGATAAAGTTACTGGCCAAATCCAGGCTGACGATAATCGAGGTCATGGCAATATGCATAATGCAGGGAGTGCAGCAGCTTCAATAACGGGGGAAGCCCATGTGGCACTACAACGGGAAGATGATGCCACCCGCTATGGCCGTAAGGGTCCAGACTCCGCCACTTCTCTGGTAAGGATACTGTCCGATTTGTATAAAGGAGAATAAGAAGAATTCCTTCATATTAAACCGCGGGATGGGTTTTCTATGTACAACCTCCCAAGCTGGGTAAGTCGTCACTCTTTCCCCCGCTTCACTTATTGTTGCGTTCTTCGCCAAGATTATTTACCTCAAAATTTCCAATCAGGAACTGAGGAGGGCCGTAGAAGGAATCTCCAGCCCCTCCCCGCAGCCAGAGGACCTCGGAAGGGCCCTCGATCCAGGACTCGAAGAAGATCCGGATATTACTGTGGAGCTTGTCAACGGGATATTTTATCAGGTGAGCTGCGATGGCGCCTCAGTGGCTATTATCGCCGACTATCCCAGACTGCTACCTACGTCGCGTGTAAGCTAAGCCAAAAACCCTATCCTCCGAATAGGACTCCTTTCTGATGCCATGCCTTACACCTGAAGTGTCGTGTTTTTGCAGAGACGACGGTCAGAGCGTGGAGCCGAGCCCCGTCGACAAAGGGCGTCCGGATCAGGTAGGCTTAAGAGGAAGGCGGTTAGGGCCGAACGCTGCTACAGAGGTATGGTAAAAACCTACTATGTGATTATTGTATTTGAAATGTAACAGCGTCCTTCACGTCCTGGCAGAAAGAGGAGTAGCTGGACTATATCCGGGGATCCTGCCAATCATGCCTCCACCAGCCGGATTCCAGAACCGGCTTCGAGAGAGGAGGCGGACACGGGGCCGATGCCGCATTGTCCTCCGACAAAGGATGCGGAGATGCTCTCCACCACGAATCCGAAGTAGAGAGCGCCATGAATCACCAGCGCCGACGGGCCGTACTTCACAACAACATCTTTTCCGAAGAGGCATTTAATGCTTTCAATTTGGGAGACCATACATCCGAGCTGCTCAAGGCGGGCTTGCCCGAGCGACGGACCAGTATACCAAAGATATACGGGTAAGAAAATTTGATAAGCATGTATAGCAGTAGCCCCTGTGACTTGAAATGGTTGGAACAACTATTTTAAGGATCAATTTATGCACAGGTCCTTGTAGATAAGAATGAGCAATTGTCTTGAGAGCTGGAGGAGTGCAAGATCCAGCTAAGGGCCACGGTTGCCAAGTTAGAGGAATCCCAGAAGGCCTCATCTAGTAACATTTGTCTCAATTGTACGAAGATGTACCAGTTAGTAAGTGGCTTGTATGATAAGTCTAACAGAAAATTCTGCAGAGAATCCCGGGCTGAATCCGGAGGTCGTAAGAGATAACGAGTTGCATCTCCAAAGGCAGCTAAAAGCTGGCGAGCGTGTTCTTACACAAGTAAGGCAGGAGAAGAACAATCTTCAAGATGCCAATGTCCGGCTGGACGTCGAATTAAAAGATGTTCGCGCTCAGCTGGCGGACTCCATGAAGGAGAACAAAAGGCTTCAACGCGTCATTTATGGTAAGTGGCTAGACGAACTGTAGTACAGCTTGGCGGGGAAGCATATTGAAAGAAATTTTATTTGTAGGTATGTTAACGGGCCGCTCTGAGGAGGAGATGCCTGCGTGTGCAGGCGATTTACTGCAAGACCTCTCACAACTACACGAGCGAGCTCGGCAGGTGGTGCAGGGCATTGCTCAGGCCTTGTGGCCATCAAGCTTCCTGCCGAAGGGCATGGGGGAGCTTGTGGATATGCTTCAAGGAGCACGGAGGCGCTTCCGATTGTGGAAGATGTCAGCCTGCCGACAAGGTGCAAGAGAAGCCTGGGCTATGGTGAAGACGCGCTACACCAAGCTGGACCCAAACCATATGGCCGAAGTTGGACCGGCGGGGCCAGATGGGCAAGAAATTCCCATGAGTCTGGTGTATGACCAGGTAGTGTTAGCCGCAAAGTATTCCCAACAGGATTGTAAGCTAGATAGCCTGTTGGATGGTATAGAGGAGGAATATAGTCAGTCCAAGTGACTATGTAATTCAATGGACATAAGTAGCCCCTAGCCAGATTAAAATCATTTGTCATGGCTGACCTTTTCGCTTCAGCCCCCGGAGCCGACAGTCCGGGGTGTATCCGAATACTCGCTCAGTTATACAGAACCGGGGTATGCGTGGAAACCAGGCGTAGGGGTCATAAGTGCTTGAACAGACAAGTACCCAACTAGTTATGTTATATTACATGGATAGTAAGAAACATCTTCCAGGGAGAATAGTTTCGTTAGGGGTTCCTTTCCCTGGGTACGCATGCGGCGATGCACATGTTCGGACTGGGAACAAGGACTCATGATACAAAACTTCTGGGGATTTACGTTGTAATAAACAAAAAACATCTTTGGTTCACCGACCGAATATTCCCTTAAGAACGCTAGCTTTCGGCTTCACCCAGTCTGACGTACACATCCGGCTGAACCAGCAGTAACAATCGCAGAGGTGCTCCCTTATGCCCTAGCCGAATTAACGGGAACGTAGGGCATAAACACAAGAGCCAGGCAACCCAGCATGGCCACATCTTAAGTCATATCGATGCATATAATGGTGAAGAAAAGGCACATATGGAAAAAGAACGCATATGTGATGGGCAAAAAGCCATTAAAGTAATTATATTTAGCTTCCGTATAGGAAGCCCCCAGGTATTGCTTACATAATAGTGCGGCCGGAGTGATCCGGGCGTCCGCACAGTATTAAGTACTTTGTGTGAAGAGGAAAAAGGTCGAGAAAGGAAAAAGGAGTGAACATAATTAAAAAGGAGGGGGTAAGGAGACGAACACTGAGTTCGGCACTAGGCATAGAATCTCCGGAGTCTGGCCGCGTTCCATCGGTTCGGCTCGAGTCTGTTATCGGATGCATTACGTAAGCGGTACGCTCCTCCGGTGAGAACTTTGTCAATGACGAAGGGACCCTCCCACTTAGGTTTGAGCTTGTCCTTCTTCTTCTCCGGTAGGCATAGAACGAGTTCACCAATATTATCAGTTTTGGCACGCACTTCTCTGCTTTGGTACCGTCGAGCCTGCTGCTGAGAGAATGCGGAACGGGCTTTTGCGATGTCGCGCTCCTCCTGTAGGGCATCTAAGTTATCCTGCCGATCTAACTCGGCTTCTTTCTCTTCATACATGCGCACGCGAGGCGAATCATGTATTATGTCACAGGATAGTACTGCTTCTGCGCCGTACACAATAAAAAATGGTGTGTATCCGGTGGCGCGATTCGATGTGGTCCATAGCCCCCAGAGTACGGAGTCGAGTTCGTCGACCCAGTGCCTGTCTGATTCTGTCAAGGATCGCACTAGTCTGGGTTTGATGCCGCTCATAATGAGACCCTTTGCACGTTCGACCTGGCCGTTTGTTTGGGGATGGTAGACGAAGGCGTAATCGAGCTTAATGCCCATGTTGCCGCACCAGGTTTTCACTTCATCGGCTGTGAAGTTTGAGCCATTATCAGTGATGATGCTGTGGGGGACACCGTATTAGTGTACAACCCCGGATATGAAGTCTATCACTGGTCCGGATTTGGCCATTTTGACTGGTTTGGCTTCTATCCATTTGGTGAACTTGTCTACCATGACCAGTAAGTATTTTTTCTTGTGGCTCCCCCCTTTAGGGGTCCGGTCATATCCATCCCCCAGACCGCGAAGGGCCAAGTGATGGGTATTGTTTGGAGAGCGGTAGGGGGCATATGACTCTGATTGGCGAAGAGCTGGCAATTGACGCAATGTTGGACATGGTCCTATGCGTCTGCTCAGGTTGTTGGCCAATTAAAGCCTGTGCGAAAGGCCTTGCTGACGAGCGCCCGGGCCGCGGCGTGGTGCCTGCCGAGGCCGGCATGGATTTCAGCCAATAGATGTCGCCCTTCCTCTTCGGAGATGCATCTTTGGAGCACTCCGGTCGCACTCTTCTTATAGATTTCTCCCTCATGTACTTTGTAGGCCTTGGAACGCCGCGCAATACAACGTGCTTCATTTTGGTCCTCGGGGAGCTCCTTCCTATTTAGGTAGGCCAAGAAAGGCTCGGTCCACGGGGCGATTACAGCCATGATTTCGTGGGCCGAAAGTGTTATTTCGGTGGCGGAGGCTCCGATTACGTCTGATGGTTCGTAATCTGGGGGTGTGTTCGGATCCGTGCTAGTGTTGTCGGACTCCCCTTCCCATACCACGGATGGCTTGAACAGCCTTTTCAGGAATATGTTAGGTGGGACAGGGTCGCATTTAGCACAAATGCAGGCGAGGATATCCGCCACTTGATTGTTTTCTCGAGCCACATGGTGGAATTAGAGCCCCTCGAACCGAGCTGACATTTTGAGGACGGCATTACGGTAGGCCGCCATTTTCGGATCCTTGGCATCAAAGTCTCCGTTTATTTGTGATATTGCGAGGTTTGAATCCCCATGCACCTCCAGGCATTGAATGCCCATGGAGACTGCCATCCGAAGACCGTGCAACAGAGCCTCGTATTCGGCTGCATTGTTGGAGTCTGTGTATAATATTTGGAGTACGTATTGGACCGTGTCTCCGGTGGGAGACGTCAGTACTACACCTTCTCCCAATCCGGCCAGCATTTTAGAGCCGTCGAAGTGCATGATCCAGTTAGAGTACGCGCCATACTCTTTAGGGAGTTCGGCTTCTGTCCATTTGGCGACAAAGTCAGCCAGTACTTGCGACTTGATGGCCCGCCATGGCTTGTATGTTATGTCGAACAGAAGGAGCTCGATGGCCCATTTAGCAATCCGGCCCGTAGCGTCGCGGTTATTGATTATGTCATTGAGTGGTACTTCAGAGGCCACCGTAATCGAACACTCTTGAAAGTAGTGTCGTAGCTTCCGGGATGCCATGAAGACCGCATATGCTATCTTTTGATAGTGTGGGTATCGGGATTTGCATGGGGTGAGGACCGTGGATACGTAGTATACCGGCTTCTGGAGTGGGAATTTGTATCCGTCAGCCCCTCGTTTGACGACGAGCACTGCGCTTACAACTTGATGTGTTGCAGCTATGTATAATAGCATAGGTTCGCCAGTATTTGGCGCTGTTAGGACTGGATTACTAGCCAGTAAGGTCTTTATTTCATCCAGTCCGGCCACGGCCGCATCCGTCCACACGAAGTGTTCGGTGCGCCGAAGAAGGCGGTAAAGAGGTAATGCCTTTTCTCCTAACCTAGAGATAAAGCGGCTTAAGGCAGCCACGCATCCAGCTAGTTTCTGGATGTGCTTGAGGTCTGTTGGTATAGCCAACTGCGACAGAGCTTGGATTTTTGCCGGATTCGCTTCAATTCCTCTATTGGAAACAATGAAGCCGAGCAGTTTCCCAGAGGGCACGCCGAAAACACATTTTTCCGGGTTCAGCTTGATGTCGTATGTTCGGAGGTTATCGAACGTAAGCCTCAAGTCGTCTATTAGGGTTTCAACGTGTCTTGTTTTTATGACCACGTCGTCCACATATGCCTCCACTGTTTTGCCGATTTGCTTTTCCAGGCATGTTTGAATCATGCGTTGATAGGTTGCGTCGGCATTTTTATGCCTGAGAGGCATAGTGTTGAAGCAGAAAGGACCGTATGGTGTTATGAAAGTTGTTGCAGCTTGGTCGGACTCTGTCATCTTTATTTGAGGGTATCCAGAGTATGCGTTGAGGAAACATAGCGAGTCATGTCCTGCTATGGTGTCGATGATTTGGTCGATGCGAGGGAGGGGGAAGGGATCCTTGGGGCAAGCCTTGTTGAGGTCTTTGAAGTCGACGCATAGGCGCCAGGATTTGTCCTTCTTTGGTACCATTACTAGATTTGCCAGCCAATCCGGATGCTTGATATCTCTGATGAATCCGGCCTCGAGTAGCTTGGCTAGTTCTTCCCCCATGGCTTGCCGTTTGGGCTCTGAAAACCGCCTTAGAGTCTGCTTGACATGCTTGTATCCTTTTAGTATATTAAGGCTGTGTTCGGCCAGTCTGCGTGGGATGCCCGGCATGTCCGAGGGGTGCCAGGCGAAAATGTCTCAATTCTCGCGTAGGAAGTCTCGCAGTGCGGCGTCCATTGTGGGGCTCAACCGTGTCCCGATGGAAGCTGTCTTCGTGGGATCTATTTGATGGACCTGGAATTTGACTATCTCGTTTGCGGGTTTAAATGAGGTGGACTTGGGTTGCTTGTTGAGTATCACGTCGTCCCTGTCCATAGTGGCACACAACGTTGTTAGTTCTTCGGCTGCTAGGGCTTCGAATAATGCTTCCAGGGCTAGTGCTGCGGTTTTGTTTTCGACGCGAAGTTCGACGTCCGGATCACTGGCTAGAGTGAAGATTCCATTGGGTCCGGGCATTTTAAGCTTCACGTACCCGTAATGGGGTATAGCTTGAAAGCTTGTAAACGCGTCCCGCCCTAAAAGGGCGTGGTATCCATTGCTGAAAGGAGCCACTTGGAATGTGATTTCTTCGGACCTGTAATTCTCCGGGGTGCCGAATACCACATCGAGTGTGATTTTTCCCGCACACCGCGCTTCCCGACTAGGGATGATTCCCCTGAAGGTTGTGCTGCTTTGCTCAATGCGGCTTTTATCAATTTCCATCTTGCTGACTGTTTCTTCATAGATCAAGTTTAATCTGCTTCCGCCGTCCATGAGTACTTTAGTGAGCCGAAAGCCATCTATGATTGGGATAAGGACCAAAGCGGCTGGTGCCCGGACTGTCTGGAATTGAGGTTCATCACTGGCGCTAAAAGTTATAGCAGTGTCGTTCCACGGATTTATTTTTGCCATGTGGCATATTTCAGTGGAGCTTCGATGAGCTCGCTTGCGCCTATTGTTTGAGGCGAAAGTCTTGAAGACTGTTAGTACCGTATTGTCTTCTTTGGCGGGATGTTGTTCTGCTGTATGGCTTACAAGAAGATCCTCACCACTTTTTGCTACCTGCTGGAGTATCCAACATGCTCTAAGGTTATGTGTTGGTGTAGTGTCCGACGTGCTGTGGAGTTTACATGGCCCATTGAGCCATTCTTCCAATACGGTTCCACGCCCTGGGGTGGGCTTTGGTTTCTTGGGGATTGGATCGTCTGACTTACGAGAGTTCGCCCGTTTAGCTCGGACAAAGGTTTTAGTGAGAGCCAGACTATCCCAAAATTCTGTTTGGGTTTTCCAGTCGCTTTCCATTGCACAATACTTCTGTACTATGGTTGTCAAGTCAGCAAAGTGTACTATGTCATGGCGACTTATAGCATTAAGGATTCCTTTGTTCATGAAGTTTTTGCAGAAAAGTGAGACTGCATCCCCCTCACAACAATCCTTAACCTTGTTTAGCACAATGAGGAATCTGGCCCAGTAGCGAGGTACTGTCTCTAGTCGGAGAGTTTGGCCTACAACCAGCGCTCCCCCAGAGGTGATGTTGTCCTTGAAAATGAGACGAGCCATCGAGCCTTGCAGCAACGACACAGAGGAACTCTCAATGAAAGGACCAATGTTGGTGTCAAAACCGGCGGATCTCGGGTAGGGGGTCCCGATCTGTGCGTCTTAGGCTAATGATAACAGGATACAAGGGACACAATGTTTACCCAAGTTCGGGCCCTCTTGATGGAGGTAAAACCCTACTTCCTGCTTGATTGATATTGATGATATGAGTAGTACAAGAGTTGATCTACCACGAGATCCTAGAGGCTAAATCATAGAAGCTAGCTTATGATGATTCTGATTCTGATCGTCCCTCTAAGGGCTAAACCCTCCGGTTTATATAGACACCGGAGGGGGCTAGGGTTTACACGGAGTCAGTTACAAAGAAGGAAACATAATATCCGGATCGCCAAGCTTGTCTTCCACGCAAAGGAGAGTCCCATTCGGACACGGGACGGAGTCTTGATTCTTGTATCTTCACACTCCAATAGTTCGCACAAAGTATATAGTCCGGCTGTCCGGATACCCCCTAATCCAGGACTCCCTCAGCGGCCACTTGCATCAAATACACATGAATTAGAGGAGGTCACTTCTTTCATCCGAACATATGCTTCATGAATGGGACATGAAGACATTGCTGATAAAGTTTCCAACACTGGCTTAATGTTCATCAAAATCATGGAGGAGATAAGGATGTTGTCGATGGTCTCAACAACAATTCATCCTGGTTTTCCATGAAGATGGAATTCCATAATTATGGGAACAAGTGATAGCACTGGTCAGACCAATGGATATAATGGTGTATGCTCGAGGGATCAACCACGAGTAAGACAACATTAAGAACATCGTTGGTTCTTATTTGACTTGACGATAGCCCATACTCAAATCACAGATTGGGTAAGATGATAGGTCCATAAACTGATCATGGGGGTCAATAGATGAACATACCATCTTTCTTCAATACACATACAATATATCCCTTAAAACGAACTAAGCTAGGCAAGCTTTTATCATCCAACTCTCCAAGTTGTTGTTTGGCTTGACCAACTATCTCAGGGGTATCCAGCACGGATTCTTGGATAAGGGGTGGTTAAAAGAGAACCAACTTGATCACGAACTCAACATAGCGGTCAGGTGACAACCTAGTGATACCTCCGAGAAGATATTCGGAAAATCATGAACCACCGATATGTTACTAAGCTCAAGAACAATCTTGCTTTTCAGGGCAAGACGATATGATCAAGAGCGAGGGATTGACACAATCCTAACTCATTGATCGAAGAGTGCACCGGAAATAAGGACTAGGTAGAATAATCAGTCTTAGAATGATGATTCGGGATCCAACACGCTAAGAATGAAATTATTGTCCTTTAACTACCAAGCAACAAGGTTGCTAGGAGTACTGACTTCAAACAACATGATTCATCTATCGACGTTCCGGTTACAATAACACGGGGACCGAGAAACGAATAATGAGGGCGAGAAGTATCACTGTATCAAGAATTCATAAGATGGTGTGCAATTCCTATGATATTCTTGATATAAAAGTTGGTAATACTCCAAGGTAGAACAAAACAAAAGCTGGAGTAGCATTTTGATCTATGGCATACAACTGCTTTGACCCAATCCTGGATATGGATAAGGTACTGGGGTTTGTTTCTCCTAGTCATTCCAAAATAGATAGGCTTGACATATCACAAGAATAGTAGGCATCGATGAACACAAGTGCATAATTACTCCTGACTATCAATTAATAGACGGGGCCAGAATACAACTAAAGAGGGACAACTCAAGGAACATATAACTGTCTGAGTTGTGGATGCATAGATTAGTATATCGATTCAAGTTCAACGTATTTCTTCCGGATAGCCCATGCAGAAAGGTAGAACTGGCAGAATTACATCATATAATTGAGAACTCATCAAGAGCACTCTAGTTGTCATATTTTGGTTCAAAGAACTTATGCCATAAGCAGTTCATGATATTGGAAGAAGGAAATACCACGGACCTCGAGGACTATCACAAAGGTTGCTAATAACCTAAAGAAACTAGCAAACACTATCAACATGAAGTAGGCAGGGTAATTCTTGGGTTCAAAACCCATGAATAGAATACCTACTAACTAAATTGCATCACGGGATGCTTTCGAGGATGACGGCCAGAATCATCACACTGGGTACACAAATCATGGCTAGCTTACTAGGTGGTACTCTAAGACACCTAGGGTCATAATACTAGCTCCAACCTATATACCGAGGCAATGAAGTACCTCAACACACTAGTTAGTTGGTTAATCTGTCCCAAAGAAACATCCGAAATGGAAGAAGGGATTTGCAAATGCATTAGACTATTTAGAAACCTGGGATGACTTGGATGGCATAACGGTTGTAAATGCTCAAAAATATTAGAGACATCCTGCAAAATGGTGGCATAACCACTCAACATCACAATATCAAGGTTCCGAGATCAACGGTCAACACACGGAGGTGGTAAGAACTGAACTAACGCTTGAATCCATCAATCTTATAAGTCTACAGATTAGTAACACGTGATCCTAATAGAAAGAAAAGAAAGCCTAGTTCCTTAACCCCGCAGGAAACATAGGATGACTCAAATCAGAAGGGCATAAGGTAAAGGAGTAAAAAGAGCCTTACGTTCCCATCCACAATCAATTCCCTTATATAACTAAAGAATTTCTAGACTCAACTTCGACCAGTTTGGCTTGGTAAACCTACAGGCAGTCAGGCTCTGATACCAAAACTGTCAGGACCCCAATTCTACGCCACACCGGTCTAGCATGTAACACCTCATATCAGTTTGGGGTCTCACGTACGGTATTCCCACGGGTGTCGCCTTACCATGCCCGGGACCGTTTACGCCTTTTGGCACACGTATATGATAGTGTCACTAGCATCCATATGACAAAGAACCCGGGCTGACATGGCTAGTCATGAACCCAAAGTGGCACTAACTTACAGGGACATGCATACATGACCCAGCAACGAATGTGTCAGTCATCAGCGAGTGAATCCGGGCTGTAGCAGCTGGGCTAACAGGACTCCGGTAGACACTGCGTGACATTTCCCTGCAGGGACAGACACATGAACGAAGAAGGACACATGCCGGCCAACCTAAGTGTTCCGGAGCAGTAGCAAGCTACCAGGGCTCAGTGGAAGCACTAGGAGACATTTCCCGATAAGAGAGGCTACCAAGGATAAACAACTAGATAGTCAGATGCCACACATACCAAGCATTTCAATAACATACACACAATATGCTCGATATGTGCAAATACAACATGGCATCACAACATGACTCTACAACTCAAGTACTTTATTCAATAGGCTCCGAGGAGCGAGATATTACAAACATGGGTCTCATGACCCAACATTCAGAGCATACAAGTCAAAGCACAAGCGGAAGCTTAACATGTCTGAGTACACACATCTACAAATGAAAAAGGCTGAGAAGCTTGACTATCTACCAGATCCTATCGAGGGCACAAGATCGTAGCTGGGGTAACAAGCTAAACGTCAAAGTCCACGCGGAACTACTACTGAGACTGAAGTCTCTCTTCAAAAACATAAAATAGGCAAACATGAGGACGAATGTACCCAGCAAGACTTACATCAGAACTAACTACATATGCATCATTATCAGCAAAAGGGATGGTGGGGTTTAACTGCAGCAAGCCAGCTTTGGCTGAGTGGCTAACCTGAACTACGACTGCAAGTAACTCTTTTGAGATGGCACACACGAGTCCACATATTCACCATAACAATACACCACTATGGACCCGCTCCCATCTCCCTACAAGAAGGCCATCCATAGCACTCATGCTTATCTTGCGCATTTTAGAGTATCCACTTTCACTTCTCTATGAACTGTATAGGCAACCCAGAAGTCCTTTACCGCGGACATGGCTATTTGAATAGATCATATTAACCTTGCAGGGGTGTACTTCTTCACACACGCTCTCACCACTTACCGCCATGTACACGTCATGTATCTCGGCAGCCTTCAAGCAGAAGCCTGGCAAGGGTGTCGGCCATGACCTGACTAACAACGCAAGTCTCTAGTCCAGGTTATCGCCTATTCGGGTTCCATCCGCAAGGAGATCGTGCCGGGGTGTCGGTCACGACCCCGATTGATGTGAGAAGGGTTCCCAAGCCTACCATCCGGGTGCCACTTGGTACACCGTGCCACTTCACCTAGTCTGTCCCAAGCCCACCTGTATCGGGTGCCACTTGGTAGACTACTAGCACTACCTACAAACACCAGAAACTAGTTGCAACTCCTGGACAGAGATCAGGCTGATTAATAAGTCGAGAGGGGTCGAGTTACCAGAACCCAATGTGTGGTAGCAACTGTTCATGGATCACAAACACAGAACTTAGTTCCCGAGGACGGCTTCGATGAGACAACCCACCATGTACTCCTACATGGCCTCTCACCGCTACCTTTACCAAATCGTGTTCACGCACTTAGCTCTCAACAGTAGGACATGTTCACACACCTCCAATTCATCCCTGATGAATCATACCTGACGCAACTCTAAGCAATAGCAGGCATGATAAACAAGCATGAATGAGTAGGCACATCAAGGCTCAAACAACTCCTACTCATGCTAGTGGGTTTCATCTATTTACTATGGAAATGAAAGGTCATGCAGAGGAAAGGGGTTCAGCTACCGCAACATGTAACAGTTGAAACATTGTTGTCCTAATGCAGTAAAAGAGAGAAGGAGCAAGAGAGTGGGATTGTATCAGAATGAACAAGGGGGTTTTGCTTGCCTGACACTTCTGAAGATAGTAATAGCTCTTCGTCGGTGTCATCGAACTCATCGTCAGAACACGTCTACTGAGAGGGGACAAACATCGACAAACAAAGAATAAACACAATCAATTCAATGGAACAATATGATGCATGATCATGACATGACAATTGCTGTGATTTGGGCTAATGCAACAACAAGTCATTTTTATTGAAGTGGAATTCAAAACTACATCAAATTCCAACTCCAGAACTATTATCAAAGTTGTCCTATTCATATTTCATCCTAAACAGTGAAGTTAACTTGCACAAACATACATGAAAATGGTACAGATGGATAAATTGGATTTTTCTGATCATTTTTCATATATAAATTATTTCATTCTGACTTACGGTTGAATTTATATGAATTTTAGAAGTTTATACTATTTTCTGGAACTTCTGAATTATTTTAAATCCAGAAATCAAATAATGCATCAGCATTGCGTCATGGTGATGTCAGCAGGCCAACTGACCCGGTGCAGGTCAAACCTGACCAGTGGGGTCCACTTGTTAGTGACACAGTGCAGTCTGGGTCACAGACATGTGGACCCAGTCAACAACCATGTCAGCTTGGTCAAAGCTGATGCGTGGGCCCATCGGGGTTAGGTTAAAACTTAACAGGGGTTACCCCATGGTTAATTGGAGTGGTGGGGCCTGTCTGTCTGTGACATAGGGCAAGGTTAACGCGGTAATCAGCCTCAGGCTAATGACGCCACGTCACCTCACCAGAGTTGGACGCCGGCGAGCACATCCGACAACAGATGTTCATCGGAATCGAACTACGGGCAACCATTTCCCTCGCCGTTTGGTTCTACGGGTTCCTTGAGTTCGCGCGCATCCAGAGGAGCAGGTTAAAGGAGCTGGGGTGAGCTGGGGTGTCGGCGGTGGCGAGCGAGGTGGTGGCCGGAGTTCGGACACACGCGGGGATGCGGCTGTGTGCGCCAGGGGAGGAGCTGATCGGCTAGGTGGCATCCGCGGGCCACCAGAATCACACTGGTGCCACGGGTTCGAGCGTAGGGGCTCGGGTCGAGGGGGCTAGGCAGCCATGGCGGACGGCGGTGCTCGGGCATGTGGGCGAGGGTGCTACGGCACGGAAATGAGCAAAACAAGGGAGGGGGGATGGAGTGGAGCTGACAGCGAGGTCGTCGGCGGTCTCATTGGGCTCGGGGAGGCACAAATGGTGTCGTGGCGTTGCCGGCGATCTTGGCGGCCGAAGGGAGAAGAAGGCGATGCAAACAGCGATGCAGGGCAACCGAGCTCACATGACTCATCGAGGAGGAAGAGGTGGTCGTGGGGGATCTTCTGGAGGCGGAGAGAGGTTCAGGGGGAGGCGGTGGCTACGGTGGACAACGTCGGTGGCGACGAGCGCTTTCGGGTCTGCCCAGGAGAGGGGGCTAGGGGCCGGGGGAAGAGAAGATAGCGAGGGGAGTGGGCGAGGGGGTGCTGGCCATCTCCCAGGCGCGAGAGAGCGATGTAGGGAGGCCAGGCAGGCAGGGAGGAGGTGGAGGCCTCGAGCGCGCTGGCGTCGTCACGCCTCTGCCTACTGGCAGA
Organism: Triticum dicoccoides; assembly: GCF_002162155.2. Lineage (NCBI taxonomy): Eukaryota > Viridiplantae > Streptophyta > Magnoliopsida > Poales > Poaceae > Triticum > Triticum dicoccoides. Next base: position 276,758,940 of record NC_041393.1, on the reverse strand, counting down.
GGTTGAAGACGACAACTTCGCCCTGGTGGGCTGGGCCTCAGCTACAGTGCTGGGCCAGCTGGGCTGCTAGGTATGCTCCAGGTAAGGTTGCTCTGTTTTATTTTTTTGTTATGTTTTCTTTTGTTTAATGTTCTGCCACTGTTCAAAATTCAAAACAATTTCAAAACAGTGACAAAACCCTTTGAATAATTTTATGTTGCAGAATGGACATTTCCAAATGCACAAAAAATGTTTCAATATATTTGAAATAATATTCTAGTTGTATGAATATATCTCAAATTCAAAAAGCTATTGATTTAAATTCAAAGTCCCAAAAATAATTCCTTAAAAATGTTCCTAAATTTTGGTTTGATATATAGCTCTAGCCAAAATTCTCAAACATTGCCAAAAGACATCTTGGAAACAAAGAATGAGATTTCAAGGGTTCTTTGCCCTTATTTTATTTAAGTTTTTGAGGCTTCCACTTTCCTCAGTTCCAATTTTCAGAAATTTAGACATGATGCATGAGTGCTCTATGATGCAACTAATACAAGCAATAGTCTAGGGCCGTGACACTCTAGCAACGCATCATCTACTTATTACTTCCCAATGCCTTCCTCTAGGCCCAAATAATGGTGAAGTGTCATGTACTCGACGTTCACATAACACCACTAGAGGAGAGACAACATACATCTCATCAAAATATCGAACGAATACCAAATTCACATGACTACTAATAGCAAGACTTCACCCATGTCCTCAGGAACAAATTTAACTACTCACAAAGCATATTCATGTTCATGATCAGAGGGGTATTAATATGCATTAAGGATCTAAACATATGATCATCCACCAAATAAACCAATTAGCATCAACTACAAGGAGTGATCAACACTACTAGCAACCCATAGGTACCAATTTGTGGTTTTGATTCAAGATTGGATACAAGAGATGAACTAGGGTTTGAGAGGAGATGGTGCTTGTGAAGATGTTGATGGAGATTGACCCCCTCCCGATGAGAGGATCGTTGGTGATGATGATAGTGATGATTTCCCCCTCCCGCAGGGAAGTTCCCCCGACAGAACAGCTCCGCCGGAGCCCTAGATTGGTTCCGCCAAAGTTTCGCCTCGTGGCGGCGGAGTTTCGTCCCGGAAGCTTGCTTATGATTTTTTCCAGGGCAAGAGGCTTCATATAGCAGAAGATGGGCATCGGAGGGCCACCAGGGGCCCCACAAGATAGGGGGGGCGCCCAGTAGGGGTGGGCGCTCCCCCACCCTCGTGGCCAAGGTGTGGGACCCCTCTGGTACTTTCTTTGCTCAATAATTCTTATTAATTCCAAAAATGACTTTCGTGGAGTTTCAGGACTTTTGGAGCTGTGCAGAATAGGTTTCCAATATTTGCTCCTTTTCCAGCCCAGAATCCCGGCTTCCGGCATTCTCCCTCTTCATGATAAACCTTGTAAAATCAGAGAGAATAGCCATAAGTATTGTGACATAATGTGTAATAACAACCCATAATGCAATAAATATCGATATAAAAGCATGATGCAAAATGGACGTATCAACTCCCCCAAGCTTAGACCTCGCTTGTCCTCAAGCGGAAGTCGATATCGAAAAATATGTCCACATGTTTAGAGATAGTGGTGTCGATAAAAATAAAATACGGACATGATGGCATCATGATCATTCTTATAACAGCAACATATATAGAAGTTGTCATATGATTTCTTATGCTCAAGTAACAATCTATTCACATTGTCAAGTATGGTTCAGAACCTTCATTGAGAACTAACAACTATAACCTCAGTCATTGAAGCAATTGCAATTTATCATAACATTGGAAAGAGTTAAGAATAGAGCTTTTCAGCAAGTCCACATACTCAACTATCATATAGTCTTCTACAATTGCTAACACTCATGCAATACTTATGGTTATGGATTTTTCGTCACACACTGAGAAAGATAGGGGCTTATAATTTCGCCTCCCAACGTATTCACCTTTGGGTGATGTCAACAATAATAGTTCATGCTAACTTACATCCAGTTGGATATATATATATATATATATATATATAGGGTGGGTCTATTATGATAACACCCTTAAGAGTCTTATTCTGCACACCGCTTTCTTATTCTGATAACACCTCCGATCGAACCTGGTAGCTACAATCTCTTCCCCACCTGGGCGCCGCACCACCTCCAACCACCTTAACCCCAGCCCCAACCCCATGTTCTTCATCCCTCTCCCTGCCCCGCACCCCCTCACCCCCATCCCACCTCCTTCCTCTCCCCGCTTCCCCAACCTTCTTCCTCCTTGCTCCCTCCGCTTCCACCAGCCCCAGCCGTGGCCTGAACCACCGGATCCGGCTGCCAACAGCCTCCGGCGCAGTCCCAACCATCGGATCCGGCCGCCACCAGCCCCAGTCACGACCTCAAACCGCTGGATCCGGCCACCACCAGCCCCCAACGGGGCCTCAAACCGCCGTACCCGGCCGCCATCGGCTCCCGGCGTGGCATCAACCATCGGATTCCGGCCACCATCGGCTCCCGGCGCGCCTTTAAACCACGGGAATCGGTCACGACGGCCATGGATGCGGCAACCAACCCCCCATCTTCCCTCGGTCGTCTCTGGACTGCATCTCCATCACCGAAGGGCTCCCCTCTCCTCTGACCGGATCCGCCCATTCCTGAGGTGTGACGCCGTTCCCCGATGCCGACGAGCTGCATCGCCTATTCCCTGCTCACCCTCGTTCCTGTCTTCGTTTTCAGGTCGCCCGTCGAGGGCATGTGGTCCACTAAGTGGAGGTAGGAGGCCACGGGCAGAGAAAAAAGAGGTAGGAGGGTTCTCCTCCGGCGCCGCCCTCGTGGAGGATCCAGCGAGATCCTTCGCGCCCAGTCTACGTCGCCACCAACCAGCACTGATCTGGTTCCCCCCACGCCCCTGCTTAGATGAGATGTTCTTTCTGTCGTGGCCCTGCCTTGCCCTGCTGCCCTACATCAGCCCCGCGGTGGAGCTCTCCTAATCTGCGCCGCCCCACTCCCCTCCTATGTGGAAGCCGCTGCCGTGGTGTGCAGTGCAACCGTGGCTGTGCTAGCTCATCCACGACGGCGTGCGGTTCGGTGCATGGGGTCGTGTGGTTCGGCGCCCGTGGATGTGCTGTTCTTTTTTTTGGGGGTAAGCACGTTGCAAAAATTGCGGTGTGGTTTAGCGACGGTGGAATTGCGGTGTGGTTCGGCGCGTGGAGGTGCAGCTCGTCCACGGGGATCTTGTGTTCTTTTCTTGTTAAAAAAATTATGCTTGACGAGGCCACAGGCACCCCCAAAAGCAGTACTGATGGCGACGCCGTGCAGCTCATCGGCGACATGCGCGTGGTTTTGGACATAGCAGCGTGTAGTTCGGTAGCCACCTGATACACAGCAGTACAGTTGGATCCCATGGAGTTTTAGATACTTATTTTAGCGTTCATATTTGTAGTGCAGTGCGTATTCGTGGAAACCAAAAAATGGTTGTTTATTCTTGATGCTTTTTTTGCGTTAAAAAACTTGTTATGCCTTAAGCAGTGCAGTTAATTGTTGGATGTTGTACTCTTGACTTTGTTGTATAGTGCGGTTAATTTATAGGTATAGGCGAACAAAAAACAAGAAAACAAAAACAAACAGGAAAAATACACGAAAAGACATGCAGTCCACTCATCTATGTATGAAGTGCAAAATTGTTTCGTGTGCTTTAAAAATCAGTCGACTACATCAACGCATGCAGTGCTTTTGGTCATAGGATGTGGTTCACTTTTTAGAGTGATGTTGTTCACTTGTGTCCAAAATGAAAGTGCTAAAATTTTTAGCGCAACAATAAAGAAAGCGATGAGGTTCACTTCGATATATGTCACGGGTCACTTGCCTCCTCTCTGCAGTCCACTCTCATTCACAAAAAGTTTGAAAAAAAGACAACAAAACCCGTATGAGAAAAATTTGCGTTCGACAAAAGAAACGACGCAGTTCACATGACTGTCTGATGCAGCGCGGTTTTCCGTTTGAAGCAGTGCGTTTTTCTGTCCCACGACGATTTTGGTGTCGCGAAAAAATAGAGTGTCCGCTTTTCACTAATTTTAAAACTGCTCTTAAACTGTAAAGAATTAGAGAGTGTGTTCTACATGAAAAAGTTCCGTCTCGTCGATATCTTTCCAACAGCGTATCGTTTGGATCATTCCGACTAGCAGTTTGCAAAAATTTCACGAAAAAACAGCCGTTGCCTCTCAAAGTCAACCGCACGATTTTCAAAATTAACTAAAAACTGTAAGGAATCTCAAAACTATTTCAACATATGAAAGTTGCGCCTTGTCCGTAGCTTTCCAACGGCATATCACACGCCCCGTTTCGATGAACGGTTCAAAAACTGGAGTGAAAATAGTACCGAAAATTTCAAAAAATTTGAAAACAGAGTTCCGCGATTTAGTAAATTTGAAACTGCTCTTAAACCGTAACGAATTAGAGAAAAAATTATATATGAAAATTATGCACCTCGACGATATCTATCCAACGGTGTATCGTTTGCTTCATTCCGACGAGCGGTTTAGAATAAATCGCCAAAAACGCTCGCTGCCACTTGTCATGGGACACGCCAATTTCAAAACTGCTCTTAAACCGTGTGGAATCTCGAAAAATGTTCAACATGTCCAAGTTGCACCTAATCCATAGCTTTTCAACGGTATATTACACGCCTCATTCCGATAAACGGTTAAAAAATTAGAGCAAAAATAGTACCGAAAAAATAACGCGTGGAGTTTTTTTCGACGAGAAGTTCACTAGTCTCTATTGCAGTGCTCGTCGTCAAAATGGTGCAGTGCGCTTCTGTTGAGCGTGCAGTGCCGAAGTGGTGTGCAGAATAGTTATTCTGCTAATATTTGCAGAATAGACCATCTATATATATATATAGGGTGGGTCTATTATGATAACACCCTATAGAATCTTATTCTGCACACCAAACGCTTATTCTGCTAACAGTTTCGGACCGCGCATGACTCCTAAATCGAACCACTTTATTAACTAAAAAAACACACACACCTCCCAACGCAACCCACCTCCAACCGCAAACCTCTCCCACCTCCTTCCTCCTCCGGTGCACCAACCCTGCACCCACCCGCCCGACGCGGCCTCCTCGCCGGTCACGCGGTGTAACGCCCTCGATGCGGCTATAGCTCCCACGTGTCGAGGCACGACTTAGAGGCATAACCGCATTGAAAGCAATGTCGCAAGTCAGGCAATCATTACAACATCCCATGTAATATATAATAAAAGGGGGAGATAACATAGTTGGCTTACAGTCGCCACGTCACATCAGAGTACATAAATAACATCCATCATACAAATCACTCATGGCCCGACTACGGTGCCAAAATAGAAAAGACCCCCAACATGCGACAAGGCCCTGAATCGATAACCCCAACTAGGCACCACTACTGATCATCCGGAAAAGACACGTAGTATCGCTGAGAGTCCTCGTCGAACTCCCACTTGAGCTCGTAATCGTCAACTGGAGCAGAAACACCTGGACCTGCATCTGGAGTTGTAGTATCTGTGAGCCACAGGGACTCAGCAATCTCACACCCACGCGATCAAGACTATTTAAGCTTATAGGACAGGTACGACAATGTAAGTGGAGCTGCAGCAAGCGACTAGCATATATGGTGGCTAACTTATACGCAAATGAGAGCGAGAAGAGAAGGCGAAGCACGAGCGAGAAGCTAAAGGAACATCCTGCGCAAGCATAACTCCAACTCCGTGTCCACTTCCCGAACTCCGCCGAGAAGGGGCCATCACGGTAACACACACGGTTGATTCATTTTAATTAAGTTAAGTTAAAGTTATCTACAACCGCACATTAACAAATTCCCATCTGCCCATAACCGCGGGCACGGCTTTCGAAAGATCAATGCCTGCAGGGGGGTCCCAACTTAGCCCATAACAAGCTCTCACGGTCAACGAAGGAATAGACCTCCACCCAAGACACACCGATCAGACTCGGTATCTTGGTACAACAAGATGATTCGACAGGTTAAAACAAGTCCAGCAACACCGCCCGAATGTGCCGACAAATCCCGATAGGAGCTGCACATATCTCTTTCTCAGGGCACACTCAGATGAGCAATCCGTACAACTAAAACCAACCCTTGAGTTTCCCCGAGGTGGCGCCGCACAGGGCTCTAGTTCGAACCAACACTCAGAGGAGCACTGGCCCGTGGGGGGCTAAAATAAAGATGACCCTCGGGCTCCGGAAACCCAAGGGAAAAAGAGGCTAGGTGGCAAATGGTAAAACCAATGTTGGGCATTGCTGGAAAAGCTTTAATCAAGGCGAACTATCAAGGGGTTCCCATTATAGCCCAACCGCGTAAGGGACGCACAATCCGGGAACATAACACCGATATGACGGAAACTAGGGCGGCAAGAGAGGAACAAAACACTAGGCGAGAGGCCGAGCCTTCCACCCTTTACCAAGTATATAGATGCATTAAGATAACATAGCAATATAATGATATCCCAACAAGTAAATAAATGTTCCAACAAGGAACGGCTCCAATCTTCACCTGCAGCTAACAACGCTATAAGAAGGGCTGAGCAAAGCGGTAACATAGCCAATCAACGGTTTGCTAGGACAATGGTGGGTTAGAGGTTCAATCATGCAATTGGGAGGCTGACAAGCAAATGGTAGGCATCGTAGCAGTGGCAAAGCAAAAGAGCGAGCAAACTAGCATAGCAAAGATAGTAGTGATTTCGAGGGTATGATCATCTTGCCTGCACAGTTGTCAGAGTTGACTGGATCCTCACAAGCAAACTCAACGGGCTCCTCGGTAGCGAACTCGTCTCCCGTCTCTACCCAACAAGACAAACAAGCAACAAGGATACAATCAACCACGGGCAAGACCAAGCAATATGATGAAATGACGATATGCTATGCGGGATGCGATGCGGGATGCAAAATGCAAGATATGACAGGAAATGCATGAACCTGGCATCAACTTGGAAAACCAAGTGTGCCACTGGATAGAGGGGATGAAATTGCTTGAAAACGATATAAAGATCATTGGAATCGGAGTTACGGTTTGGAAATGGCAAGCGTTTTAAGATATGACACCGGTCTGCGATTTACAGCAAGTAGGCATCTAAATGCAACGAAATGAACATGCTACAACCACCAAACATGAAAACAAAATACATGGCAGTGATGTACACAAGATGGTTGACAAAACACTAGCACTGAGCCATAGGCAAATTCATCCCTTAAGAGGTTCAAACAAGCATGGCTAAAACGCAAATGCAAAACAGATTCCAGACTTAGTGAAATTAACACTAGTCTGAAATTTCAGATCACGATGCTCTCTTCGGAGCAGCAAAACAACATGATAGAAAATCTGAACATGACAAGTAAGAACATGGCATGGAGCTACTCAACAAGCTTAACAAAACACCCAAAGTGACCTGGGGCCAAAAGGGTTCACAAAATACTCTACCGAGCTCACGAACATAGCTCGAACACAATCAGTTTTCAGACTTAGTGAAAACTGAGGCATGCAGAAATTTAACTCACGAAGGCATGTAAACGAGCTCGATGCACTCACTACGGTGCAAGTCATGGCAAGGAAAGCATATAACCAGCAAGAAGGCACAATGTGCTAGCTACACATGGCAAGAACAAAGGCATAGCATGCATGGAACACTAACGGTAGCATCGGCAAAATCGCAAACAAGTTGACGATCTGCCCAGATTAACAACGAAGCAAAAGTTGAGCTCAATTGAGTCAACCTAGAGTACTCCACATATGTAAACAAAGACATGGATGGATAGAGCATAACATAAATATCAAAACTCCCTTACTGATCATCCTCAAAAGAGGCACGGATCATTAGGAAACAAGCTGGACATATAGCATCATGAACTAAAATATCCCAGACTTAGTGAAAATCACTAAGTCTCTGAAATCAGCAATCTCAGGTACCTCTCTTCGCAAGCTTGCACAAGACAACACACACATCCTAAAAATGCATGGGTGGCACCTCTGGAAAGAAGACAAAATGCTTAACAATTCATCCCAAAGGGGCACAGGCATATCATGCACGAATTAAACATGGAAAAAATGACAAAAGTGCATGATGAACTAACGTATCTGCAATTTAACTCACGAAGCCTCCTTCTAACAGCATTTTGGGCATCAAGATGACCTCAAATGCAAATGATGCAATGGAATGAAATGATGTACATGTCGAGTCGAAGATTTTGATATATCATATGCCCAAAACGGAGCTACGGATGCGGAGATACGAGCAGTCAAAGAATGCATAAAAATCTGGGAGTTAGGGTTTCGGGGGAGAGACGGTCAACCTAGATCTAGATCCGGCCACTGTAGCAAACACTGTTCACCGGGCGCGGTTACTGTAGCAGTCCGGTCCGAGGTCGCCGGAAATGGCCGCGGCGGCGGCCGGCGTGGAGGAAGGAGACCGGAGAAGGACGCCGGCGGCGCGGGGAGGACCTTGGGGCGGCGCGGCCGGCGATGAGGAGCCCCGGCGGAGTCGCGGCGTGGCGCGGGGCGGCGATGCGGCCGGAGGCGAGGTCGGGCGCGGTGGAGCGGCGAGCTCCGGCGATGGCGCTCGCGGTGGCGCGGGCTGCCGGAGCCGGAGAAGGAAGCGGCGGGCGCCGGGACGCGGGTGGCGGGCGACGTGGGCCGGGAGGCGGCGCGGAGGGCCCGCGGCGGGCCTTGCGGGCCGGCGGCGGCGAGGAGGTGCGCCTGCCACGTGGCGGCACCGGAGTGGTCGGGGGCGCCGGCGGACGTGTCCGGTCAGGCGGCGGACATGTCCGTCGGTGGCTGGGAGCTGTTTTTTTTAGCTAGGGTTTGAGACGAGGGGATCGGGGATTTGGAGGAGGGGGTCTATATATAGGCATAGAGGGAGCTAGGAGAGTCCAAATGAGGTGTGGTTTTCGCCCACACGATCGTGATCGAACGACCGAGACGATGGAGCAGAGTTTGGTGGGTTTTGGGCCAAATTTGGGGGGTGTCGGGCTGCAACACACACGAGGCCTTTTCGGTCCCTCGGTTAACCGTTGGACTATCAAACGAAGTCCAAAAGGTACGAAACTTGACAGGTGGTCTACCGGTAGTAAACCAAGGCCGCTTGGCAAGTCTCGATCCAATCCGGAAATGTTTAATTCCCAAACACGAAAGAAAGCTAGAAATGACCACCGGAGGAGAACGAAGCGCCGGAATGCAAAACGGACAACGGGGAAAATGCTCGAATGCATGAGATGAACACGTATGCAAATGCAAGGCACGTGATGACATGGTATGAGATGCATGAAAACGAAAACAACACACGGAGACAAGGACCCGAACCCGAGAAATAAATATAACTTGACACCGGAAACGGCAAGAGTTGGAGTACAAATGGGGAAAGTTACATCTGGGGCGTTACACGCGGCCTCCCCATCGGTGCCACCTTCATCCCCCGGTGCTGTCTTCCTCTACCCGGCCCCGCGGCCTCCTCCCCGGCGCCATCTTCATGTTCCTGACCCTGCGACCTCCTTCCTGGCGCCACCTTCTTCTCCCCCGTCCCTGTAGCCTCCTCCTAGGCGCCGTCGCGCACCCAGCCGTGCGTCACCAGGGGAGCGACCCCGCGCGGCCCCGCGCGTACCTGCCCTCGCCGCCACCCCGGGTGCGGGCACAACACCTCTGCCTACCTTCCCCAGATCAAATCCGCCTCCACGGCGGCCGTATCCGCCGCCCCCGAGGCACGGGGGTCAACTTTGACCTTCCCTGCGCTCACCGCGCCCACGGGGTCCCGCGCTACCACCAGCAAACTCGCCGGATCCGGCCTCCCTGATGGCCGTGGAGTACGAAGACGACCGGATCCCCCTCCCCGCGATGATAGGCTCTCCTCCAGCGCGCCTACCATGACCACGACGGGGAAAGGTACCCCCCACTGCCTCTCTTCAGCGACGGGGGTCGCCGGCGACTCCCCCTCCCCGTTCTGGTGGCGCTGTGCTCCGGCCTGCTCCTCCAGCGAGCTTGCAGACGACGGGAGGAGGAGATCCGGCGGTCTCCGACTGTGGCCGAGGCCGTGGCCACCACGCGCATCAACAATAGCGAGATTCCACCCCCTGGATGCACTGCAGTTCAGTTTTGGTGGGCGCCACTCTCCTCTTATGGGCGTGTGTGCAGTGCGGTCCGGCGGCGGGGTAGCCACCACTGCACTCCGGCGGTCCTCTTCCCGTCACGTACAAAAAAACATGCCCAGGTCCAATTTTTCGTTGTTGTTATCCACTGACGGCGAGCAGTGCAGCTTGCTATCATTGCAGGTGAGTTGGGGCGTCCGTGCAGTGCGCAAGCACTTGAGGATGATTGCCACGAACTTCGGCAGGAGGTTCTCCAGTTGGATTGTTGATGCAGTTTTTTGGATTGTTGCTGCAGTTTACTTGGTGTGGACAGGAGGTTCTCCAGCTGGCCCATGCAGCGAGAAGTGCAGGTTGCTCTTCGTTGCAGGTCGGATTGTTTTCGCTGTTGCTCGCACACATCACCGGTGGTTCACCGGAGCACCCCCTCGCAGCTCTCTCCTTCTCCAACATGCAGTTCACCGGCGACGGCCTTCAGTTTGTTTTGGTTGCTGTCGATGCCATCCCCGCTGCAGTATAGTGTATGTGTGTGTTTTGCGTGGTAGCCGGCTAGGGGCCTATGCTCCTGTACAATGTAAAAATAGCATGAAAATGAAGTGCACTTCTGTTGTATCCAGGTTTCAGTTCCCCCTCAATATACATTGGACATGCAAAAAAACTGTGTCAAGAGGTTCACTTCTGTCGACAGGAGAGGTTCAATTTTATTGTGTGGAGAGGTTCTCTTAACCATACTATGCACTTTTTCTGTTTTTTAGAGGTTCGCTCCACGCTAGTATGCATTTCTTTTTGTTTTAAATAATAACAAAAAGAATTGCGTGCAATCCTCTATGATGACATTGCAGTGCGCTTTCTCGTCTGATGCAACACACTAACATTGACAAATATGGTCCACTTAATCCTATGAAACAAGTTAGAAAATGATAAAAAAATCATACAGTGCGCTTAGACTTGTGTCTCGGTTCATTTTTTGCTTGATGTGGTTCACTTAGACCCAATGTGAAGTACACTCCACTTCCTCGTCTAAGAAAATTTTGGTTCGACAAAAAAGAATGATGCAGTTCGTTTGCCCGTCTGATGCAGTGCGTTTTTCTATCCGATGCAGTTCCCTTCATCGATTTTGGGTCCGTGAAAAACAGAGTGTCCGCATTTCCTTAAAATCAAAACTGCTCTTAAACCGTAAGGAATTAGTGGAAGTGTTCTACATGAAAAAGTTGCGCCTCGTCGATATCTTTCCAACGGCATATCATTTGAATCATTTCGACAACCGGTTTGTAAAAATTTCAAAAAAACGGCAGCTGCCACACGTCCTCTGCCGCACGATTTTCAAAATTAACTTAAAACCGTAAGCAATCTCAAAACCATTCCTACATATGATAGTTGCGCCTTGTCCATAGCTTTCTAACGACGTATTACATGCTTCGTTTCGACAAACGGTTCAAAAACTAGAGCGAAAACAGTACCGACAATTTGAATTTTTTTTGAAAAACAGAATCCCGTGATTTAGTAAATTTGAAACTGCTCTTAAACCATAATGAATTAGAGAAAGATTTATATATGAAAAAGATGCGCCTCGACGATATCTATCCAACGGCGTATCATTTGCTTCATTCAGACAAGCAGTTTAGAAAAAAAACGCGAAAAAACGCTCGCTGTCACTCGTCATCCGCCGCACTATTTTCAAAACTGCTCTTAAACCGTGTGGAATCTCGAAAAGTGTTCAACATGTCGAAGTTGCGCCTAATCCATATCTTTTCGATGGTATATTACACGCCTTATTGCGATAAACGGTTAAAAAATTAGAGCAAAAACAGTACCGAAAAAACACTGCGTGCAATTTTTTTCGACACGAAGTTCACTAGTCTCTATTGCAGTGCTCGTCGTCAAAATGATGCAGTGCGCTTCTATATATATATATATATATATATATATATACTAGTAAAATGCCCGTGCGTTGCCATGGGAAATGAATCAAGCATAAGTAGTATCCCTACTTGGTGCAAGGAATATGGCTAGCATGAGGGTTAAAGGCAAGCTCAACATGTTGGACGATCCATGACAATATATACTTTAACTGAGATCTGAGAAAAGATAACCCATTACGTTGTCTTCCTTGTCCAACATCAACTCTTTAGCATGTCATACTTTAATGAGTGCTCACAATCATAAAAGATGTCTAAGATAGTATATTTATATGTGAAAACCTCTCTTTCTTTATTACCTCCTATTAATTGCATTGATGAGCAAAACTATGTTTGCCAACCTTCAACAACTTTTAAGCCTCATACTCTTTATATGTGAAGTCATTACTATCCATAAGATCAATATGAACTCTTTTATTCTTTTTATTCTTTCTATTTTCTCAAGATCATAGCAAGAAAGCAAAGCCCTTGACTCAACACTAATCTTTATTATATAGCTCACTTACTCGACTACATAGACGGATCACAAAGCAAAACTCAAAACTAATTCATACAAAAACTTTATTCTACTAGATCTAGATATTACTAAAAGGATCAAACTAAGTAAAACAGTAAAGATAGGAGTGTGATGGTGATACGATACCGGGGCACCTCCCCCAAGCTTGGCAGTTGCCAAGGTGCCCATACCCTGTGATTATGCCTCCTTCTTCAGAGTTGGTGTTGTGATCTTCTTGGCGATGATGCCTCTCAAGATACGATTCCCCTTCTCGAGCTTATTGACTTGTTGTTTGAGGTCCATATTTTCCTTGCGGAACTTGCCCGTGACGGCTAAAGCTCCTTTTACCCAAGGATGCTGCATAGCTTCTAGAGAACAAGTGACACTCCTTTTCATATTTTCATAAGAAAGAAAATTAACCTTGGAAGGGATGACCGAATTTGGAATAGCTGAGCTCTGTAGTTCCCCCATCATGAATCCTGCTTGGAAGCGAGAGGTAACTTCTTGATCCTCCTTCATAGCATCTACTTTTCAACTCGGCCTCCTTCTCATCCTCCGTTGATGGTCCAAAGTGATAAGTATCGCTATTTGCTCCTGGAACTGGTGTCAGGTGAGACACCCGACTCTCCCCGACTGACTCTTGAGAAGACATATTGCTCTAAATCTGCAACAGGAACAACTCGAAACAAAAACAGAAGATTTTTGCATGATAAGGTGATTAAAACCTTCCAGAGATTATATAATGAATTTTTACCGACCAAAAGAAGTAACGTGCAAGAAAATGGAGTCCGGAAGGCGTAGAGGTGCCCACGAGGCAGGGGGGCGCGCCCAGTAGGGGTGGGCGCGCCCTCCACCCTCGTGGAGGCCTCGTGTCCTTCCCGGACTACTTCTTATTTTCCTAAATTCTTAAATATTCCAAAACGAAGAAAAATTTCCACTAGAATTGTTTTGGAGTCGGTTTACTTACCGTACCACATACCTATTCCTTTTTGGAGTCTAAAATGTTCTGGAAAGTGTCTCTTATGTATTCCTCCGGGGTTACGGTCTCAATAATATTAGTTTCAACATTTATAGGATTACCTGAGATGTAATGTTTGATTCTTTGACCGTTCACCACCTTCGAATTGGTTCCTTCGAAGTTGTTGATTTTTATGGCACCGGAATGATAGACCTCCTCGATAACGTAAGGACCTTCCCATTTAGAGAGAATTTTTGCTGCAAAAAATCTTAAAAGAGAGTTGAATAGCAACACATAATCACCTACGTTAAACTCACTCTTTTGTATCCTTTTGTCATGCCATCTTTTGACTTTTTCTTTAAACAGCTTGGCATTCTCATAAGCTTGGGTTCTCCATTCATCTAGTGAGCTAATATCAAATAACCTCTTCTCACCAGCAAGTTTGAAATCATAGTTGAGCTCTTGAATGGCCCAATATGCCTTATGTTCAAGTTCGAGAGGTAAGTGACATGCTTTTCCATAAACCATTTTGTACGGAGACATACCCATAGGATTTTTATATGCAGTTCTGTAGGCCCATAATGCATCATCAAGTTTCTTGGACCAATTATTTCTAGATCTATTAACAGTCTTTTAAAAAATTAATTTGAGCTCTCTATTACTCAATTCTATTTGGCCACTAGACTGTGGGTGATAAGGAGATGCAATTCTATGATTAACATCATACTTAGCAAGCATTTTACTATAAGCACCATGAATAAAATGTGAACCACCATCAGTCATTAAATATCTAGGGACTCCAAACCTCGAAAAAATAACTTCTTTAAGCATCTTAATAGAGGTGTTGGAATAGCTTATACCCACTTAGTAACGTAATCAACAACAACTAGAATATGTGTATATCCATTAGAGGCAGGAAAAGGTCCCTTATAATCAAAGCCCCAAACATCAAATGGTTCAATAACAAGAGAATAGTTCATAGGCATTTCTTGACGTCTACTAATATTACCAATTCTTTGACATTCATCACAAGACAAGACAAACTTACAGGCATCTTTGAAGAGAGTAGGTCAATAAAAACCGGATTACAATACCTTATGTGCAGTTCTATCTCCAGCGTGGTGTCCTCCATATGGTTCGGAGTGACACTTGCATAGGATCTATTCCTGTTCATGCTCAGGTACACAACGTCTAATAACACCATCTACTCCTTCTTTATAAAGGTGTGGGTCTAACTGGCTGGAGGATTCACAGTTCTCAAGTGTAACAAGTATTCAAATCATGCGGACAGAAAGACTTCAGTGATGCCAAACACTCTTTGGGCTCTGGGTGGTTTGGGCTTTGTCCTCGCAAGGATTCTCTCTCAAAAGCTTCGGCGGTGGGTTTCTCTCAAACCACAAAAGCCGTGTACTAACTCTGAGCAGCCACCAATTTATGGTGTAGGGGGTGGGCTATTTATAGCCACTGGGCAACCCGACCGGATTTGTCCGAAATGACCCTGGGTCACTAAGGAACTAACACGTGTTGCAACGGTAAGATTTCAAACACACGCGGCAGCTTGACTTGGGCTACAAGAAAAGCTGACTTATCCAACACAAGATAAGATTTGCTCTCATTGTCTTCTCTCGAAGACATAGGATTTGGTTGAGCATCACTTCAGTCACTCTGACTTTGTTCACTTGGACCCCACTTAACAGTGCGGTGGTTCCTATGAATCAACAAAGAAGAAAAGGAAACAACGAAACAACTAAGTCTTCGCGCTCCATAGTCTTCACTCAATGTCTTCTCGTGTCATAGTATTCAATGTGAATATCTTCACAGACCACCATTGTCTTCATACATTTTAGGGGTCATCTGTGTTATCCTGCAATTCTCACAAACACAGTAGTCCCTCAACCAGGTTTGTCGTCAATACTCCAAAACCAACTAGGGGTGGCACTAGATGCACTTACAATCCCCCCATTTTTGGTGATTGATGACAAACAGGTTGAAGTTTTCAACGGGGATAAAAGTATGTGAAATTGTAAAGGATTAATATATTGTCTTCATAGATGGCAAAAAGGCTCCCCCTGAAGATGTGCATATAAATGTTTTGCGTTGGAATGCAAATGCACATGGTAGGTTGTACTTGTGGAGATCTTCTTCACCATATGAAGACAATACATCATGCATGAACAGATATACAGGTATGATGACATGCATAATGAAAAATGGACGTCTGCGGAATGAGTTCATGCGGGATTTATTGTCGCATCACACAGAATAACAGAAATATTAGCAGACGACGATCAAGTTTAAGTGTTACAACTCAAAGAACCAAATGTATCAAAACGAGAGTTGTAAGCACTATGCAAAAAGTATATCAACCACCCATCATGACCCGCTTTAAGACTATCAACATATGCTTCTCCCTCTTTTGTCAGTAAGGACCAAAAAGGTTTGAAGACATAGTCGCTACTCGTTCCCATGAGGAGTAGGTGAAGTAGCAGGGTCGTCATTGAGGTTTGGTGGTGCAGAAGAACTTGGTGCAGTGTCGACACGCGCTGAGGTTGGAGGTGGTGAGGTAGCAAACTGGCGAATGAAGAAATCTTGAGTATTGAAGCTTTTGCCATTGAGAATGTAGAAGACCAATGTCTTCATTGCACCTTCAAGCTTTGCTGAGGAGGAATACCCTTTGATGGGCCATAGAGTTCGCCTAATGATATGATAGATAGTGCGGGGCAGATACTCTAGGTCTTCAACAAGGAATTCCTTGGGATACTCAGCATCCTGGGGTAGTGGCTTCATCATACTAAGCATCTGGCTCATGTTGGGCTCTAGCTTCTGAAAGATGCTCTCCAATGCATCGCGGTGAAGCTGACAACCAGGTTCATACAGTTCGCCGGGAGTGGAGAGGCCGGTAAGCTCAATGAGATCAAAGGCTTTGGCTTCATGATGAACATTGCCCGTCATCCACTCAAGGACGCATGTTGTTGTATCCCTGTTGTAGCTGCGAATGTGGAGGGTTGCATAGAATTGTAGTAGAAGTTCTTCATTCCAATGTTCCTTGTCGATGACAAACTGTAGTAGGCCAGCATCATGAAAGCAGTCAAGGGCTTCTTCTAGGCAGGGCGGACCAGCAACAGCTTCAGTGTCCAGATGCATATGAGGAAATATGCGCTCCTGATTGTATAGAATACAGGAGTAGTAGCTGCGCTGCTAATAGCTCCAGGACCGATCGGATGATATTCTTGGCTTGGAATATGGGTTCTTGCCAGTATTGAAGAAGGTGTTGTGTGCAATGAAGCCGTTGACATTGAATGAGCCTGGTGCCGATGCAGTACCTGGGAACCTTGGCAGCCTTGGTTTTGGCTTCTGAACCTGAGGCCTGTGCTCCACATGATAGTCAAACTGAGGTCCAGGAGCAGGCGGAGGAACCATAATTGGCCATCTGACAGGAACAAGCTCGCCTTGGTAGAATGCATGCTCAATGGTGTGGGGCCTTGGAGGCAGAACTGGAGCAGTGGCAGCAGCAGAGGCATCAGGCTGCACATTTGTTGCAGGAGCAACATAGGCTTCAAGCATAGTGTTCACTGCAGGCGCCACATTGTCTTCAGCCATGACAACGTCATTGGCTTCAGAGGTGTTGTTGGTGGCCGCCTCAGGATTCTCAACCTCCACTTGAGGAGCTGGAGGGTCGGGCACAAATACGTTCTCCTCGAGAACAACTTCTTGGGTGGTAGGGGGAGTAGCAACATGCTCTTCTTCTTGTCTTTCTTCGGCTGATGCAGCCGGATTGTCTTCAGCAACATTTTCTTCAGACGAGGGAACCGTCACAGAAGGATTATCTTCAGGGAACACTTGACGTGCCACTGAGCTGGACTGGTTTGAGTCTTCTTCTGTGATGGTGGTCATGGAGACAGAGGGCTTGAGACCTTTGCGAAGCCGTTGAAACACGGGCGACGCCTTTGGCAAGGGTGTGGTCTCCATGTGATTATCATCATTCACCAACGGACTGGTGGCTTGCGCTGGTGGAGGACGGGGTCTACTTGGTGAATCTTGACTTGGAGTTGCTGGTTGGGGGCGATCAGCCCACGAGGCATCTTGAGAGATTGGCATCAAGGGACGACCAATACTGATGAGCTCGCTATTCATGAGAACAGGCGATGATACCATTGGGCGCTTAATTTGAGGAAGGACTGCATCATCTTCTACATTGTCTTGAGGACCAATGTCTTCAGTCGTGATGGTTGTCAACAACTAGAACTTCTTGAGGCTTAGGAGCCTCTGTGGAAGCAGACTCATGGACTATCAACCGACGCTCTTGATTCTCAGGTTCAGGGTGAGCAAAAGCAATGGGTTCAACTACAAGGGGCTCTGTGGGAGCAGCCCGATCTCTCTTCTGGGTTTTTCTATTCTTGGGGTGTGGTGCATCATCAGTAGTGTGCTTGATTTTTCGCTTTCTGGCTTCGGCTTCAGCCGCCTTGGTTTTCTACTGATCTGAAGCCACTGTGGAGACCTTAGGCTTCGAGCCCGTCATGCTAGATGGGAAGACAATGTGGGGTTCTTCCCGCCGTGGGGCTTCAGTCTAGGCCACATTGTGCTTCTTCTTCTTCTTGGCAGCCATCTTGGGGTCAATGCCAGGACGCCCAAGAGCCTTGTGCTTTTCAGCTTCGTTGTAAGCCTGAACACATTTGGCAGCAAGATTTTTCATGCGCTCTCTTGAGCCTTTAGCTTCCTCACGTTTCGTGCGAAACGCCTCCTTGAGGTCATTCAACATCACCTTGAACTTCTGAACATCAGCCACACTAAGCTTGGCCACATGCTTCTTGAACTGCTTTTTCTCAAAGTCAATTTTGTGCTTCAATTCAACAACTCGTTGAGCCAGAGCCAGATCAGGAGCAATTGCGCATTGAAACGAGACGCTGATGCCAATGGGGAGTTGAAGATCATCAAAACTGAGATATTGATTGTCGAACCACTCATCAATGAAACTGTGCAAGATATTCACATCAAAGAGGGGCAGATGATTGAAGATCTCCGCCTCTTGCTTGCTCTTGATCAGCTGCTCGAGAGCATCATTGCCAAATTCTTCATCTGAAGACAAATAAGTGGCTTCAGATTTGTTTCTCAGAACGGCAGCTGGTGTCAGTGCTTGACTCTGTCGCTGAACAGGTTTCTTCTATGGCTTCTCACTCTTCCTGTAGATGTGAGAGAGATCTTCAGAGGTGTTACTGGGAGCAGGAGGGGTAGTTGCCAATGGCTTCACTCGTGAAGCTTTTGGAGCAGCAAATGACTTTGAAGCTTTAGCCTTCTTTTGCTTCTGCAGATTTGGAGAAGGATCTAGAGCTTCATCAGAGTCAGCACCATCTTCAGAATGATCCACTTTGGCACCTTGGACAACAATGTGGGTGATGAGGGCTGCAAGGTTGTAGAAGGGGCCGATCCTGTTCTCATTGGCTTCATGGGTGCCATCGTCCCGAGGTGAAGAAGGACCAGGGTTAAAGTCTAGCCCTAGAGCCTTCTTGTTCTTCGTAGCTGAGTCTTTGGCAAACTGGTAGTTGCACTTGAACAGATGCTCTTCACGGCACCACAACAGAGAAGAAGGATCAGCGTTCTCTGGCTGCGGTCCGCGAATCATGCAAAGATAGAATTCTCGTTGGATGGCTTCAGGAAGGGACTGGGGTTGAAGATTTTTGTACACAATATCTCCCCAGGGTCCCTTGATGGCATTCTTCTCTGCATATTCTTCAGTGACAAAGCGGTACTTGAACCATTCCTCATCCCAATATCTTCGAATCCACTGGATTCGATTCTTGCGGCCGGTATAGGTTTCCTCAGGGTCTGTTTTGTACAGCTCATGCAAATCTGGAGACAAATCCTTGGAAGTGTTACCACGGCGCTGTCTGCCACCCTTTCTCGCTGACTTCTCAGTGGCCATGAAGCTTAATCTAAAGGCTTCATTACTTGCAATGCCTTCAAACGACTGGTCAGACAAGAACTGGCTTCAGGTGAATTGATGTGACTCTGCATGAATTCTGCAAACGAATGCAGACTATGAGAACCAAGGGATTCTCCCATGGACATGTACCTGTGACAGCATTAGAGGTGCGAGGGAAGGGGAAGAGGTCATATGCATTCTCAGAAGATTTTGAAGATAAATCAGTTTGAAGACATTGACCTCATAATGCGAAGACATTCACTTATTTGATGAGAGTTGGTTACAGAGTTGTACAAATCCAAGAATAAGTACAAGTGAGGAATCTAACTTGTAAAGAAGCATAAGTGAATAGAGTAGGCAGAATATGAGATGCAGAATGAGATAGATTCAAGTTTGGAGATCTAGAAACCATTTTTGGTAAGGACGGATGAATCTATCAGATCGAAAAGACGGTAAAAAGTGAAATTTAATTACCACATGAAGAACTGCTAGATGGAGCGAAGGTGGAGGCCGAGCAGTTCGATCTCCCGTGCCCTAATTTGGTGACGGAAGACACCTACGGCGATGGCGGAGAGGACGAGGTCCGCGACCGGCGTGAGGACGGCGTCAAAGAAGTCACGGCAACTACGCGCTTTGTCGTCGATGTCGTCGAGAGCTAGCGGAGGCGCTAGGGTTTGCAAGAGGTGGCGAGGAGGAATAAGAGTTTTTGACCGAGACGTGATGGGTATTTATAAGGAAAGAGACGGCACATCGCAATTACGCAGGTGCCCCTGGCGGTTCACATCTGACAGACACGTGGCAAACATGGAACACCTTGGGAGTTGTTCCATGTTCCCACGCACGCCTGGATTGTCGGGGTGGTCGTTCTGAATTCTCCGGGTTTCAGGCAAATAGGATAAAGCATTAAAAACAGATATAAATGTTTGTCAGATTGACTTCAGCTGACAAGGTCTCAGTGAAGACAATCAACAGTTTTCAATAGAATGCTTATGATTTGGACAGATAGAGTTGAGGTAGAAGCATAGATAGGTTAGGGTCCGATCACATTCACTTTGTTCAAAAGATTCAACACGAAGCCATAGCTATAAGTGAATGTTGTAGAGGACAGAACACAAATAAATATATATAGCTAGTATAAGGCCAAATCAACCATCTGAAGTTAAACTTGAATATAAGCCAAGGATGAATATGAATCCAATATGAAAACTATGCAAACATAACGCCAAGAGAAGCACTTCAAACAAAAGTTTGGTGGTGGCGTTACCCACCGTATAGGATGTATTAGACCCAGACACGGCACACAATTATTATGGCACTCCGAAGTCAAATTCTGCATTAATGTATTCACACTTAGAGTGTATGTCTTCATTGATTGAAGATACATATTACTTCGTGTGTTGCACATCTAAGTCATCTAAATGCATAAGTGTTAGGATGTGTGCCTAATCATAGGACATTTGAGGATTCCAAGATATTTAGCTCACACCACAACTTGCAAAACCTTTTCTCATCCAAGGGCTTTGTGAAGATATCAGCCAACTGCTCTTCTGTCTTGACGTGAATGATATCAATATCTTCCTTCATAACATGATCTCTGAGAAAGTGATGACGAATTTCAATGTGCTTTGTCTTCGAGTGCTGAACTGGGTTGTTGGCAATCTTGATGGCACTCTCATTATCGCAGTAGAGAGGCACATTCTTTAGATGGATACCATAGTCCTTGAGAGTTTGCTTCATCCAGAGAAGTTGAGCACAGCAAGATCCAGCAGCAATGTATTCAGATTCAGCAGTGGAGGGTGATACATAGTTCTACTTCTTTGAAGACCAACAGACAAGAGACCGTCCCAGAAAGTGACATGTGCCTGATTTGGCTTGCGATCAACCTTGCCACCAGCATAATCAACATCTGAGAATCCAACTAGATCAAACTCTTAGCCCTTTGGATACCATAATCCTAGTGTTGGGGTGTAAGCCAAATATCGAAGAATTTGCTTCACAGCTAAGTGATGCGATTCCTTTGTTGCCGCTTGGAACTGGGCACACATGCAAACACTAAGCATTATATCTAGCCTAGATGCACATAAGTAAAGCAAAGAACCAATCATGGAGCGGGATACCTTTTGATCGAACTCTTTACCATTGTCGTCGGGACCCAAATGACTTTTGGTTGGCATTGGCGTCGTGTATCCTTTGTAGTCCTGCATTCCAAACTTCTTCAGGCAATCTTTGAGATATTTTTCTTGAGATATGAAGATGCCATTGCGTTGTTGACGGATTTGGAGACCCAGAAAGAACTTCAGCTCGCCCATCATGGACATTTGATATTGCTCTTGCATCATGTGACCAAATTCATCACTATATTTCTTGTTGGTGCAGCCGAAGATAATGTCATCCACATAGATTTGGCACACAAATAGTTCACCATCATATGTCTTCGTGAAGAGTGTAGGGTCTAGTGACCCAGGTTTGAAGCCTTTGCTCTTCAGGAAGTCTTTGAGTGTGTCATACCAAGCACGAGGGGCTTGTTTGAGGCCATACAGTGCCTTGTTGAGCTTGTATACCATATCAGGATGTTTTGGATCTTCAAAGCCGGGAGGTTGTGCGACATATACTTCTTCTTCTATCTTTCCATTGAGAAAGGCGCTCTTCACATCCATTTGATACAGAAGGATATTGTGATGATTTGCATAGGCTAGTAGTATGCAAATGGCTTCAAGCCTTGCCACCGGAGCAAATGTTTCATCGAAGTCAATTCCTTCCACTTGAGTGTAACCTTGTGCAATGAGACGGGCCTTGTTTCTGACCAGTTGACCATGCTCATCTTGCTTGTTGCGATATATCCATTTGGTGCCAATGATATTGTGCTTCTGAGGATCAGGACGCTTGACCAATTCCCACACATTATTCAACTCGAACTGTTGGAGCTCTTCTTGCATAGCTTGAATCCATTCAGGTTCCATGAAGGCTTCATCAACTTTCTTGGGTTCAGATATTGAGACAAATGCAAAATGCCCACAGAAGTTGGTTAGCTGTGTTGCTCTTTGAGTTGCTTTTGAACGAGTAAGTGGACCAGGAGCATTCAAGCTGTCAATTATCTTCTCAATCTGAACTTCATTTGCAACACAAGGATGGGCAGGACGAAGATTTTGCTCTTGCTGATCAATGTCATTATTTGGGGAATTGTCTTCAGGCTGAGCATTGTCTTCAGGTTGATTAGGTGCAGAAATGACAAGTTCCTCTTCAGATTGATTCTCAGAGGGTATGATATCTCCAATTCCCATCTGCTTGATAGATTCACTTGGAGGTGCTTCATCTAGCACATTTGGCAGGTGCTCTCTTTGCGAGCCGTTAGTCTCATCGAACTGCACATCCACAGTTTCAACCACTTTATAGTGAAAGAGGTTGAAGACTCTGTAGTAGTGCGAATCCTTTCCATAACCAAGCATAAAACCTTCATGTGCTTTCGGTGCAAATTTTGAAGTGTGATGTGGATCCTTGATCCAACACCTAGCGCCAAATACTTTGAAGTAACTTACATTTGGCTTCTTACCAGTTAGGAGTTCATAGGATGTTTTCTTCAGAAGCTTGTGAAGATAAACACGGTTGATGATGTGGCAAGCCGTGTCAATGGCTTCAGGCCAGAACTTCCATGGAGTCTTGTACTCATCAAGCATCATTCGGGCCATCTCAATGAGAGTTCTGTTCTTGTGCTCGGCGATGCCAATCTGCTGAGGTGTATAAGGAGCAGAGAACTCATGAGTGATACCAAGTGTATCGAGATAGAGGTTGAGGCAAGTGTTCTTGAATTCAGTGTCATTGTCGTTTCTTATGTGCTTGATCTTGACGCCATAGTTCGTCATGGCACGATTGGCAAAGCGTCTGAAGACATCCTGCACTTCAGTCTTGTAGAGGATTATATGCACCCAAGTATATCTAGAGTAATCATCAACAATGACGAAGCCATAGAGGCAAGCAGTAGCAGTGAGAGTAGAGTAGTGAGTAGGGCCAAATAGGTCCATGTGGAGCAACTCGAAGGGTTGAGATGTAGTCATGATTGTCTTTGAGGGATGCTTGGCCCTAGTCATCTTTCCAGCTTCACAAGCGCCACACAGATGGTCCTTCTTGGACTTGACGCCTTCGATGCCCACGACATGCTTCTTCTTCGTGAGAGCGTGCAAGTTCTTCATGCCAGCATGCCCTAGCCTTCGATGCCAGAGCCAGCATTCTGCCAAAGGCAGCATTCTGAAGCCTTTGCTAGAAGACATACGGCCATCTGTGGTCCTGCTGAGAAATCTACCATATATAGATCGTCTTTTCGATACCCTTCAAAGACTAGAGACTTGTCAGATTCCATTAGTACAAGGCATCGATATTTTCCAAATAGCACAATCATGTTTAAGTCAGAAAACATTGAGACAGACATTAAGTTGAAACCAAGGGATTCAACAAGCATCACTTTATCCATGTGCTGATCCCTTGATATAGCAACTTTGCCTAGACCCAATACCTTGCTTTTACCAGTGTCAGCAAATGTGCTGTGACTTTTGTCTGATGGGCATAGCGTTGAATCCATCAGAAGACTTCGATCGCCCGTCATGTGGTTAGTGCATCCACTGTCCATAATCCATTCTGAAGTACGAGGTGTTGTAGCCTACAGTGCAGTTTGGGGGATAGGCTTCACCAAGCGAGTTGTGAAGCATAAAAATTTGACGAACAAGTGGAACATGAAAATTCAGATCTTGGTTAGGATAGATAGGGTGAGTATCAAGAAATCCTGGAACGAAGTACATAGTAAGACCATTTGAGCATTTTATCTTGCGCCCTACAAGATGTTTAAGGTCCCCAGCATTAGTTTTGGATGCCTTTGATTTCCGGCTGGAGACCTTTCCCTGCAAATGAGAGTTAAGTTTTCTTAACCACCCACATTTTCAGGGGTGGCTTAGAAGTAATGAGTCTAAGTGTAGCATCTGAGAATTTGGCTTTGGAGCCCTAGTAAATATCCTTGTAGCAGGTGAATAATACTCATAGGAATAAGCAGAAAAATTCTTTGTTCTATGAACATAGCGGTTTGAGGAAACACGCTCATATTCATGGGTCTGAGTATGATTTCCGTGCAAAACATTGACGTTAGGGTGACTCATATGAGTCCTAGGTCTGTATGAAGCTTTTGGACCATATGAAGCCTTTGGTATGGGATTTGTCTTCTTCACAAGTGGTGTCATGATGACATTCACTGAAAGATTCTCAAGACAACTTTTGGGAACCCATATCTTATTCATAGGTGGCCCATTCCTGCAGTTAGTACCAATATACCTGGCAAACACTTCACCATTCTGATTCTTAAACAGTTTATAGTTTGCATCAAAGGATTCATCAATGATAATGGGGTTAGCACAAGTGAAACCAGATAAGGTGGATGGATCAACTGGAGGTTCCTTTGCAGCAACCCATGTGGTTTTGGGGTACTGCTCAGGCTTCCAGTACGACCCATCACCGTTCATTTTCCTCTTGAAACCCAACACCCTCCTTGCTAGGGTTTCGGTTCGGAATCTGCTTTTTGAGGACATCTCATAATGTCTGATGCCCTTTCAGACTTTTGTACATCCCTGTCTCAAGCAGTGTCTTCAACCTGGCATTCTCATCAGCAATAGTAGTGGTATCCTCAGCAGAGGGGTTAGTTACCACATCAGCAGTTGAAGATATTGCAACCGTAGCAGCAGTAGAACATTCAGCAATAGAACCAGCGTTATCACGCTCAATGCATTTTAGGCATGGTGGTTCAAATCTTCCTGAGCGGGACTGATTTATTGGGCGCGAAGTGACTCATTTTCCTTTTGAAGATCTTCATGATCCGATCTCAATTTCTCAAGTTCATGCTTCCTTTGAAGATAATCATAGGAAAGCTTTTCATGAGAGTTTGTGAGCGATTCATGTCGACCTTCAAGTTCCTGGTACTTAATATGAAGATTTTTTATGTCTTCAATTAAGGACTGAGACTTGGTCATTTCCACATCCAACAGGTCATCGCTTTTGTCTAACAGTTTTTGAGTATGTTCCATAGCTTTCTGTTGTTCAGTTGCAATTTTAGCAAGTGTTTTGTAACTAGGTTTGGATTCACCATCAGAGTCATCTTCACTTGATGTTTGAAAGTAAGCATCGCATGATTTTACCTTGGCACCACGTGCCATGAAGTAGTAGGTGGGAGGCGAGTCGTCCTTGTCATTATCATCAGCGTTGGTGATGGAGCCATTGTCTTCGGTGTTGAAGATGGACTTGGCGACGTAGGCTGTAGCCAGAGCCAGACTCGCAACACCAGAGCCCGACTCCTCCACAGATTCCACCTCCGCCTCCTCAAAAGCTGACTCCTCCTCTGAATCCATTTCCTTGCCAACAAAAGCACGACCTTTGCCAGATGAGCTCTTCTTGTGTGATGAAGACTTGGAAGAAGACTTTGAGGATTTCTTCTTCTTGTTGTGATCAGAATCATATTCTTTGCTCTTCTTCTTCTTCTTCTTCTCATTGTCCCACTATGGACACTCAGAGATGTAGTGACCAGGTTTCTTGCACTTGTGACAGGTTCTCTTCTTGCGATCATAGGCAGAAGCTTCATCATTCCTTGAGCTGGATCGTGAAGACTTTCTGAAGCCTTTCTTCTTGGTGAATTTCTGGAACTTCTTCACAAGCATAGCAAGCTCCTTTCCAATATCTTCAGGATCACCAGAACTGCAGTCAGATTCTTCTTCAGATGAGGAAGCGGCAGCCTTTGCCTTCAAAGCTCGAGTTCGGCCATAGTTGGGGCCATAGATATCTCGTTTCTCAGATAGTTGGTACTCATGTGTGTTGAGCCTTTCAAGTATGTCAGACGGATCGAGAGTCTTGAAATCAGGGCGTTCTTGTATCATCAGGGCTAACGTGTCAAATGAGCTGTCAAGAGATCTTAGTAGTGTCTTCACTATCTCATGCTTCGTGATCTCAGTGGCGCCGAGTGCTTGGAGCTCATTTGTGATATCAGTGAGGCGATCAAATGTGAGCTGGACATTCTCGTTGTCGTGTCTCTTGAAGCGGTTGAAGAGGTTGCGGAGAGTACTGATACGTTGATCTCGCTGAGTTGAGACACCTTCATTGACCTTGGAGAGCCAGTCCCGGACTAGCTTCGACGTTTCCAGAGCACTCACACGGCCATACTGTCCTTTGGTAAGGTGACCACAGATGATGTTCTTGGCAGTAGAGTCCAGTTGAATGAACTTCTTGACATTAGCAGGGGTGACACCTTCACCAGTCTTGGGAACGCCATTCTTGACGACATACCATAGATCGACATCAATGGCTTTAAGATGCATGCGCATCCTATTCTTCCAGTAGGGATATTCAGTTCCATTGAAGATGGGGCATGCAGCGGAGACTTTGATTATCCCTGCAGTCGACATAGCTAAACTCCAGGTGGTTAAACCGAATCACACAGAACAAGGGAGTACCCCGCTCTGATACCAATTGAAAGGGCTAGTTATCGACTAGAGGGGGGGTGAATAGGCGATTTTTATGAAAGTCTTCAAAACATGGGAGTTTCGAAGACAAACAATATAAACAACACTTATTCGAATGCAGCGGAAGGTAGACTACACTAGACAAGCCATAGTCAAGTATTCAATGGAGTGAAAGCACGAAGACTAATAGCAGCTAGGTAGAAAAGATCAGGATGGAAGATAGTATGAAGCCAATCAGAACAGATAGTGACACAGCAAAGTCAAACAGATAATGCAAGCAGGCAATGACTTCACGAAGACAAACTGTAAGTAAAGGGAAGTAAGAGATAGAACCAGTGGCTTGAGAGGGACAGGGATTTGTTCGACCAGTTCCAATTGCTGTGACAACTGTACGTCTGGTTAGGGAGGCTGAGATTCAACTTAGAAGACCGCGTCTTCACCTTATTCCCCTTGAGCTAAGGACACTTAGTCCCCGCCCAATCACTCTGGTAAGTCTTCAAGGTAGACTTCCGAACCTTCACAGACTTCGTTCACCGGCAAACCACAATGGCTCTTGGATGCTCAGAACACGACGCCTAACCGGCTGGAGGATTCACAGTCCTCAAGTGTAATAAGTCTTCAGATCACGCGGACAGAAAGACTTCAGTGATGCCAAACACTCTTTGGGCTCTGGGTGGTTTGGGCTTTGTCCTAGCAAGGATTCTCTCTCAAAAGCTTCGGCGGTGGGTTGCTCTCAAATGGCAAAAGCCGTGTACTAACTCTGAGCAGCCACCAATTTATGGTGTAGGGGGTGGGCTATTTATAGCCACTTGGCAACCTGACCGGATTTGTCCGAAATGACCCTGGGTCACTAAGGAACTGACACGTGTCGCAACGGTCAGATTTCAAACACACGTGGCAGCTTGACATGGGCTACAAGAAAAGCTGACTTATCCGACACAAGATAAGATTTGCTCTCATTGTCTTCTCTTGAAGACATATGCTTTGGTTGAGCATGACTTCAGTCACTCTGACTTTGTTCACTTGGACCCCACTTAACAGTGCGGTGGTTCCTATGACTCAACAAAGAAGAAAAGGAAACAATGAAACAACTAAGTCTTCGCGCTCCATAGTCTTAACTCAATGTCTTCTCATGTCATAGTCTTCAATGTGAATATCTTACACAGACCACCATTGTCTTCATACTTTTAGGGGTCATCTCTGGTAGGTAAACTGAATCAATGAGGGACTACAACATGTGTTATCCTGCAATTCTCACAAACACATTAGTCCCTCAAGCAGGTTTGTCGTCAATACTCCAAAACCAACTAGGGGTGGCACTAGATGCACATACACTAACTGGTTTGGAGCCTTCGTCCAATTTAATTTTTTTGTTGGCATAGAGTGGGACTAATGCCCTTAAGATCATCAAGAGTATATCCAATAGCAGCACGGTGCTTCTTCAGAGTTTTCAATTATCTTTCCTCCCGCTCTGAAAGGTTAGCACTAATAATAACAGGATACATCTTCTTTTCATCTAGATAAGCATATTTAAGATTATCAGGTAAAGGTTTAAGCTCGAACACGGGATCACCCTTGGGTGGAGGGGGTCCCCTAGGATTTCAACACGTAAGTTGTGTTTCAGAATAGGACCCTGTTGGAAGAATACTTCATCTATTTCCCTTCTTTCATTCATAAACATATCTTTTTCATGGTCTAGCAAATCTCTACTCCTAATGGAGCAGTTGGTGAATAGTCTGCGCGGTTTTTTTTCGCTGGTTTTTTTCGTCATCCTCCCACCTCCGGTTTTTTGTCATCCTACCACCTCCGTTAACTAGCAACCCACCCGCAAAAAAACCGTGCCAAAAAAACCCTACGATCAATGCCTCCAACCCCCAACCTCCTCCCTGGCTCCCGGTGCCGCCCGCCCCCATCTCCTCCCCGATCCCGGCGCCGCTCACCCCCATCTCCTCCCTCACTCCCGGTGCCGACCCCGTCCGCCCCCATCTCCTCCCACACTCCCGGCGACGCCCCACCAGATCCTTCGTCGTTGCCCTCGCACATCAAGCCGCCGCCCTCGCCCTCGCAGCCGCCGCTGATCCCCTCCACCATCTCCCTCCCTAAAATGCCACCGCCCCTCGCTAGCGCCCCCGCAACCTCCCCAACACACGTCTCTCGATCCCCTCTCCAGATTGCTGCCGTCTCTCCGGATCACGCCGCTGCCCCCACCCGAACGCACGTCTCTCGATCCCCTCTCCAGATCGCCAACGCCGTTGTCTCTTCGGATTGCGCCGCCGCCGTCTCTCTGGATCGCCGCCTCCGTCTCTCCGGATCGCCAACATGGCCTCAGAGGAGGGAATCAAGCGAAGTTCTTGTAGGTGTTGGTTGCCTGCATGCACGGCCTGTGTGCACGCCGCCACCGCCGTCTCCTGTTACGGTTTGTCTCGTTAGGAGCTGCAGAGTCCGTTCCCATCTCCTCTGTGACAAGGTACAGTTTTATGCTATGTTCTTAAACCATTCTTCTTTTCATGTACTAATGTATGTCCTGCTAGGAGTAGTAGTACCAACCGTAGTCTTCTTTGTATGTACTCCAAAATCTGAAATACTATGGAGAGCAACGATGGTACAGACGAGAGACACTTGCTCGCGGTATGTGGACGAATGGGACAACAACGCATCACAACATGTATTAAATGTACAGATGGTCTTGACGGTGCCGTGCAATATGATGACGCGATCACGGCTACTGACGGTGCGGTCGGCCGCGTGAACGGGGTGTGCGGTCGGATGCATGATACACTGCTTGTTGATACACTAGCGGCCTCGGGATGAGGTAGCCGACAAGCCTTTGTGCGGGTTGGGGGAAGCATGATCTTAGAATTCACGCTCGGCTGTGGGCAATGGCGGATTCAGCGACGGGAGTGCCGCGACCTCATTGGATCTGGCCTCTAGCGCTTGAATCTGCACTCGAGGCGGTGGCGCTGCGTGGTGGCTGCCCGGATAGCTCTCCGGTGGCTGAGGCTGGTGGTTGGTCTATGCGGTGGCGCACATCGGAGTTGGTGATGGGCGTGCAGGTGATGAGAGGATTTACTAGAGTTAGATTCAGCATACCGACCTACTAGATTTAGCTGAATCATTCTATCAACATGTACACTAATAAGGTATGTGCTACGGGTTGTACTCTTGTTACACTATTTTATCTTACTTTAATTGTTGACTTTATCTCATGTTTGCCCGTTCCATAGGATTGTCATGAATCTGTTTTCCTTCAGTTTACAGGAGGGTGATGTTAACGACTTCAAGAACTTGATAGCAGGGTAAGGGTATAGCTATTGGCCATGCAGTAGCGCGAGGCTTGACAAACATACTTGTTCTCTTGATTGAACATGACCAGGACCTAAAATGATTTTGATTTGTTGTAGCGACCCGACCTCAAGCGGTCAAGTCTCTGTGCTTCAGTGTCATCCCTGGATCAGTAATGCTGACACACAGAGTACTCGAAGGATTTATAACAGAGTAGCAATCACACACTTATTACATCGAATGTCTCAAAAGAGAACTTATTACAATAATATGGCTTAAGGCCATCTAATGCGATAACAGTGGAAGGCTTGGAAGATAAAGTGAGTCCATCAACTCCAACGGCATAGCTGAGTTGCACGACAACGACCTAACGAACCTTACTCCTCGTCTGAAAAGTTTGCAACATAATATGTTGCAGCCCGAAAATGGGTCAACACATGGAATATGCTGGCAATATACACAGTAGAGCAAGAACAGGATGAACTATCACTACATGCATATTTGGCTGATGGAAAGCTCTATGGTTATAGTTTTGCAAAAAGCCAATTTTTCCCTACAACAAAGGAATAAATTTTAATTTAACTATCATGGTGGTTGAAACATTGAGAAGGTATAACCCCAACTCAATCCCAAATTAAAGTAATTAACAACCCAACAATATTAATTAAGAGTGATGAGATAGATGTGATAACCCAAGTACTAGATACTCAAGATTTGTCCATAACCGAGGACACGGCTAACCATGATTAGATTGTACACACTGTAGAGGTTTGCGCACTTTTCCCCACAAGACTCGATCGCTTCTGTTGGATTTCTCGCACTGCACGGTGTTTGAGAAACGGATGACCGAGACATAGTCTTTCAGAAACATTAACTCCCTACTCCGGGTAGACCATAACAAACCTACAAAAAAAACCACTACCTGCTGATCTACCTCCTCAAGAGCTTCACGTAACTTACTCAACTATGTTAGAGCCCATAATAGCTTGTGGCTGCACACGGAAGTTTCTAGCATGAATCATCTCAGTTCCCTTTAAGCCTGGGTGGCGGTCCATAGGAAGATCACAGGTGTATCCCGAAATTTCCAAAAAATATAGACAACATTGGGTTCCCCAGGTGCCTCAATCCACCCAGATGTTAATTTAAGTTGCCACCTTAAGTTGAACCATTAAGTAACAATCTCACATCTGTCATGGATTCACTCAAACCCAAACCACGTCTACGAGCATAGCATAGCAATATAAGTAACGCGTAGAAGTAACTCCCAAGGGTTTGATAGTAACAGGGCAATAGGTTCTACCTCAACAAATACTTCCCAACCCACAAGTTAATGACATACTTATCATGCAATGTTTGAGGATTGAACTAATGCATAAAAACTGGGTATGAAAAGAGTATGATCAATGTGTTACTTGCCTTGTTGACGATCCGCGAATCCTAGAGACTCGTAGTAACACGCTTCGCACTCCGGGAATTCTATCGCAAATAAACAATAACATACATAAGCAACAAGCAAAGATGCACAAGAAAAACTTCAAATAAAAGAGGTTGACCAGAAAGTTCAACTTAAGAACTCCAGTTCGCAAAAAGAATCAAATCAAACAAAGCAACAAAAATCAAACGACGAAAGAAACAAGATCTGTTTACTAATCTGAGCTATGGTCAAATTTTACAATATCAAACTCTTGTTTAAGTTGATTAAACATAAAGAGGGTCTCGAGACGAAACTCTAGGCGTTTGAATCGCCTGATTCTGACTAATGAGCGAAAAGATAATCAGAAACTAAGATAGGATCAGAAATCACAATTGAAAATAATCGCAGATAAATCTGATAAAAGAAAACTGACGAACAGACTAACGAACGAGCGTTCGTTATCTGTAACTAACGGAAGAAAACCGTTCATTTAAACGAACGTACAGATGAACGTCCGCTAATTAAAAGAACCGAGAAAAACCGGCGAACCGATCTAAAAAAACCGAACTAGGGTTTCTAAAAAACGAATGGTTTTAAAAAAACCGGCGGCTCGGATCCGGCGCAGTACCTCTGGCGAGGTGTGGTTGGGCGGCGGGGCGGCCGCTTGCGAGGCGGCGGCGAGGCACGAGCGGCGGGAGGCGGCGCGGCTCGGGGCGGGCTGAGGCGGCGGCGGTGGTTGGTGGTGGTAGGGGGCTTGGGGGGAGTATATAAGGAGGGGGCGGTGGCTTGGAGGAGGGGCCAAGGCGGCGGCGGTGGAGTTCGGCTCGGACTCCTCGTCCGAGTCGGCGGCGGCGGCGCGCTTGCGAGGAAGGCTGCGGCGCGGTGGTTGGGCCGGCCTGGCTCGGCTGGGCTTCGGCCCAGTCGGGCGCGGGAGAGTTTTTTTTAAAATAATTCCGTCCACAGAAATAAAATCCTAGAAAATAAAATAAAAACCTAAAAATGCCAAAACAAATTTTCACCGTCTAAATAATATATTTAGAATGAGATGAACATTTTCTTGGCCCTAAAATGCAAATTTGAAAACGTGCAATTTTTCTAATACAAATAAATTCCATATAAACACAAATAAAATCAAATAAATGATTTTAACATTTTCCTCCAATATTTCATTTGTTTTGGAGAAGTCATATTATCTCCTCTCATATATTTTAATAAGAAATATTTTTCAGAGAGAAAAATAATTAAAATCAAAAATCCTCGTTTCACTATTTGATAGGAATCAAATATGAAAACCGGGAAATCCCCAACTTTCTCCGAGGGTCCTTGAGTTGCTTAGGATTTCGAGGATTGCAAAACGAAAATGCAATAAAATATGATGTGCAAGAATGACCTATGTATAACATTCCAAATTGAAAATTTGGGATGTTGCATTTGTGCTCTTGTAGGTTAAATCAATCTCTGTCAATACGAAATTGTCATAGCTGAACATGATCAGGACCTCAGGAGGACAGGGTTATTACTTTGGTGTTTCAGAACTCGTACTTGGTGGGTGCTTATGTCCCAAAATTTTGTACGTGGTTTACGTAGGCTGGTATGGCTAATCCTTTTGCTTTTCTGTCATTGCTCTTCATGGAATCTTCAGGTTTACAGATTGATAATTGTTATCTATGTTTCAACGACTTCCCAAAGTTTTACTTGATGAAAAGTTTCTAATTTTGTTTTATTTTCTTTAACTTGATCTTCAGGTTTACGGGGTTAACAATTGGGTCCATGTTTCAGCGACATTGTACAAGTGCGTTTGCTTAGCTGGATTTCTGCCCTCATTTTCTATTTCACATCCCCCAGTCATTTTTTGCAGAGTCGATTTGGTCATATTATATATTGTTGTAAGTGCACCTGAGGGATATTGTAGTAGTTCTTATCTGCATATTATTATCTTTGAAAGGTACTTTACAAAAAGTAAACTAATGTTAACCTTCCGTTCTGTAGAAACCACAAAGTTTCAAGCCAATAATCATTCTTTAGTGGAAAGGCAGTAATCAATGATTGTGATTTAAACTGTACTCCTTAGAAAATTGAGATTCATAATCCATTGGTAAGTTCTCGTTCATCCGTGGAACTTCTCAGCCAAAATGTTCTTTTTATATTTTTCAGCCAAAATATTATATCCTTATGTACACAATTCATCATTGGTTGTTACAGAATTTCCTTTGTATGAAATATTCCACATTGAACATAACTTGTTTGAACATGTATGGTTCTTTACTTCAT
Source organism: Triticum dicoccoides (assembly GCF_002162155.2). NCBI lineage: Eukaryota > Viridiplantae > Streptophyta > Magnoliopsida > Poales > Poaceae > Triticum > Triticum dicoccoides. Next base: position 276,725,063 of record NC_041393.1, on the reverse strand, counting down.
ATACAATATGAAGCTAACAAAAAAATGGTCCATACATTGGTGCATAATCCAACTTGTGAATTCTGTAAAGATAGCATTTTAGAACAACATTGATAGTTTCCAACTTGCCATGCTTTAGGATCAGATAGAAGTATAGGACATGAATGATCTAAATTAAATTCATGACCAATGTACATAGTGAGAGCCAGAGAATAATATTTCTCAGTAAATATGAATGGTTAAGTTAAAACTGAACATGACTACAAAGAAAACTGAATTGCCATTGCCAGTATTGTTAATAACAATCAACTACAAAATGTCATCGAGGAGGTCTATGGCCGGGTGTCGAGGCGCTTGTCAGGCACGAGGACCAGCCGGACCTCAAGAAGCCCATCGTCGCACCACCCCGCATCTTGAAGTTCAAGGTCGGCACCCCAGCGGGCACAACCTCCACCCACACCTCTACCAGGATCAATTCTCTGTCGCAATTATCCTACCTGCTGCCAGCTCCCCCTCGTACGCCCTGATCTCCTCGTGTGCTGGTACATTCATCATACCAGAAGGTAATGATTAGTGAACATGTCATCTCCCCCCCTCTCAACTTCATCTTTGTGTTGTTTATTTTCAGAGAATGTGGTATTGTGCAGAGTAGCCCCTCTCTGTTGATGAATTGAATGTATAGATTAAATATATAACAATAGGATTGTTTAGTTTGTATGCTCGTCCAGTAACTTTGTTTATTCAGGTTTCGGGATACAATAGTTGTCCAAATGTGTCGACTTTCTTTTTACATTAGCTAATAGAATTTATTTCCATTATATTTTGCACGGAGGATAGATCAGCAGGACTAAACAATATGTGTCTTACCACTATTTGAGACGGTCCCTTAAACTGCCCGCAATAGCTGACCAAGTACCACCAATGTTGTTTCTGCATGTGTGAGGCCATAAGTCATATCCCCAAATTATTGTAGTTGTGGTTTATCATTGACACAGTATGTGTAGAAACTTTTTTGGTCTAAATGAGAAGAACAAAAGTGTCGGGGATGTTTTTTGAACGTTTCTTTTACCTAGCTTCTGATTTCTATTATCAGAAATATATTTTTTGGACCTACGGGAAAAGATATTTAAATAGAGGATTTATCAAAGCTTTTTGAGTCCTCGATGCATACTAAATACAGTAGTGTTTATGCATGATAACAATCTAGAAAATTGCTCCAAAATAACACTTAAAACATGTTAAAGAAGAAAAAAATCCATTCGGAATTCTAAAATCATCCTTCACTGTATGCAGCAAACTGTTTCCTTTATGATCTGATTAAAATCGCAGGACTTAACATGACGCATGCAAGGATATACTAAAACTATCACACCAAAGGCGAGGATCCTTGATCTCCACCATAGCAATGAAGCCAGTGTCGGAGTCGCCGTCTTCGCCAAGGATAGTCACATTGACGAAAAGTTATAATAACAAAGTAATTATTTTAGAACATAATTTTGATGATTTTTAGTTATATTGGATAATAATTAGTGGTTTCACTACCAATATAGAGAACCGGTACCAGTTGCACGTTTCCAGCCATGTCTATTTTAATTGCTATTATTTTTGTAGAACAGATCCATGGGAGCAAGAAGAGGGAGGACAACATATTTTAGGACCGTGGTGCGAGTATTAAAGAAATGTATAAATGCATGGGAAATATGTTGCTATTTCATGACATATGTGCTTATTAATTGAACATTCTGATATATTACGTGCACCTTTTAAGTTTTGTTATTAGTGTCATGACATATGTGCTTATTAATTGAACATTAATGTATGTTTCCGGTGGGGTGAGTGTGTATTAATTAAACATTTTAATTGCTATTTCATGACATATGTGCTTATTAATTAAACATTAATTTATGTTCAACCAATTCAACTCACTATACAAAGTTCAACATGTCTTCATTCATGCATCCCAAAATCATTTGTGCAGTCTAGGGACATGATCCCAATGACAAAAATTAAATGTGAAGCATTGTCTTCCCCAATTCCACATGCACATATCTATAATTTAGTGCAATTGCTATTTCACAGGCAACTAAACTTTCAATTGTGTCGGTTGATTCTTGTGAAAGCGGCACAAAGCCTCATAACAGAAGACGATGGTGTCGTGGTGAGCACCAGCGAGATGCGGGGACGCCGGCAAGGTCTCGGCTAGGAGTGACCTGGAGCCGGTGATGACATGTAGAAGCGTCCCAGGCGGAGGGGATTCAAATCTTGATGTTTCCGGTGGGGTGAGTGTGTTTTCCTTAGAAAATTTGATGCCCAAGGAGGTGTAGAGGGGATGGTCACCAGCGGTGGTAGCACGACGTAGGAGGCGGAGATGGCATGTTGGTGAGGCAGCACCACCGATCGTAGGGAACAAGAGCAGCCGGTTGGGCCGGTGACACATGGGGAGGGCGGGGGAGGAATGGGCAAATCATGTTGGGGAAGGAAGTTGTTATTCTTCATCTAAGGAAAAATATTTGATGTTAGAAGAAAAATGTCCAACTATTTGGTTCAGATTTCATTGACACACAACTCACGAGAATCGAATGACCCATTTTTCTCCAGGCACTTAGGTGGTTTCAGATCCCCAAAAAACATCGCACCTAAATATATTAGTATTATGTGTATAATTGAGAAATGAATTAATTGAAGCGAGAAATCTGAGAGGATGGACAAGTAAGATGCACAAGGTAGAAAATAAGCAGAGAGGGTTCATTGTTTGAGACCGAGATAGATGGATAGAAGGTGGTGGAGGAATAAGAATAGTGACTTAATGATAAAGGAAATGGTGTATGTGAGTGACTTAATGATAAAGAAAATGGTGTATGTTAGATCAAATTGGTGTTTTTGGAGGACTGATGCAATTGGTGTTGAAATAATAAAATATGCACGCTCTTGTTGCAACATACAGGCTATGTATGCCCTTGTTGCAACATACATGTCTCATTGGTATCTATCGGTCGTCAATGCCAAAAAATACGAGATTCAAGTATTGGCCTCAGTTGATGCTCGGTCAATCGGAGTGACCTTGCTACCGTTGTAACCACAAAAATAAACTAAAGCAGGTGTTGGATTTCAAGCTGGTGTTAAAGATCTATCCGTTATTTTTGGTCCTCTTTATATAACTTTTGTTTGCCTCAAACTCTACTCTATTTTTCATAAAAAATAGTTACTGGGACTTGACAAGCGTTGAACTTTAGACAAGAGTCTAGATATTATTAATTAATTCAATTACAAGGATGTACCTGGCTATATTGTTGTTGATTTCATGCTCTCATGGAACGATGAAGAATTGCTTCGTTCGGTTTGCAAGGTGAGTACTCTTGTTACACATTTTTAGATCTTCCACGTGAAATATTAGTGCTAACTACATATATTGCCTGTCCAGGATGGTTATCAGTTGAGAAGGAAGTTCTATTATACTTGCTCAAATATCATGCAAATGAAGCTAAAGACAACATTCTTGATATTGCACGAGAATATCTTATACACGTCAAGTAGATCTTAATTCATAACAAATTATTAGTTGGATCTTCACTCTCTATGTATACATCGTCAAATTACTTTTCTCTATCAACTTACATTGTAAGTTTAGTAGATTTAAATTATTATGATTATGATCGGTGCTGCTGCTAGTTATAACAAGAAATAAACTTTGTTTCTCTTTCCTCTTCCACAAGAAAAGATCTCAATCTTTCCTCTTCCTCCCGTCGGCGCCGCCGCCGATCTACCCCGTCTCCGATGGTCTTTTGGGCCATGGAGGTGCAAAGGACCTCGGCCCGATGCCGGCGGGAGGGATCTCATTCTCGTTCTTGTTGGGTTCATAGTCTTGGTTGGGACTATGTGCCGCAGCGATGTCCCTCGGTAGGAATAATGTCTCCCACGTTCTATCCATATCCCGGTTGTGCTTCTAGCATCGTCGGAGGGCGCATGGAGGTGTGTCTCCCTCGGATCTCACGGGATTCGATCGGTGCAGGTCTTTGGTGGATCTTTTTGGATCTGGTCTATGTTCATCTTCATTTGGATGTTTATAGGTTTGATTCTTCCATTCTACGACTTTCTTCATCGGGCGATGGTTGTTGCTCTGGTGCCCTTGTGCTATGTGGCCTTAGCACGACGACTTCTCAACTGTCAACTATAATAAGGTTTGTGCGGCTCCAGCGAGGGAGGGCGATGACGGCGGCGCTGTGTTCATCTTCATTTGGATGTTTACAAGTTTGATTCTTTCGATCTACGACTTTCTTCATCGGGCGATGCTTGTTGCTCTGGTGTCCTTGTGCTATGTGGCCTTAGCACAACGACTTCTCGACTGTCAACTATAATAAGGTTTGCGCGGCTCCAGCGAGGGAGGGGTGATGACAGCAGCACACCTTCGTCTCGCTCTAGTGTATGTAGTCGTCGCTAGGTGGTTTGTAATTTCTATTATCTCTGATGTTCTTCATACTACCATGTTTGAAGATGAATAGATTGAAAGTTTCCCACGCAGAAAAGTAGTTTTAAATTATTACCATTGTTGTTATTTTTCGATACATATGAAATTTAGCATGCATTATATTTATATATATAACTCCAACAAAATATTTCAAATGCCCGTGGCAATGCACGTGCATTGTACTAGTATTGTTCTAAAGGATCAGTAGGAGGCACGACAATAGAAGCAAGACCAATAATCTCATCCTTACTAGGCATTTCTTTATCATGGGGTTGCCTACAAAACTTAGCAAAATTAAACTCATGAGACATATCCCCTAAGCCAATAGTAACAACATCCTTTTCACAATCAATCTTATCATTAACAGTATTCAAGAAGGGTCTACCAAATATAATGGGACAAAAGCTATCTTGTGGGGAACCAAGAACAAGAAAATCAGCAGGATATTTAACTTTCCCACACAAGACTTCAACATCTCTAACAATCCCAATTGGTAAAATAGTTTCTCTATTGGCAAAATTAATAGTAACATCAATATCTTCTATTTCAGCAGGTGCAATATCATGCATAATTTCTTCATATAAGGAATGAGGTATTGCACTAGCACTAGCACCCATATCACATAAGCCATGATAACAATGATCTCCTATTTTAACAGAAATAACAGGCATGCCTACAACAGGTCTATGTATCTTAGCATCGGGTTTAGCAATATTAGCAGCTTCCTCACAGAAATAAATAACATGTCCATCTATATTATCAACCAAGAGATCTTTAACCATAGCAATACTAGGTTCAACTTTAATTTGCTGAGGAGGTGTATATGTTCTAGTATTACTCTTACGAACCACAGTTGAAGCTTTAGCATGATCCTTTATCCTAACAGGGAAAGGTGGTTTCTCAACATAAGTAGTGGGAACATTAGGATCATTATAAGTGATAGTCTTTTCTTCAACTGTAACAGGTGCAACTACTTTTACTTCAATGGGAGGATTATATTTAAACCACTTATCCTTAGAGATATCAACGTGAGTAGCAAAAGATTCACAGAAAGAAGCTACTATCTCAGAGTCAAGTCCATATTTAGCACTAAATCCACGAAAAGCATCGGCATCCATAAAAGATTTAACACAATCAAACTTAGGTGTCATACCCGACTCCTTACCATCGCTGGAACCCCAATCTTCAGAGTTGCGTTTAATTCTTTCCAATAAGTCCCATTTGAATTCCATAGTCTTTAGCATATAAGAACCAACACAGGAAGTATCGAGCATGGTGCAGTCATTGAGAGAAAGCCGAGCATAATTTTTTTGAATAATCATATCTCTTGAGATCTCATGATTGGGACATGAATATAACATTGACTTAAGCCTCCCCCAAGCTTGAGTGATGCTTTCTCCTTTGCGAGGCCAAATAATATATATATATATATATATAATTACGATCATGTTGAACAAGGTGCATAGGATAGAACTTCTGGTGAAATTCCAATTTCAATCGTTTGTAGTTCCAAGATCTCGTATCATCACATAGCCTATACCATGTCAATGCATCTCCCTTAAAAGATAAAGGGAAGACCTTCCTCTTAACAACATCATCGAGAATACCTGCAAGATTAAATAATCCACAAACTTCATCCACATAGATAAGGTGTAAATCGGGATGCAATGTTCCATCTCCTGCAAAAGGATTAGCTAGCAGTTTCTCTATCATACCTGAAGGAATCTCAAAGTAAACATTTTCAGTAGGTTCAGTAGGTTGAGGAGCAACTCTTTGCTCTACTGGTCGGGGCGAAGATGCCCCGAACAAGCCCCTCAAAGGATTAGTTTCCATAGTAACAAGTGACAGAAAATTTCAGCACACTGTATAAATGTTTCCTTACCAAGTTGCACTCACCAAAGGCGCTTCACTCCCCGGCAATGGCGCCAGAAAAGAGTCTTGATGACCCACAAGTATAGGGGATCTATCGTAGTCCTTTCGATAAGTAAGAGTGTCGAACCCAACGAGGAGCAGAAGGAAATGACAAGTGGTTTTCAGTAAGGTATTCTCTGCAAGCACTGAAATAGTTGGTAAGAAATAGTTTTGTGATAAGATAATCTGTAACGGGTAACAAGCAATGAAAGTAAATAAGGTGTAGCAAGGTGGCCCAATCCTTTTTGTAACAAAGGACAAGCCTGGACAATTTCTTATAGTGAGAAAAGCGCTCCCGAGGCCACATGGGAATTATCGTCAAGCTAGTTTTCATCAAGCTCATATGGTTCGCATTCGGTACTTTGATAATTAGATATATGGGTGGACCGGTGCTTGGGTACTGGCCTTTCTTGGACAAACATCCCACTAATGATTAACCCCTATTGCAAGCATCCACAACTACAAAAGAAGTATTAAGGTAAACCTAACCATATCATGAAACATATGGATCCAAACCAGCCCCTTACGAAGCAACACATAAACTAGGGTTTAAGCTTCTGTCACTCTAGCAACCCATCATCTACTTATTACTTCCAAATGCCTTCCTCTAGGCCCAAATAATGGTGAAGTGTCATGTAGTCGATGTTAACATAACACCACTAGAGGAGAGACAACATACATCTCATCAAAATATCGAACGAATACCAAATTCACATGACTACTAATAGCAAGACTTCACCCATGTCCTCAGGAACAAACGTAACTACTCACAAAGCATATTCATGTTCATGATCAGAGGGGTATTAATATGCATTAAGGTTCTGAACATATGATCTTCCACCAAATAAACCAATTAGCATCAACTACAAGGAGTAATCAACACTACTAGCATCCCATAGGTACCAATTTGTGGTTTTGATACAAGATTGGATACAAGAGATGAACTAGGGTTTGAGAGGAGATGGTGCTGGTGAAGATGTTGATGGAGATTGACCCCCTCCCAATGATAGGATCGTTGGTGATGATGATGGTGATGATTTCCCCCTCCCGGAGGGAAGTTCCCCCGGCAAAACAGCTCCGCCGGAGCCCTAGATTGGTTCCGCCAAGGTCCGCCTCGTGGCGATGGATTTTCGTCCCGTAAGATTGCTTATGATTTTTTCCAGGGTAAGACGCTTCATATAGCAGAAGATGGGCACCGGAGGGCCACCAGGGGGCCCACGAGACAAGGGGCACACCCAGTAGGGGTGGGCACCCCCCCACCCTCATGGCCAGGGTGTGGTCCCCGTCTAGTACTTTCTTTGCTCAATAATTCTTATTAATTCAAAAAATGACTTCCGTGGAGTTTCAGGACTTTTGGAGCTGTGTAGAATAGGTTTCCAATATTTGCTCCTTTTCCAGCCCAGAATCCCGGTTGCCGACATTCTCCCTCTTCATGATAAACATTGTAAAATCAGAGAGAATAGCCATAAGTATTGTGACATAACGTGTAATAACAGCCCATAATGCAATAAATATCGATATAAAAGCATGATGCAAAATGGACGTATCAAGTAGCAACAAAATAATTCAGAGACTTTAAAGCTACTACGCTTCATGTAGTTAGGATCAATTCTTGGTCTCAGTTTGAAATACTCCCCACTTCCTCCTATTTGATTGATTCGTCTGATGGACATTTTGTCAAGCAAACAAACATAAGGCATATGTATTATTAGGAGTGAAGCCATCCATACAAGTTAAGATATTAATAATCCCATATGTGGAATTCGAGATATAGAGAAATGTTATTATTCTTCTGCTAATTTGTTGCTTGACCAAATGTACTGTAAATGCAATTGTTATTGTTCAAGATATACATAAATGGTGTGGTTCTTCATTGTAGTGGATGATATCCATCCCAATTATTGAGATGATGGGAGTACTACTAAGGAGTTTTCTCTCTGACTGAACAAAGCTGCTGTGGAAGAAAGGATAAATAAGTGTTGAGGAAGAAGGGATAAATAAGTTGCTGCATTCATGGGCCGAACTGGCTGTCATACGACTGCTTTGAAATATATGTGTGGTTAAGTGGCACACAAATACTCTTTTTTCAAACATACGAAAACAAATTGATAGAAACACTACGATTTTTAAAATAGTATAAGGCCTCATTAACTGATTTCATACATGGTGTAAGTATGCATATGTTCTTAGGCAAAAAGATATGCACTAATTTTTATATAAAAGGGCCTAAAATTTTACCGCAGGTGCTTGCTCAAATAAAAGATTATTGAGAATACATATATTTTGAATGCGATGTGAATCTAAATAAGACTCTCCGCTACAAAAGTAAAATGTGCATGTACATCGTATTGTAGACAACAAACCTATACTTTTTATTCTAGCAAAGGGGGTTAAAATTGTTACCGTATGTGCATGCTCACAAGTAAAACAACTAATACATGATTTTCTACATGCACACATGGATTAAAAAAGATACACGTATTTCCAGCGGCATAACTTTGAATGGGACTATGTGCTACCAAATTAGAATGTCTATATGCATCTCATTATAGACAACAAAATACCTTAGTTTCATACTAAATGGGATTAGATTTGTTCTATGCTACTAAATTTGAATGTGGATATACATCTATTGTAGACAGCATGTCCCCACTTTCCCCAACTAAGAGAGATAAAATTTGTTGTTATACGTGATTTCCCATAACAAAATCAACTAAACCATGGATTTCTTTTCATCGCTAACATGGAATCAGTAGGTCTCTGCGCCATTTGGCGCAATGGGTCCACTAGTATCCCTTAGTTTCCAATAGGACCCTGCTGCCACGGGAGGGTAGGACAAAAGATATCATGCAAGTTCTTTTCCATAAGCACGTATGACTTTATTCGGAATACATGCCTACATTACATTGATGAACTGGAGCTAGTTTTGTGTCACTCTATGTTATAACTGTTGCATGAGGAATCACATCCGACATAATTATCCATCACTGATCCATTGCCTACGATCTTTTCACATATTGATCTTTGCTTAGTTACTTCTCCGTTGGCACTGTTACGATTACTACAAAACTTCTATTGTTACCTTTACCACCGTTACCGTTACTTCCATACTACTTTGCTACTAAATACTTTGTGGGGGATATTAAGTCTTTCAGGTGTGGTTGAAATTGACAACTCAACTGCTAATACTTGAGAATATTCTTTGGCTCCCCTTGTGCCAAATCAATAAATTTGGGTTGAATACTCTACCCTCAGAAACTGTTGCGATCCCCTATACTTGTGGGTTATCATTGGCCTTTGTCTCTCTCTACCCCCTGACAGCTGGTGAATGAGCCATCTGGATCCCGTCGCACTTGGAAGGGGAGGAGGTGCAACATTCACTCTGTTGCCTTCGGCGAGGGAGGCAATCCACTGCCGGCTGCGCTATTCTCTTTCACCCAGCACCTGTGCGGGAGGGCCACTCACCCCTTCTTCCTTGCTTCCGTACATAGTGTGGGCATATCCGGCCTCCCACCGCATGCCTAGCCACACCCCGGCGACCCTAAGGTATAACTTTCTTTGAAGTTGTCATTGCTCTAGCTGCATGTGGATCTTTTTCGATTTTGTAGTCTAATCTAGTTCTTGGTTTAAAGAGGAAAGAAGGGTGGGGTGGGGTGGAGCATGAATCTAGGACGTGGTTCAATGAGAGAAGGAGGGAGGGAAAGTAGTATAGACTGGCTATCCAGCCGCTTTGTTGGTCAAATAGGGACAAAGGGGGTAACCCAGTACACACATCTGTAAGGAACTGATCTCTTTGTTGAAAAAGGAAAGAAAATGGGGGGTCGGGTAGTTTGTGCAGGACTAGATTTGCTGCCCTCACATAGGAAAAAGGTTCAAAGAGAACAAATATGGGACCAAGGCAGATATGCTGCTTGGAAATATACTCTGCATCACCCATTTATATGTGTGGACGCACATGGTGCTGGCATGTCCCATGTCCCATACAACTATTTTGCTGTTGTTAATCTAACAATGACGCTGGAAAATTGAAGCAATGCCAGTGTTAAAAGTAAATTACATTTTTAACGAATGTTGTTTTAAGAGAATGTCTGTTAATATGAATCAATGCAACCATTTTAGAAATGCTACTGTCCTACTTTGTTTTCCATCAAGATAAGTTAGATGCTTCTTTTTATCACCGTATGTTTCATCCTCCTTTATTGGCCAGTAATTGTTTCCTTTTATTGCCTCTGTTAAAACAGGGATATCTATTCAACTTGTTGCTATAGCGAACTTAAATGCCACACCAACGACTTTGCTTGATTTAGTTGAACTACACAAAATGAGATTGGATTTCCTATTCATGTTGGCAGATTCATAGGTGATCTTGACTACGTCATGAAAGGTTAGTGCCTTCCTTCATCCACATGATCGTGCAGTGTGCTTTGAGATGTTGTGCTACTTGTATTGGTACTGTTTTCAGTAATTTTTAATTGAAGCTATTAATGTTGTCTTTTCCCATTAAGTGAACAAAAATGGGACCAACCCAGACATGATGCTTGTTGCTTTGTTACAACAAACTCTGCATCTCCCTCTTTATAAGTAGTTGGAAGCACATGGTGTTGTTGCGCCCACTCTCCCCTGGAACTATTTATGCTTTCTGTTAATCTAATGCCGCTAGTAAAATTAAGCAATGCCGCTCTCAGAATTAACTAATCTTAGTTCAAAACTGTAACACTTGTTAGGGATCAGCGGCAGTACCATTTCTGTTAGGGATCGACCGGAGTACATGTTTAGGAAATGTATTTTTGAGATAATGTATCTGTTATTATATATCAGTTACAATGTTTTATAAATGGTACTATTAGTTCTTTCTACATGTTTAACCAAGGTATTGTTAAGATAATGTCTCTGTTAATATGAATCAGTCGCATTGTTTTAGGAGTGGTACTTTTCTGCTTTGTCGTTTTATTCATGTTGAAACAAGGCATTGAGATATGTATCAGTTAATATGAATGAATCACACTGTTTGAGAATTGCTACTCTCCTGCTTTGTTTCCCATTAAGATAAGGTAGATATTTTTTCTTCTGAGAGTATAAGTCATCAATCGTTATTTCTCAGTAATTGTTTCCCTTTTAACTATTGTTGCCTATAGGGATATCAAAACTTCTGCTCGGTTCTATTTCGACTTTGATTTTAGTTGAACTGCACAAAAGGAGCCAATGTGTTTAAGGTAAACTGTTGCATGATTGGGCCCAGTTGGTCTTTCCACTTTGCAGAAAGAAAGTCACAGTTTGCGCTACATTACATAAGGAATGATTGAGAAGCTTTACAGAGTATTAGTAGACGTTGGTGACATGACTAGTCTGCAGACATCATAGGAAACTCAATAACACGTGGAGTGCAAAATTCACTCCACATGGAAAGGTATGACCAAGTCAGTTGCCGACGCAGCTGCAACAAACGAGGTCAGTATCGGCCTTCATCCACATGATTGTGCTTTGTTATGTTGTGCTACTAATATTGTTGTATTGTTTTGATTAAATGTTTAATTCAAGCTATTGCATTACTATCTTTTCCTGTTAAGATAATGAAGATGATTATAGTTGTAAGTGTATGTTTAATCAACTAGTACCACTATTATATTCATCATGCTTTTTCTTTATTTATGCAGACAGGGATGCTCAGCTTGATTTTAGTGGAACTACACAAAATGTTCAGATGGTTCGTGTCCTTCGTAATACTTCATCATGCACAATACATAGAATGGTTCTCTAATCATTCATCGTCACCTTGAGCCACCAGACTATCTACTTTAATGGAGCTGCCAACATGTTCAACGCCTTGCAACATATAAATACGAAATCCACCATGCTAGGCAAGACATTGTTTGATTTTAGTGGAACTGCACAAAAAGATACGCTGGTTAATCCGGCTCCATGTGCCATTTCAATGTGCAAACTTATGACAAACCATGCCCGTCTGAATGGAGCTACCAACATCTTCAGGGTAGAAGAATTCCCACAAGTTCAAGGGAAAGAACTCTATCCAGCAGAATACTACCTTTAAGAAGGTTAGGAAGAAAGACAAAAGGAGAGATGGCTGCTTTACTTGTGGATCAGAGGAACACTGGTCAAACAAGTGCCCAAACAAGTACAAGAAGCCAGGACGGGACTCCAAGTCTGTCAATGTCACTCTAAGCAACAATGATGGGGCATCTGGTTATGGTAATCTGTTTAACGTACTTTCAGCTTGTTGATACGTCTCCAACGTATCTATAATTTTTGATTGTTCCATGCTATTATTTTGCCTGTTTTGGATTATGGGCTTTACTTTACACTTTTATATCATTTTTGGGACTAACCAACTAACCGAGGCCCAGACCGAATTGCTGTTTTTTTGCCTATTTCAGTGTTTCAAAGAAAAGGAATATCAAACGGAGTCCAAACGAAATGAAACCTTCGGGAGAGTTATTTTTGGAACGGAAGCAATCCAAGAGACTTGGAGTAGATGTCACGGAAGCAACGAGGAAGCCACAAGGCAGGGAGGCGCCCCCTACCCCCTGGGCACGCCCCCCACCCTCGTGGGCCCCTCGTGGCTCCCCTGACCGACTTCTTTTGCCTATATATGTTCATATACCCTAAAAAAATTGAGGAGCACAATAGACCGGGAGTTCCACTGCCGCAAGCCTCTGTAGCCACCAAAAGCCTCTCAGGAGCCTGTTCCAGCACCCTATCGGAGGGGGAATCCATCACCGGTGGCCATCTTCATCATCCCGGCGCTCTCCAGGACGAGGAGGGAGTAGTTCACCCACGGGGCTGAGGGTATGTTTGATCTCTCTCTCTCGTGTTCTTGATTTGGCATGATCTTGATGTATTGCGAGCTTTGCTATTATAGTTGGGTCTTATGATGTTTCTCCCCCTCTACTCTCTTGTAATGGATTGAGTTTTTCCTTTGAAGTTATCTTATCGGATTGAGTCTTTAAGGATTTGAGAACACTTGATGTATGTCTTGCTGTGCTTATCTGTGGTGACAATGGGATATTCACGTGATCTACTTGATGTATGTTTTGGTGATCAACTTGCGGGTTCACCTTGTGAACTTATGCATAGGGGTTGACACACGTTTTCGTCTTGACTTTCGAGTAGAAACTTTGGGCCACTCTTTGAAGTACTTTGTGCTGGTTGAATAGAAGAATCTGAGATTGTATGATGCATATCATATAATCATACCCACGGATACTTGAGGTGACATTGGAGTATCTAGGTGACATTAGGGTTTTGGTTGATTTGTGTCTTAAGGTGTTATTCTAGTACGAACTCTATGATAGATCGAACGGAAAGAATAGCTTCGTGTTATTTTACTACAGACTCTTGAATAGATCGATCAGAAAGAATAACTTTGAGGTGGTTTCGTACCCTACAATAATCTCTTCGTTTGTTCTCCTCTATTAGTGACTTTGGAGTGACTATTTGTTGCATGTTGAGGGATAGTTATATGATCCAGTTATGTTATTATTGTTGAGAGAACTTGCACTAGTGAAAGTATGAACCCTAGGCCTTGTTTCCTAGCATTGCAATACCATTTGTGCTCACTTTTATCATTAGTTACCTTGCTTTTTTATATTTTCCTATTATAAAAACCAATATCTACTATCCATATTGCACTTGTATCACCATCTCTTCGCCGAACTAGTGCACCTATGCAATTTACCATTGTATTGGGTGTGTTGGGGACACAAGAGACTCTTTGTTATTTGGTTGCAGGGCTGTTTGAGAGAGACTATTTTCATCCTACGCCTCCCACGGATTGATAAACCTTAGGTCATCCACGTGAGGGAAATTTGCTACTGTCCTACAAACCTCTGCACTTGGAGGCCCAGCAAAGTCTACAAGAAGAAGGTTGCGTAGTCGACATCACTTGTCAGTCCACCGATTGGTGGGTTGACACTAGGGCCAATATTCATGTGTGTGCTGTTGTGCCTTTGTTTTCTTGCAACATGTAAATACGAAATCCACCGTGCTATGCAAGACATTGTTTTATTTTAATTGAACTACACAAAAAGATACGCTGGTTAATCCGACTCCATGTGCCATTTCAATGTGCAAACTGATGACAAACCCTGCCCATTCCACAATCATACGAATTATATATTTTGAATGGGGAAAGCTTGTCGAATTTTAATCATTGATGTTAGCAAGAAGACAGTAGTTTAATATATTGGAATTGGAAAACCTTGTCAAATTTTTCTCATTGATGTTATCCAGAAGACATGCATTTGATATTTTTGAGTGGGACGCCCTTTGCTCTGAGCAGCGTCGTTTGTTTTTTCCTATTTGTGTGTTCAGTTCAGAAGAAAATATTTACTCTGCTGAGATGCATAGTCACATGAATGTTTACTTATGTAAGGTATTTTAAGAGTTTGTTGTAAATGTTTTCTATGTAATGCTAGGCCTTGTGAGTTTGATTGCAAAGTTGAGCTTAGAATGCTGTGGCATGCGTCATCACGAGCTATTCACCATGGCTCCTGAGAATAATGCTTCATATTGTTTTGCATGTTGATCTAATGCCGGTGATTTGCATGTTAAGAATATCATCCTCCTCTATTGTTTCTATGCTTAAGAAGTTCATCGTCTTATGTTTCATTCATAGCCTATACGACAACTTGGGTAGGTTAGAGGTGAAACCATATGATCTTCTGACCAACTCATCATCTTAGGCCGTGATTGGATTGTCGTTCCCCAACCAAAACCGCTTGTAAAACTGACGCTTGTATATAAAAGCAGATGGTCTTGGGTGAAGCGCTTGGTTGGTCGATTTCGACTAGTAAAACATACAATAATCTCTCAAATTACACGCGTAACTCACCGGTATTCGTGACAGACCTCGGGAAGTCGGTTTCAATATGCCTGTATTTTACGCGTTGTTTCTGATGACGAGTAAATTACACTTGTATCTTAATAAAGGTGTGAAACAATCCAGAGCTCCCAAGCACGGCTTTACCGTTTCATGCCGGCTCAGTCTCTCAAAGGTGTTATAGGTGTCCGATGATCCTGGCTTCCTAAATGAACAACAGGCGCTGTATCAGACCATCCATAGGGCCTGTGAGGGCCTCTCCATTGTCCTTTGAGTTGTTGCACTCGCCGTGGCACCAAGCATTGTCAACACGGTCAATGAATGAGGAATCAGGAGATGACTTTACTTGGAGAGGAAGACAGTAGGGACCCACCAGGGCCCTAGCCGTACGTATGCAAGTTCCTCCTTATTATATACAACTATAATTTTTTTTGTTCCTCCTGGTTTCCTGACATCATGGTCCCACACCATTGTCTACCTATGTAGTCAATAAACGAGAGAATTGCACAAGGAGCGGCTGACAGTTGGGACCCAGCAGCTCGAGCAGTACTTGTGTTTTTGAGGTGTGAGCAGAGTTTTTCTTGAGCGATGTTTTCGTTGTTGATCAGAGGAGCATGGTATCAACTGGGCGGGCTGTGGCCCGTCTGGCCAAGGCTATTATTTTATGTCGACCAAATATCCAGCCCAGATATTAATATTTAAATGTGAAAATGGCTAGCCCAGCTATTCTTTTCTTGTGGAATACCCAACCCAGGTCAACTTGTTATTCTCCGGGCCGCATTAGGCTTGATAAGAAAACGGGCTTTAAGAAATAATAAATGGGCTATAATTAAAAATTTGGCTATGATATAAAAAACGCATCAAACATGTACACTTTTTTATTCTTCTAAAAAGGTGCATTTTTTAATTTCATTACTTGTTGCACCCGCAAAATTTCGTTGCATTTTTACCTAATACAAATTTATTTTGAAATTATATTTAATATGACTCTAGGGTTAAAAAACTATTTTGGATCCCATCAACATGTTGGAAATTTGTTGAATTTTTTTGAGCGGTTGGCTGAAATTATTAACAAAGTCCTAGCTAGAAAATGGGCTGTAATTTTAACAAACAGTAAATCGGCTGAGTAAATTCCATTAGAATTAATAAATGGGTTGTACATTATAGCGAATCACAAATGGACTATATGTTCTCTGCCACAGATGTGATTGTCACTTGTGGGCCTACTAAGTTGATGCATACGTAAGGCTTTGTCAACTTCTAGTCAACACATGATTCTATTAGCAGTGGCCGTTGGATGTCCATCTAATGGCTGTGGTGCTTCTTCAATCTCGGATATTCATGCTTCAGCCGCCCAAACCACCGCCGGCGGTACCGCCTGCTATCGCCTCCCATGGCCGGCTGTGCTGTCGCGCAGGCCTCACCGGCCCACCCTACTCCCATCGTCGTCCTGGCCATTCCTCTACTCACCAACACCTCCTATTATTCTCCTGTAACGACACGCTCACACCGTAGCCGAACCAGTGAACCCTTGTACTCCCCTTCGCGTGGGCATCCACTGCTGTGTCTTTGCTGGCTCCAGGTCGTTCCCTTCCTAGGCCTCACCGTCGTCCATGCATTGGTTCTCTCTGCGCGGCATGGTCAACTTTGTCAACAAACAACAACCATCGGAAGAGGCATGAACGTGGAGTGGCTGACAGTAGGGTCCCGCATGGCCCATGGCCACATGCGAGCAAGTCCCTCCTTATTATGTGAAAAAAAATGATTTCTCCCCCTGACAGGTTTGAGCCACCAGCTACATCTTCGCACGCAGGGAAGTGTTTCCTTTATTACGTGGAAAAAAGTTACCTCTCCCTGATACCTAGGACCCACCAGCTTTATTATGGTCCATTTCGCGAAAATATAGATTGTACCAAAGATGCCAAATTGTTTTATTTTTATTCTAGATCGGAAAAGAAGAAATTAAAAAACCCATAAAACATCTTCGCACGCAAGTGCCACCTTATTACGAGCCAAAAAATGATTCCCCCTGCTAGTTGGGACCCACCAAATTTGGAGGCTGACTAGTGCACTAACTAAGTTGACGCGTACAGGCTTTGTCAACTTAGTCAAAATGATTCTAGCTGCACTGACCATTGGATGTTAAATCAACGGTCATGTTGCGTCTTCAACCTATGGTCTTCTTGCTCTAGCCGCCCAAATCAGGCCCGTTGTAATGCCTGCTCCAGCCTCCCATGGTCGGCTGTGCTGTCGCGCAGGACTCACGGACCGACCATACTACGACTGGCCAGACCTTCCCTCTACTCACACACACCCCCTGTTATTCTCCGGCGACGGCAGACTTATGCCGCAGCTGAACCAGGGAACCCTCGTACTCCCCTCTGCATGGGCATCCACCTGCCTTGTCTTCTGTGGCTCCTCGTCGTTCCCTTCCTAGGCCTCGCCGTTGTCCACCGCCTTGATGCTCTCAGTGCCTCGTGGTCAACAAGGTCAATGAACGACAACCATCGGAAGTGGACTTTAGGCTATGAGGCTGACAGCTGGACCCACCAGCTACATCTTCGAAACCAAGGAAGTGCCTCCTTATTACTCATAAAATAAAAATGATTCCTCCCCCTAATAGCCAGGACCCACCAGCTATATCTTCGCACACAAGGAAGTGCATCCTTATCCTTCCTGACAGCTGGGACCCACCCAATCAAAGCATACGTAGCATTGTCGCGAACGTGTACATACATACTGGTCGATCGGTCTCTCTGCAACGATGAACCATGGCCGAGCAAGCAGCAACACGTGTAGTAGTAGACAACGTCGAGTTGGCAGCGAAGGAAGACTCGGCATGCCCCCGACGTAGAAGTTCAGGCAGTCCCTTCTAAATTATGCACACGTATGTACAGCGAGATGCCAAAAAATATGGGGATCGTGATAGGAGTAGGGTGGGCATGCCCCCGACGTAGAAGTTCAGGCAGTCCTTTCTTCTCCGTCCCTTTATCCCAACAATCTAACTTCTATTCTTTCGTCCCGAAGGCATTGTGATGTTGCTCTCTTCACTCATCATCTCAATTTGAGGATCATGCTCTTTTCGTGCTTATACATTTAACCGGAGTGTTGTGTTCTAATTCAAGTTCTTTCAACTTGTCAAGTTCTGCCTCTATTTTCAACCTGAGTGCTGTCTGAAATCCTTCTTACCCATTGTGCCATTCTTTCAATAGTTCCGGAGGTAGTGTGTTGTTGATTTCATCAAGTATCATCCCATCTTCTCAAGCTCATGTTCTATTCCTTCCATGTTCAACCGGAGTGCTGCTCGAATTCTTCCTCTCTCATCTTGTTTTAACCAGAGTGGTTTCGAATTATATCTTATCCATTAAACTCTTGATTCGTGTCTTTGCAACCATCAAGTTCTCGTAATATTCCTTGTTCCTCTTTTCTAACGGGCTATTTGCAATCTCGTTCATCTCTGTTGTACTCTTTCTTTTAAATTGCTCAACCTCTCAAGGTTCATGGTTTCACTCGTTCGTCAAAGAAGCAACTTAGTTTACCTCTTATCTTCCTCTTCCTTTTCCCTCCGGTGCCATCCTAGATCTCGGGACGAGATCCTCTCGTAGTGGTGGAGTGTTGTAACGCCCCGGATACAACTTTCCATATTCGTAACTCCAACTCTTGGCTTTTCCGGAGATGCGATATGATATTTCCTTCGTGGTTGGGTTTTGTCTTTTGTTTTGCATTTTGTTCATGGCATGCATCTCATCTCATAGCATCATGTGCATCGCAGCCATATGTTTTCATAAAACCCGTATCCGCTCGTAGTTTCCGCATCACCCCTTGTTTTCGGTGACCGTTCTGAGACCAACCACCCACTTGCATGCCATCGCCTTGTTCCTCTGCAAAGCGCACAGACCCCTCCCGCGCATCCGAAACTCCCCCGAACCCGACCCGGGCTGTCGTCCCTGTTGAGTCCGGATCATCCCCTAACATCCCTAAAATATCTCCGTTTTCTTATTTGAGCTTCCTAACCTATTTCTTTCTCGATCGTCCGTTTGCGATCAGAGGGACGAGGAAACCCCCTACCCAAATCAACCTATTATATAAACAGTCTAAACCCTAGCCCTGTCCCATCCTTCGAATCCCTCCGCCGCCACACACCTAGCTTTCTTCCTCGGGATCCCCTCACTCCTTCCCGAGCCAACCCAGCGCTGCCACCTACCTCCATCGATTCCCTCCACTACCAACGAAGCCTGCAGCCTCCTCCTCCACCTTGGGATCATCTCCCGGCCAACCCGAGCTCCTCCCGCGCCCGAGCCCTCCGTCCCTGAGCTCCTACAGCCCCATGGCGCCCTAACCTCCAAATCGAGATGCTCTCGATCCCGAGTCGCCAGGCCAGACTCCCTCTTCCTCTCCCCCTTATCTCCTTCCCCTCGTCGGAGCCACACATCAGCGACCCCAGGACCGTCGCCTTCTTCTCCCCGTCTCTCCCTTCCTTCCCGTGCGTCTCTCTCTCTCTTGCTTAGTGCCTCTCTCTCTCTATCTTCTCTGCCCAGGAGCAGGAACCATGCCTTGGACGCCAAGCTCCGCCGCTGCCCTCCCATGTGCGCTGCCGTCCAGATCCGCCGGTTCCCTGCTGAGGCGCACCGGATCTAGCCGTTTCGGCCGCTTCCCGCCGACCCCGTCGCCAGGAGCCCGCGACAAGTCCGCCGGCGTTGTACTGCTTCATGGAGACGAGGATGAACGCAAGCCCCTGCTTCCTCGCCCGCTTCGTCCAGCTGCGCGTGTTGACCAGCGCCAGCGCGTGGGTCGCGCCAGGCCCAGCGCCTCCCTTCCGGCCTCCAGCCCAACTAGCTGCTACCCGCGAGCCCACCTCCACCCATCTGGGCCATGTCCCATGGTGAGAACCCCAGCCCCTCCAGCTTCGGCCCTATAGTGTTTTTTTCCTGTCTGTGAATTTGCTAATTTACCAGGGAATTACAGATTTGCAGAAAAACCCTCAAATATCATGCATATAATAACTCCACAACCATGCATCATATTAAAATGTTTTATATATGTAAAATGCTTAGAATTTCATCTAGTTTCATAATATGCTACTTTATCCATGTTAAAATATTTAAATTGCTGTTTGCATTAATTTGCATAAATGCCATGCTAAAATGCTTTATTTCATAACTAAATAACCGTAGCTCGGTTTTAAATAAACTTTATATGTAAACAGGGTGGAAAAATGCCTAGTTTAACATGATGCACTAACTTTTGCTTCTTAACAACTCTAAAATATGATTTAGGCAGAACATGAGCAAATTTTAAATATGGACATGAGGATTTTCTGGAATTGTTGTTTGTTGTTCCGGCCTCATTTAAATTGCCTAGCTAGGTAGGTTTTTATTATGCTTCACCTCTTGCCATGTTTAACAAAATTTAATATTGTTGAGTAGCTTAAATGAGATGAACTAAATAATTGTTGTGAAGTTTCGTCAATATGCAACTCATTGCATATTGAGCTCCACTTAACTTGTAGTATTGTTTGTTGCACTTTGTCATGCCATGCCTCTTTAAACCGGACATGCATCATACTTGTTTGTGCATCATGCCATGTTTATGCTTGTGCATTTACCTTGTTGTTTGTTTCTTTCCGGTGTTGTTTCTTAGTTCCGGTAATGTTGCGATTGTGAGGATTCGTTCGACTACTCCCGTTCGTCTTCTTCATGGACTCGTTCTTCTTCCTAGCGGGATTTCAGGCAAGATGACCTCTACCCTGGATCTCACTACTATCATTTCTATGCTAGTTGCTTCGTTCTATCGCTATGCTGCGCTACCTATCACTTATTCTTCAAGCCTTCCCAAATTGCCATGAACCTCTAACCTTTGACACCCTTCCTAGCAAACCATTGTTTGGCTATGTTACCGCTTTGCTCAGCCCCTCTTATAGCGTTGTTAGTTGCAGGTGAAGTTGAAGATTTCTCCTTGGTGGACAGGATTATGTTGGGATATCACAATATGTCCTATTTAATTAATGCATCTATATACTTGGTAAAGGGTGGAAGACTCGGCCTTATGCCTGGTGTTTTGTTCCACTCTTGCCGCCCTAGTTTCCGTCATACCGGTGTTATGTTCCCGGATTTTGCGTTCCTTACGCGGTTGGGTGATTTATGGGACCCCCTTGACAGTTCGCTTTGAATAAAACTCCTCCAGCAAGACCCAACCTTGTTTTTACCATTTGCCTCACCTACCCCTTTTTCCCTTGGGTTTTCGGAGCCCAAGGGTCATCTTTATTTTAGCCCCCCCGGGTCAGTGCTTCTCTAAGTGCTGGTCCGAACTAGAGCCCTTAGCAGCGCCCCCTCAGGGAAACTTGAGGTCTGGTTTTAGTTGTACGGATTACTCATCCGGTGTTGCCCTGAGAATGAGATATGTGCAGCTCCTATCGGGATTGTCGGCGCATCGGGCGGCTTTGCTGGTCTTGTTTTACCATTGTCAAAATGTCTTGTAAACCGGGATTCCGAGTCTGATCGGGTCTTCCTGGGAGAAGGTATATCCTTTGTTGATCGCGAGAGCTTATCATGAGCTAAGTTGGGACACCCCTGCAGGGTTTAAACTTTTGAAAGCCATGCCCGCGGTTATGGGCAGATGGGAATTTGTTAATGTCCAGTTGTAGATAACTTGACACCAGATCCGAATTAAAATGCATCAACCGTGTGTGTAGCCGTGATGGTCTCTTTTCGGCAGAGTCCGGGAAGTGAACACGGTTTTGGGTTATGTTTGATGTAAGTAGGAGTTCAGGATCACTTCTTGATCATTGCTAGCTTCACGACCGTTCCGCTTGCTCTCTTCTCGCTCTTATATGCGTATGTTAGCCACCATATCATGCTTAGTCGCTGCTGCAACCTCGCCACTTTACCCCTTCCTTTTCACTTTAAGCTTTGCTAGTCTTGATACCCATGGTAATGGGATTGCTGAGTCCTCGTGGCTCACAGATTACTACAACAACAGTTGCAGGTACAGGTTATGCGATGATCATGACGCGAGAGCGATGTTACTTGTTTTGGAGTTCTTCTTCTACTTCTTCTTCGATCAGGGGATAGGTTCCAGGTCGGCAGCCTGGGCTAGCAGGGTGGATGTCGTTTGAGTTTCTGTTTGTGTTTCATCCTTAGTCGGATGATGCCCTTATGTATTGTGATGTTGTATTCATGTGGCACTGTATGCCTTTTGTATGTATCCCCATCTATTATGTAATGTTGATGTAATGATATCCACCTTGCAAAAGCGTTTCAATATGCGGTTCTATCCTTGGTGGGACCTTCGAGTCTCTTTAGGAGAGTATCGCATATTGGGTGTGACAAGTTGGTATCAGATCCTCGACCGACCATAGGAGCCCCCTTGATTGTTGGCCGTTGTTGAGTCTAGAAGAAAACTATTTTGAGTCTTAAGATTATATATATCGGAGAGTAGGATTCTTTTTACTCCTCAACCCCTTCGTCACTCTGGTGAGGTCTCCTCACGTAGATGTTTTGTCTTTCCTCTCCTCAAATTTCACTAATTTTTTTTAGGATCACGCGGGTATCTTGGGATCGTTTCGATAGTCTTATGACGAGAACATTGTTCTTGGTGCCTCCTATCTTTTATGTGGCAGTGACCCAGGGAGTTGAGCTTTGAGGTGTTGTCGTCACAATTTTATCGTTGCAGTTCTGGAATAACTGAGTTTTGCCGACATCGAAAATCTCTTTTATGCACTTGTTGGTGAGATAACCTCGACGCCACCCAGTATTGGGGCGGGAGTTCGGGAGTATTGCCATAGCTCGTATAACAGATGCTTTTCGAAGGTTGAGGTACATGATTGCCGAAGGTTTCTTGGTTATGTGTTGACGGATGGATACAGCTGGATGTAGGGATTGTTAGTTTGGGTGAGATATATTGCTTCCCCTGTATCCCCAACACCAGATTGCATAACCAGAAAGTTTCGGGAGTTTATAGGTGGGAATTCAAGTAGCTCCTAGAATATCTTTCTGACAGATGCTTGATATGGGATTTTGGTAAATCTCTATCATATGTATTTGTTCCGGCTTATTCTGCAAGCCAATCCTTTGTTTTGTTTTGAGTTGTGGTATTTGAGTTGCTTCAATGTCAAGTGTTGATTCCATACCTTTCAAGCGGTGTTCTCATATTTCTATGGGAGTACTAATCCTTCTTGTTTATCGAGATTGTCATGTTAATTCTTTTCCAACCAGCGTGCTTCTCTTCAAGTGGATCCGATCATTTTAACATCCGCAAGATCAATTCTAAGTTTTCTCAACGGTGTTCATTTCATCTGTCCCAAGTTGCCTTTGTTTTTCCCACCCTCCCACCCTTTTTCTTCAAGGAATCAGATTTCTTAATCATGTATCCTTTTATTTGAGAGAAGTCTCTTCATTCTTTTCTTTTGATATTCTTATCCGGTGATTTCCCATGAAGATGCTCAACAGTTTCAAGTTCATCATCCTTCGTTGTTGTTTCTTCTCCGGCGGATCCAATTTCAAGCTTTCGGTGTTGATCATATTCTTTTTCTCATTTCAAGTGCTTTCTTATGTCGGTGCATCCCATAATCGTTCACCTCTCTCTATTCGTATCCGGAGTGCTGAAGATATCTCAAAAGAATCATGTTTCCATTCTTAATCCGTTCAAGTTACTTCGAGTTTTTTCTCTCATTCAAGCTATTTAATTCTACCGGTGCAATCTCTATTTCAAGCAATCCTTCAACGATGTTTCTTTTGAGTGGGCCCTAACCCACATGTCTTTTCCCAGGATCTTACCTGACTCTTCTAATTTATCCGGAGCGATTTCCAAAGTCTTTCGAAGTTTGACGTAAGAATGAATTTTCATCAGTCACATGCCTTCTCCAAGGTCGTTTTCAAAATATTTTCATCGTTGCTTCATCATTTCTATTCTTCTTTGTTCTGAAGTGCCTCAACAATTTTGGTGGTTCTCATCATCATTCTCAACATGTGAAGACCGAAGAAGTGTTTCCTCTAAATCTTGGTCCATTCTCTTGAAGATTCATGGTTCTAGCTTCATGCTATCCTCATAATTGTTTTGATTGTGACAATTCTTTTCTTACCATCCGGAGCATTTCATGATTTGTTTCCATTTCTTTCCTCCGAAGGCCATCATGTCATAATTCTTCAATCTCAACGTGTAGCCATCGTTCTCCAAATCTTACCGGTGAATCGTTCTAATATCCTCTAATCAGTTCATGATCTCTTCGTTCTCAGGTAGCTAAATCCCCTCAAGTATCTTCATTCATTTTCCAATTCTTCCCGGTGAATCGTGCCTTTGCTACGTTCATTCTCAATTCTTACGGTGGTTCGTTCAAGATTTCTCTTCCTCCGTTATCATATCAAGTATTCGTTGTTTCCAAATCCCACCGGTGGTTCCATCAATACCTTCTCAAGTTTGCGCTATCTCTATCCTTAATCCCTCAAGAAGAATAAGTAGTATGCCAAATCCATTGCTTGCCATCAATTTAATTTGATGAAGGATAAGCATACAATAAATCTTATTCTTATTTCCTCGAGGTGATGAAATTCTTTTCTTCCGGAGATTGTTCATGATGAAGTAATTCTCGGTTCTAGTGTTTCATCTATTCTTTTTCCGGAGTTCCAAGTTTTCTGCTTTATCTCATCGGAACCTCCATCTAAATCATTGCAAGGCTTCTCCTCGTCTTTTCAACTTCTCTTTCTTTTTATCATCCTTTTATTACCGGAGTTCTTCATGGAGGCTCTACATGGTGGTTCATCAAGGATTCTTTTCATTCTTGAACTATTCTTCAAGATTTCTCATGAAGTTATGACCCGCCAAGCTATACTCTAAAATAAACATGGTGTTCAACACATGTTTTGTTTTGAGGCGTTCAAGCATTCTTCATCTTGCATTCCAAAGTGCAATCCTTTCTACCTTATCTTTTGAGATGGTGTTATGTCATCCTTGGCAATTTCTCCTCGTGCTTCATGATTCACAAGTTGTCAGGAATGAGTTAATTAAATCCATTATTTTCTCTTCGTTCAAGATATTATTCGACCAATCAATCTCTTTGTTGGAGTTATCTTGGGTTAGTTTTCACCTAAAGCCTTCCCTAAGGAATGTTGCTCATTGTGGTGACTATCAATGATCCAAGTTTTTCTCCTATCCTCTCGGCAAAAGGAGTTGTCATCTCCTTGTTGACCTCAATCCAATCTATTGTTTCCGTTAGTGGCAGAATTTTGCCTCAATTTTGAGAAGTTTTCCATAAGCCCACTACAAACTTGTGTTTTTCGTTGTCGATTTTCCAACAACTCCGTTCAATCCTTCTTTGCAAGGATGCTATCCAAGTTCATTTGTGGCAGAAGATTTCATTTTCATCTCCGTCCCTTTATCCCAACAATCTAACTTCTATTCTTTCGTCCCGAAGGCATTGTGATGTTGCTCTCTTCACTCATCATCTCGATTTGAGGATCGTGCTCTTTTCTTGCTTATACATTTAACCGGAGTGTTGTGTTCTAATTCAAGTTCTTTCAACTTGTCAAGTTTTGCCTCTATTTTCAACCTGAGTGCTCTCTGAAATCCTTCTTACCCATTGTGCCATTCTTTCAATAGTTTCGGAGGTAGTGTGTTGTTGATTTCATCAAGTATCATCCCATCTTCTCAAGCTCATGTTCTATTCCTTCCATCTTCAACCGGAGTGCTGCTCGAATTCTTCCTCTCTCATCTTGTTTTAACCGGAGTGGTTTCGAATTCTATCTTATCCATTAAACTCTTGATTCATGTCTTTGCAACCATCAAGTTTTCGTAATGTTCCTTGTTCCTCTTTTCTAACGGGTTATTTGCAATCTCGTGCATCTCTGTTGTACTCTTTCTTTTAAATTGCTCAACCTCTCAAGGTTCGTGGTTTCACTCGTTCGTCAAAGAAGCAACTTAGTTTACCTCTTATCTTCCTCTTCCTTTTCCCTCCGGTGCCATCCTAGATCTCGGGACGAGATCCTCTCATAGTGGTGGAGTGTTGTAACGCCCCGGATACAACTTTCCATATTCGTAACTCCAACTCTTGCCTTTTCCGGAGATGCGATATGATATTTCCTTCGTGGTTGGGTTTTGTCTTTTGTTTTGCATTTTGTTCATGGCATGCATCTCATCTCATAGCATCATGTGCATCGCATCCATATGTTTTTATAAAACCCGTATCCGCTCGTAGTTGCCGCATCACCCCTTGTTTTCATTGACCGTTCTGAGACCAACCACCCACTTGCACGCGATCGCCTTGTTCCTCTGCGAAGCGCACAGACCCCTCCCGCGCGTCCGAAACTCCCCCGAACCCGACCCGGGCTGTCGTCCCCGTTGAGTCCGGATCATCCCCTAACATCCCTAAAATATCTCCGTTTTCTTATTTGAGCTACCTAACCTATTTCTTTCTCGGTCGTCCGTTTGCGATCAGAGGGACGAGGAAACCCCCTACCCAAATCAACCTATTATATAAACAGTCTAAACCCTAGCCCTGTCCCATCCTTCGAATCCCTCCGCCGCCACGCACCTAGCTTTCTTCCTCGGGATCCCCTCACTCCTTCCCGAGCCAACCCAGCGCTGCCACCTACCTCCATCGATTCCCTCCACTACCACCGAAGCCTGCAGCCTCCTCCTCCACCTTGGGATCATCTCCCGGCCAACCCGAGATCCTCCCGCGCCCGAGCCCTCCGTCCCTAAGCTCCTACATCCCCATGGCGCCCCAACCTCTAGATCAAGATGGTCTCGATCCCGAGTCGCCAGGACGGACTCCCTCTTCCTCTTCCCCTAATCTCCTTCCCCTCGTCGGAGCCACACATCGGCGACCCCAGGACCGTCGCCTTCTTCTCCCCATCTCTCCCTTCCTTCCCGTGCGTCTCTCTCTCTCGCTTAGTGCCTCTCTTCTCTGCCCAGGAGCAGGAACCATGCCTTGGACGCCAAGCTCCGCCGCTGCCGTCCCGTGCGCGCCGCCGTCCAGATCCGTCGGTTCCCTGCTGAGGCGCACCGGATCTGGCCGTTTCGGCCGCTTCCCGCTGACCCCGTCGCCAAGAGCCCGCGACAAGTCCGCCGGTGTCGTACTGCTTCATGGAGACGAGGACGAACGCAAGCCCCTGCTTCCTCGCCCGCTTCGTCCACCTGCGCGCGTTGACCAGCGCCAGCGTGTGGGTCGCGCCAGGCCCAGCGCCCCCCTTCCGGCCTCCAGCCCAGCTAGCTGCTACCCGCGAGCCAACCTCCACCGACCTGGGCCGTGGCCCATGGTGAGAATCCCAGCCCCTCCAGTTTCGGCCCTATAGTGTTTTTTTTCCTGTCTGTGAATTTGCTAATTTACCAGGGAATTACAGATTTGCAGAAAACCCTCAAATATCATGCATATAATAACTCCACAACCATGCATCATATTAAAATGTTTTATATATGTAAAATGCTTAGAATTTCATCTAGTTTCATAATATGCTACTTTTATCCATGTTAAAATATTTAAATTTCTGTTTGCATTAATTTGCTTAAATGCCATGCTAAAATGCTTTATTTCATAATTAAATAACCGCAGCTCGGTTTTAAATAAACTTTATATGTAAACAGGGTGGAAAAATGCCTAGTTTAACATGATGCACTTACTTTTGCTGCTTAACAACTCTAAAATATGATTTAGGCAGAACAGGAGCAAATTTGAAATATGGACATGAGGATTTTCTGGAATTGTTGTTTGTTGTTCCGGCCTCATTTAAATTTCCTAGCTAGGTAGGTTTTTATTACCTCTTGCCATGTTTAACAACATTTAATATTGTTGAGTAGCTTAAACGAGATGAACTAAATAATTGTTGTGAAGTTTCGTCAATATGCAACTCATTGCATATTGAGCTCCACTTAACTTGTAGTATTGTTTGTTGCACTTTGTCATGCCATGCCTCTTTAAACCGGACATGCATCATACTTGTTTGTGCATCATGCCATGTTTATGCTTGTGCATTTACCTTGTTGTTTGTTTGTTTCCGGTGTTGCTTCTTAGTTCCGGTAATGTTGCGATTGTGAGGATTCGTTTGACTACTCCCGTTCGTCTTCTTCATGGACTCGTTCTTCTTCCTAGCGGGATTTCAGGCAAGATGACCGCTACCCTGGATCTCACTACTATCATTTCTATGCTAGTTGCTTCGTTCTATCGCTATGCTGCGCTACCTATCACTTGTTCTTCAAGCCTTCCCAAATTGCCATGAACCTCTAACCTTTGACACCCTTCCTAGCAAACCATTGTTTGGCTATGTTACCGCTTTGCTCAGCCCCTCTTATAGCGTTGTTAGTTGCAGGTGAAGTTGAAGATTTCTCCTTGGTGGACAGGATTATGTTGGGATATCACAATATCTCTTATTTAATTAATGCATCTATATACTTGGTAAAGGGTGGAAGACTCGGCCTTATGCCTAGTGTTTTGTTCCACTCTTGCCACCCTAGTTTCCGCCATACCGGTGTTATGTTCCCGGATTTTGCGTTCCTTACGCGGTCGGGTGATTTATGGGACCCCCTTGACAGTTCGCTTTGAATAAAACTCCTCCAGCAAGGCCCAACCTTGGTTTTACCATTTGCCTCACCTACCCCTTTTTCCCTTGGGTTTCCGGAGCCCAAGGGTCATCTTTATTTTAGCCCCTCGGGCCAGTGTCTAAGTGCTGGTCCTAACCAGAGCCCTTTGCAGCGCCCCCTCAGGGAAACTTGAGGTCTGGTTTTAGTTGTATGGATTGCTCATCCGGTGTTGCCCTGAGAACGAGATATGTGCAGCTCCTATCGGTATTGTCGGTGCATCGGGCGGCTTTGCTGGTCTTGTTTTACCATTGTCGAAATGTCTTGTAAACCGGGATTCCGAGTCTGATCGGGTCTTCTTGGGAGAAGGTATATCCTTCGTTGATCGCGAGAGCTTATCATGGGCTAAGTTGGGACACCCCTGCAGGGTTTAAACTTTCGAAAGCCGTGCCCGCGGTTATGGGCAGATGGGAATTTGTTAATGTCCGGTCGTAGATAACTTGACACCAGATCCAAATTAAAACACATCAACTGTGTGTGTAGCCGTGATGGTCTCTTTTCGGCAGAGTCCGGGAAGTGAACACGGTTTTGGGTTATGTTTGACATAAGTAGGAGTTCAGGATCACTTCTTGATCATTGCTAGCTTCACGACCGTCCCGCTTGTTCTCTTCTCGCTCTTATATGCGTATGTTAGGCACCATATCATGCTTAGTCGCTGCTGCAACCTCGCCACTTTACCCCTTCCTTTTCCCTTTAAGCTTTGCTAGTCTTGATACCCATGGTAATGGGATTGCTGAGTCCTCGTGGCTCACAGATTACTACAACAACAGTTGCAGGTACAGGTTATGCGATAATCATGACGCGAGAGCGATGTTACTTGTTTTGGAGTTCTTCTTCTGCTTCTTCTTTGATCCGAGGATAGGTTCCATGTCGGCAGCCTGGGCTAGCAGGGTGGATGTCGTTGAGTTTCTGTTTGTGTTTCATCCGTAGTCGGATGATGCCCTTATGTATTGTGATGTTGTATTCATGTGGCATTGTATGACTTTTGTATGTATCCCCATCTATTATGTAATGTTGATGTAATGATATCCACCTTGCAAAAGCGTTTCAATATGCGGTTCTATCCTTGGTGGGACCTTCGAGTCTCATTAGGATAGTATCGCATATTGGGCGTGACACAATGCCTCCCACATACGCGCATACACGAGAGAAATGCAGAAACCTCCGTCCATAGCTCGGCACCAACAACCCACCGTAACCGGGAACTCCCTGATATTTTCCTCTCCCTCGCTTCTACAATTATCTTTTCTGTCATGGACGTCCCAAAGAATCTCATGCAATTGCGTCTCCGGCCTGCCCAGGACGAAAAGTCCATTTTCTGTCATGATTTTTTGTCATAGAAGTAGGAGCCCACCACATCTATGATGATACTGAGTTTTTTCACAATTATCGTCATAGAAGTGTCATAAGCATGACATAAAAAAAATTCTCCGACCCAAATTGTCACAGATGTGTCTTTTTTTGTAATGCATGTTAAGCACAACAGGCTAAACATCAACCAAATATATCCATGGCAGACAAAATAATCTCCAAATGATAGCTTTAGTGTGCAGGTTTAAGCATGCTAGTTAAGTAAAACTAGTGGAATGGTGTGTTAGCTACAACAGACCTAACATTTAACAACAAGAAAATATAGTCATACAAACTAGTATTGTGCTGGTCTAAGTACACTGGTTATTGTTAAATAAAAATGGAAAGGTGTGTTAACTACAACATGCTTAACAGCAACCAAATGTAGTCATTCATTATGGTATTGCTAAAACTGGTATTGATGAAATTGAACTGCACAGTTCATACTTGCATATATAGAACATCACGTTGTAAATAACTGGAATAAACAAGGCATACTACAAAAAACCAAAGATAGCATTTGAAATTGGACATATGATAACTACAAACAACCAAACAACCAAAAACCTTCAGAAGAGGCATATGCTAGCTATAACAGGCTTAACAACAAGCAAATATATGCATTCCTATCGGTATGTTTAAAACTGATATTGATGAAAATGTATTGTATAGTAAATAGTTGCACATATAGAGCATCACACTGTGAACAACTGAAATAAACAAGGCATATTGCAAACAACCAAATATAGCAATTAAAACTAGATATATTCTCACTACACTACAAAAGGGACTCGGCAAAACAAATCATGGGTTCGCCCCTGTGAAGAGGCATGACAAAACAAATCATGGGTTTCCTCACTTGTCACATATGGGGTCGTTACCATGGGAAGATCATGGACCCTGGGTGAGGGAGTCCTGGATTATTGGGTATCCGGACATCCGGACTATATACATCGTCCGGACTATTGAAGCATGAAGATACAAGACTCAAGACTTTGGCCCGTGTCCGGATGGGACTCTCCTTTGCGTGGAAGACAAGCTTAGCGATCCGGATATTGTGTTTCCTTCCTTGTAACCGACTCCATGTAAACCCTAGCCCTCTCCGGTGCCTATATAAACCGGGGAGGTTGTTCCTTAGAAGGCCGATCACAATTACAATCATACCATCACAGGCTAGCTTCTAGGGTTTAGCCTCTACGATCTTGCGGTAGATCTACTCTTGTACTACTCATATCTTCAATATTAATCAAGCAGGAAGTAGGGTTTTACCTCCATCGAGAGGGCCCGAACCTGGGTAAACATTGTGTCCCTCGCTTCCTGTTACCATCAGCCTAGACACACAGATCGGGACCCCCTACCCGAGATCTGCCGGTTTTGACACCGACATTGGTGCTTTCATTGAGAGTTCTTCTGTGTCGTCGCCGCAAGGCTCGATGGCTCGTCTCATCGTTAAGGACAACATTACCTTGGGGGGAGCTCTGGCTGTAGGCCAAACTCTCCGACTTGGCGGCTTTATCATGGCCGCCCCATCGGCGGTAGCACCGACGATGGCCTCTCGGGTCATCAATCATAACCTTCGCGTCAGTTTGGAACTCGCCGAACAGATAGATCCGATGGAGCTCTCCTCCCTTAATGACATCTTGGATCGCATTGCCGCTCTGGGAGTCGCTCAGACTATCACCGGATTGGGCTTAAACCCGACCGAAGGGACATCAGATCCCCGCCGGCCACCCATGAGATAGCGGTAGTGGAGGAACCACACACGAATCGCCCCTCGACTTTGAGGATGAATTATGTCCGGATCACCAAACTCCTTGAGCCGAATACCTGCTCAAAGGAAGACATGACCCAGGTCCCGGACTTAGAACCAGGCATTGGGCCGAAGAAATTGGGCAGCACTCCGGATCCTGAGCCATCAGGCTTGAAACCTCCCACGCTCCTGGGTGTTAGATCGGATCAGAATCCGGATTCAGCTAACAACACCCACCAGGACTTAAACCGTCTCTCCCGCATCAGGCAAGAGCCCCAGAAGACTGTACATCGCTACTGGGCCAGATTCCTCCTTGTGTTAAACAAGGGCAAGGATTGCCGCGAGGAGGACGTGGTCTCACTCTTCTGCAAAAACTGCACGGACAAAGGAATCCTTAATGCTATAAGTCGCCGTGACATAGTACACTTTGCGGACTTGGCAACCATAGTACAGAAGTACTGTGTGATCGAGAGCGCCTGGAAAACCCGAACAGAATTTTGGGATAGTACGTCTCTCACCAAAACCTTTGTCCGAACTAAACGGGCGAACTCTCGTATGTCGGCCGATCCTGTCCCCAAGAAACCGAAGCACACCCCAGGGCAGGGAACCGTATTGGAAGAATGGCTCAATGGACCATGTAAACTCCACAACACTCCGGACACGACGCCAACTCGTAGCCTTAGAGCATGTTGGATACTCCGGCAGGTTGCAAAAAGTGGCGAGGATCTTCTTGCAAGCCATAAAGCAGAACAACATCCCGCTAACGAACACAACTTCGAGACTTTCGCCTCAAATAATAGGCGCAAGCGAGCTCATCGAAGCTTCGCTGAAATTTGCCATGTGGCAAAGATAAACCCCTGGAACGACACTGCTATAACTTTCAATGCCAGTGATGAACCTCGATTCCAGACTGTCCAGGCACTGGCCGCTCTGGTCCTTAGCCCAATCGTTGACGGCTTCTGGCTCACTAAAGTACTCATGGACGATGGAAGCGGATTAAACTTGATCTATGAAGAAACACTCAACAAGATGGAAATTGGTAAAGGCCGCATTGAGCAAAGCAGCACCACCTTCAGGGGAATCATCCCTAGTCGGGAAGCGCGGTGTGCGGGAAAAATCACACTCGATGTGGTATTCGGCACCACGGAAAATTACAGGTCCGAAGAAATCACATTCCAAGTGGCTCCTTTTAGCAGCGTATACCACACCCTTTTAGGGCGGGGCGCGTTTACGAGCTTTCAAGCCATACCACATTACGGGTACATGAAGCTTAAAATGCCTCGGGCCAATGGAATCATCACTCTAGCCAATGATCCGGACGTTGCACTTCGCGCCGAAAACAAAACCGCAACACTGGCCCTGGAAGCATTATCTGAAGCCCTAGCAACCGAAGAATTAACAACGCTACAGGCCACCATGGACAGGGACGACGTGATACTTGACAAGCGACCCAAGTCCACCTCATTTAAACCCGCAGACGAGATGATCAAATTCCAAGTCCATCCAATGGACCCCACGAAGACAGCTTCCATCGGGACACAGTTGAGCCTCGCAATGGACGCCCCACTACGAGACTTTTTATGTGAGAATTGGGACATTTTCGCCTGGCACCCATCGGACATGCCGGGCATCCCGCGTGGATTGGCCGAGCATAGCCTTAACATTCTAAAGGGATATAAACCTGTCAAATAGACCCTAAGGCGATTCTCAGAGCCCAAACGACAAGCAATGGGGGAAGAGCTAGCCAAGCTACTTGAGGCCGGATTCATCAGAGATATTAAACATCTGGATTGGCTAGCAAATTTGGTAATGGTACCAAAGAAGGACAAATCCTGGTGCCTATGCGTTGACTTCAAAGACCTCAACAAGGCTTGCCCCAAGGATCCCTTTCCCCTCCCTCGCATCGGTCAAATCATCGATGCCATAGCGAGACACGACTCGCTGTGTTTTCTTGATGCATACTCTGGATACCATGAAATAAAGATGGCAGAGTCTGACCAAGTTGCAACAGCTTTCATAACGCCATATGGCCCCTTTTGCTTCAACACTATGCCTTTCGGGCTTAAGAATGCCGGCACAACCTATCAACGCATGATTCAAACATGCCTGGAAAAACAAATCGGCAAAACAGTGGAGGCATATGTGGACGACGTGTTCATA
This sequence comes from Triticum dicoccoides, assembly GCF_002162155.2. Taxonomy (NCBI): domain Eukaryota; kingdom Viridiplantae; phylum Streptophyta; class Magnoliopsida; order Poales; family Poaceae; genus Triticum; species Triticum dicoccoides. The sequence continues at coordinate 276,691,046 of NC_041393.1, read as the reverse complement.
AAAACAAGACACGTCGAAACCCTAATAGATGACTTGAGGCTTACATTCGATAACCTCCGGACATACGACATCAAGTTGAATCCGCAAAAATGCGTTTTCGGCGTCCCCTCTGGGAAACTACTGGGCTTCATTGTTTCCAATAGAGGAATCGAAGCGAATCGGGAAAAAATCCGAGCTCTGTCGCAGTTGGCTATACCAACAGACCTCAAGCACATCCAGAAACTAGCCGGATGTGTGGCTGCTTTGAGCCGCTTTATCTCCAGGTTAGGAGAAAAGGCATTATCTCTTTACCGCCTCCTTCGGTGCACCGAAAACTTCACGTGTACGGATGCAGCCGCGGCCGGACTCGATGAAATAAAGACCTTACTGGCCAGTAATCCAATCCTAACAGCGCTGAATATCGGGGAGCCTATGCTACCGTACATAGCTGCAACACATCAAGTTGTAAGCGCAGTGCTCGTCGTCGAACGAGAGGTTGACGGATACAAATTCCCGCTCCAAAAGCCGGTTTATTACGTATCCACGGTCCTCACCCCATGCAAATCCCGATACCCACACTATCAAAAAATAGCATACGCGGTCTTCGTGGCATCCCGGAAGCTACGACACTACTTTCAAGAGTGTTCAATTACAGTGGCCTCCGAAGTACCACTCAATGACATAATAAATAACCGCGACGCTACGGGCCGGATTGCCAAATGGGCTATCGAGATCCTTCCGTTTGACATAATATACAAACCACGGCGGGCCATCAAGTCGCAAGTACTGGCTGACTTTGTCGCTGAATGGACGGAAGCCGAACTCCCTAAAGAGTACGACGCGTACTCCAATTGGATCATGCACTTCGACGGCTCTAAAATGCTGGCCGGATTGGGAGCAGGTGTAGTCCCAACATCTCCCACCAGAGACACGGTCCAGTACGTCCTCCAAATATTATACACAGACTCCAACAATGCAGCCGTATATGAGGCTCTATTGCATGGTCTTCGGATGGCAGTCTCTATGGGCATCCAACGCCTGGAAGTGCGCGGGGATTCGAACCTCGCAATATCACAAATAAACAGAGACTTTAATGCCAAGGATCCGAAAATGGCGGCCTACCATAATGCTGTCCTCAAAATGTCAGCTCGGTTCGAGGGGCTCGAATTCCACCACGTCGCTCGAGAAAACAATCAAGCGGCAGACGTCCTCGCCCGCATCGGCGCTAAACGCGACCCTGTCCCACCTAACATATTCCTGGAAAGGTTGTTCAAGCCATCCGTAGTATGGGAAGGGGAGTCCGGCAATACTAGCACGGATCCGAACACACCCCCAGATTTCGAACCATCAGACACAATCGGAGGCTCTGCCACCGAAATAACATCTTCGGCCCACGAAATCATGGCCGTAATCGCCTCGTGGACTGAGCCTTTCTTGGCCTACCTAAATAGGCAGGAGCTCCCTGAAGACCAAAATGAAGCACGCTACATTGTACGGTGTTCTAAAGCTTACAAAGTCCATGAAGGGGAACTCTATAAGAAAAGCGCGACCAGAGTGCTCCAAAGGTGCATCTCCGAAGAGGAAGGGCGGCAACTCTTGGCTGAAATTCATGCCGGACTAGGCGGACACCACGCCGTGGCTCGAGCGGTAGTCATCAAGGCCTTCCGTACAGGCTTCTATTGGCCGATGGCCCGAGCAGACGCACAGGACCTTGTCCAACATTGCGTCGGTTGCCTGCTCTTCGCCAATCAGAGTCATATGCCCCCTACCGCTCTCCAAACAATCCCCATAACTTGGCCCTTCGCGATTTGGGGGCTGGATATGGTCGGACCTCTTAAAGGGGGAAGCCATAAGAAAAAATACTTATTGGTCATGGTGGACAAGTTCACCAAATGGATAGAAGCCAAACCAGTCAAAACGGCCGAATCCGGACCAGTAATAGACTTCATATCCGGGGTCGTACACTGATACGGTGTCCCCCACAGCATATCAGTGATAATGGCTCAAATTTCACAGCCGATGAGGTGAAAACTTGGTGCGGCAAAATGGGCATTAAGCTCGACAACGCTTCCGTCTACCATCCCCAAACAAACGGCCAGGTCGAACGGGTAAACGGTCTCATCATGAGCGGCATCAAACCCAGACTAGTGCGATCTTTCACAGAATCGGATACGCACTAGGTGGAGGATCTCGACTCTGTACTCTGGGGGCTATGGACCACACCGAATCGCACCACCGGATATACACCATTTTTTATGGTGTACGGTGCGGAAGCAGTACTACCCTGTGACATAATACATGATTCGCCACGCATACGCATGTATGAAGAGAAGGAAGCCGAGTTAGATCGGTAGGACAACTTAGATGCCCTAGAGGAGGAGCGCGATATCGCAAAAGCCCGTTCTGCATTCTATCAGCAGTAGGCTCGACGATATCAAAGCAGAGAAGTGCGGGCCAAAACTTACAATATTGGCAAGCTCGTTCTACGCCTACCGGAGAAGAAGAAGGACAAACTCAAACCCAAGTGGGAAGGTCCCTTCATCATTGACAAAGTTCTCACCGGAGGAGCATACCGATTATGTAATGCATCCGATAACAGACTCGAGCCAAACCCATGGAACGCGGCCAGACTCCGGAGATTCTACGGCTAACACCGAGCTCAGTGTTCGTATCCATACTCCCTCCCTTTTATTTATGCTCCATCCCACTTTTCCTTCCTCGACCTTTTTTCTCTTCACACAAAGTACTTAATACAGTGCGGACTCCCGGATTACTTCAGTCGTACTATGTGTGTAAGCAATACCTGGGGGCTTCCTATACGGAAGCTAAAAATAATTACGCAAATGGCTTTTTGCCCATCACATATGAGTTTCTTTTTCATATGTGCCTTTTCTTCACCATTATATGCATCGATATGACTTAAGATGTGGCCAAGCTGGGTTGCCTGGCTCTTGTGTTTATGCCCTACGTTCCCGTTAATTCGGCTAGGGCATAAGGGGAGCACCTCTGCGATTGTTACTGCCAGTTCAGCCGGATGTGTACCTCAGACTGGGTGAAGCCGAAAGCTAGTTTCCTTAAGAGAATATTCGATCGGTGAACAAAAGATGTATTCGTTTATTAGAAGTAAATCCCCAGAAGTCTTGTATCCTGCGCCATTGTTCACAGTCCGGACATGTGCATTGTTGCATGCGTACCCAGGGAAAGGAACCCCTGATGGAACTATTCTCCCTGGAAGATGTTTCTTACTATCCATGTAATATAACATAACTAGTTGGGTACTTGTCTGTTCAAGCACTTATGACCCCTACGCCTTGTCTCCACGCATACCCCGGTCTTGTATAACTGAGCGGGTATTCGGACACACCCCAGACTATAGGATCCGGGGGCTGAAGCAAAAAGGTCCGCCATGACAAATGATTTTAATCCGGCTAGGGACTAATTATGTCCATTAAATTACATAGTCACTTGGACTAACTATATTCTTCCTCTATTCCATCCAACAGGCTATCTAGCTTACAATCCCATTGAGAATACTTGGCGCCTAACGCTACCTGGTCATATACCAGGCTCACGGGAATTTCTTGCCCATCGGGCCCCGCCGGTCCTACTTCGGCCATATGGTTCAGGTCCAGCTTGGTGTAGCGCGTCTTCACCATAGCCCAAGCTTCTCTTGCACCTTTTATGTGCAGTGCAATTTTAATGCCAGCTTTCAATACCTAAAACTTAGAAATTTCTGTCCAAAGGCCCGTGCCAAAATAGGAGTGACCACATTCATCAAGTCTTAGCAGATGCGGGATGAGGCATATACGCTCCTCTGGAGATGGTTATTATTGAGACACTGAAGCGGAGGAGTACAACATTGATGGGAAGCCGGACACTATTTGTCGTAATAGATACTTTGGAGTATTCGGAGATGGAACCCGCCTTGCAATGCCGAAGACAAGACTGCGCCGGACTCATCGTCATTGAAGCATGGTTCACAGGCTACTGAGGGAGTCCTGGATTAGGGGATATCCGGACAGTCGGACTATATACACCGTCTGGACTATTGAAGCATGAAGATACAAGACTCAAGACTTTGGCCCGTGTCCGGATGGGACTCTCCTTTGCGTGGAAGACAAGCTTAGCGATCCGGATATTGTGTTTTCTTCCTTGTAACTGACTCCATGTAAACCCTAGCCCTCTCCGGTGCCTATATAAACCGGGTAGGTTGGTCCTTAGAAGGCCGATCACAATTACAATCATACCATCATAGGCTAGCTTCTAGGGTTTAGCCTCTACGATCTCGTGGTAGATCTACTCTTGTACTACTCATATCTTCAATATTAATCAAGCAGGAAGTAGGGTTTTACCTCCATCGAGAGGGCTTGAACCTGGGTAAACATTGTGTCCCTCGCTTCATGTTACCATCAGCCTAGATGCACAGATCGAGACCCCTACCCGAGATCCGCCGGTTTTGACACCGACACTGGGTGTGCTCCATGTTGGCGCAGATGGGCTCCTTCCCCTTGGAAGAGCACGACTGTAGGGTGCCCTCCCTGATGTCGTAGATGGGCTCTTTCCCCTTGGAAGAGCCGGAGAGGGTGCCCTCCTCGCGGTCATCGTTGATGAGGTCTAACTTGGCAGTTGTGGATCCCAAGCCAGTGTCGCAGAACGTGTCCTTCAGAAATGACAAAATGGGCTTGATGGAAATGTAGGATGGAAAATTCTTGACATTGAGCCAGAGGAGATCAGCAACGGGGCCATGGATGAGATCGACAGTGGTTGAACCCGAGGGGTTGGGGGTGGGCCACTTAACCTGTAACATAGCCCATGTCAGGTCATCGATGTCGACATCCTCGATGTCGTAGCAAGTGTTTGTGACATACCCAGATATTCTAGCCTGCTGATTGAGACCCTGCGGCTAGTAATGGTCATCAGCTTCCTTGGCGACCACCTTGACAACATCGGGCGAAGAGGCCGTGGTACACATGTTTTGGGTCAGTCGCTCCTCGAGCTCCATGGGAAGCGTAGCCGGGCTTAGGCTGCGATGCTCTGGAGTGGGGGATGGGGTTGGGGATATGTGGGAAAGGGGGCGTTTGGCAGGCGTCATCTAAGAAACTCAGGGTGGCTAGGTATGGAGATCAGTAGGTAAGATGCACGGGCAAACCGGCGGATGTTGACAATGGAGGCCTTGCGGCCGCGGCAGCGACGGTGACCTTGGTAGGGTTTAGAGCAAGGGAGGGGTTGTGGTGTGTGTGTGTGTGTGTGCGCGCGCGTGCGGTGGGCGCTGAGGAGTTTTTGGGGGTGTGTGTGGTGGGGGTGTTTGAGGAAATGACGTGGCTACTGAAAATTTTACTACGCGGGAGTAAAATGCCAGGGCTATTGAAAGTTTGGATGATGCATCGTACACGGTCTCGAAATAACAACCATGTGTTATGAAACAAAAAAACCCTCAAGCCGGGCAGATATTTCGACAGATGCGGGCGGGAGCAGGAACAACAAACATCACACATGGTCGAAACATAATAACCGTGTGTTATCAAACAGAAAAACCCTGCAGGCGGGTAGATATTTTTGAGATGGGAAGCCTCATGGAGCCAAATGTACTATGCTAATGTGTGTGACAGGAGCTCCAGCATGGCACACGGTTAGTGTGAGTGAACTGTGTCTGTTGCGTCAACCGACTTGTCTAATGTTCCTAAATTTGGCAAAAGTGACGCGGGAAAGGGTCAGAACATGAACACACTTGCATGTGGACCAAATATATGTATGAAAAGGGTGGTTTATGTTCATATACCGAATGCACAAATTCGATGTGGCACCTATCTCACAAAGAGCACGCTATTGCTTGCCCCCCTTCGTGTCGGCAGGAGGGGAATCCTAAGCTATGAACACATGCCCACCCCCATGGAGTTTCACCTAGCAAAGTGTGAAGTAGCAGCCCCCCCATCAAACACACACACACACACACACAGTCGGCGGGAGAGGTCATCTCACTAAGATGTATAGTGAAATAGACCAAGAAGAATCCACCTTAGCTGTACAACCTCTCTCTTGTTGTGGGTCAAAGTGATGGACGCCCATGCGACTCCAGAGTTGGGATAGCTCGCCAATAATCATGCAAGTAGCTAGTACCCAAAGGCAACCATTGCCTGCATGTGGCCCAAACATATGTACGGAGTGTTGATGTTTGAATACACAATGGAATAACTTTGTTGTGGCGCCGGGCTTTGGAACCAGAAATCCCCACACAGAGCGAGGGTTAGTTGACGACGCATTGTATATATTTATGTCACACCACACTTTGAGATGATGACGGGGATTCATGCATGCATGCATAGTATGCGCTCAAACTTAGGTCTGAATCTCACCATGACCTACTACTATGACACGAACCAAAGGTAGAATCCACCATGGTAACCTATATCATTGTTGGTCAAAGTGATCATGGATGTCCACCCAGGTCCACGAATATATAGGCCTGTCGCCGATAACTATGCGAGGGAGTGTACAATTCAAAGACAACCACTGCATGCATATGTATGTACGGAGGTGATGCATGCATGTTTGAATACCATGCACAACATTGATGGGGTGCATGTGTCGAAAATCGTGCAGTCTCCACACAGAGCGAGGTCGGTTCATCACGTGTCGTGGTACTGCACACTTCGACTCGGTGGGAGGGATTCATGCGTACACATGTATGTGAGCTCAAACTATATCATGTTATCCTAGAGCATGACCTATATACCATAATACTAACCCCAAAAAATAACCCCCTCCTAGCTAAAATTAACCTCTCTCATTGTCGAGCAAAGTACCGATGGACCAAGTGGGCCCACAAATGGAAAGCATCGATATCGCTGATAACCACGTGAGTGGGTGCTAGAGGACAACCACCATCGCTTTGCATGTGGGCCAAACATATGTATGGAGAGATGTGTGTGGTTGTGATGTTTGAATACCCAAAATGCACAACTTTGATGTGGCACATGCCTCGAAAATCATATAGTCCACACACAGAGAGAGGTTCATGAAGCATACTACATATGTTGGTCCCCTTGCCCCTCTTCGACACATACTATATGGTCCTACCATAAGACAAACCAAAAAGAATCATCCTTGATGGTGAAATTAATTAACCTCTCCTGATGTAGGTCAAAGTGTGCATGCATGGACGTCGACCTCGCAGGCCCATAGATGGAAGCGTCACAGGTGAGTGTCCTAGGATAACCACTGCCTGCATGCATGTGGCCTAAAGAAGTATTGTGTGATGTTTGAATAGCAATTGCACAACTTTGATGTGGTACATGCCTTGGAAACCGAAAAGTCCCGACACTAAGTGAGGTGTGTTCACAGACGTGTACCCTCCCACCTCTTCGAAGTTTACTATATACTCTCACCATAACACAGACAAAAAATAATCAACCTTGCTGGTCAAATAAACCTCTCTGTCGGTTGTTGGTCGCAGTGATGGACGACCTCGCGGGCCCATAGAAAGTGTCACACGCGAGTGACAGTCATGTAGGACAACCACCGACTGCATGTGGCCCAAACATGTAGTATGAAAGGCTTGTGTAATGTTTTAAATAACGAATTCATGACTTTGATGTGGCACCTACCTCACAAAACGGCCAACCCACATGGTGGCTCACAACTGGTAGTGTACTGCTAGCCCCCCCCCCCACCCAGACGCACACACACACCGCGCATCCATCGCAACTACAATGCATGTTAAATTTCCCCGCGGTAAACATATATTACCTAAGGAGGGACATTTTAATGTTAAAAAAAGAGAGATCATTAAGACGTTTTAGTACATAGATTGATTTTCTAGGTGTATAATGTGCAAAAGTCAAATTTGAGCTACATGCACACGTGACAGTGCAGCTAAATGGATTCGAAAAGTACATGTGTCTCACTGGGTGCATGTTTACTCCCTGTGCAAGAAATTTCAAACATTGAGAATCTTGATTTTTAAAATCTAGTAAATCGAAAACTTATTTGAAATTTATGAAACTTATCATGTTGTCATATGGGCACCAATACGTAGTGGTGTTGTACTTTCTTTTGTCAAATTTGAGACAAGTTTTGATGTAATCTTTATCTTCTTACATACGGGAGATTATCAGTAACTAGGAACCAATATTGCAAATTGATTATTTATTCGAACCATGGGCGTTAGACCAACAATGGATACGTGACATGATTCAGATAAGCAATAACAAGGCAAGATTAATCATCAAAATCAAAAAACAATGTATGTGCACGTGACCCGTTTGCCGTGCGAGCAGGCATGAGTTGACCGGACGCACGAAAACAGTTCACCATGCAGGCAGACCCCGAGGCGTGAGTGCACGTGAGTGAATTGACGGGAAGTGTGCTCGCTATGCAGTGTCAACGGGAGGTGTGCGAGTAGCTGTGTGAAATGACGGTAGGCATGTCAGCAGTCTGATGCGCAGTCTCACCGGGAGGCGAGCCAGCGGTTTTACCTCCACCCGCATCTCTCCCACTACTCGATACTTATGGCGCGCCTGAGCGGCTGCACCCCCATCCTCGCCACACACACAATCCTCCCTCCCCACCTGCATCCTCGACGCCACTCTTAGTCCTCAAAGTCGTCACTGTATTAGGATGCCGCTGAAGCGCCCCATCGGAGGGAGTGGCAACGCCGGGCTGTTGAAGCACCGGAGAATGGCGTGAAGATGGAGACAGAGGTTTATGTCACCATCGACAAGGTATTATTGCACCTTGACATCATCAACGTCATCGTGCTTCCACAGCCGGAGCCGGAGGTCCAGACCAACTCCGGTGACGACTCCGGCAATGACGGAGAACCAGTTAGTCATCTATACCCATTTATGTGTCAAATACATCCCAGGGTTTCTCTAGTTACTCGTGCCTCCTCCTTTTTCGAATAGAAATCCTATGGTTATGTTCTCTCAATCCATGATATCTGAGTAAGTTTCGTGAGATCCATGTAGTGTATTGATTTTTTGAATGGTACAAATGATAAGTGATTAGTTGTTTCATCTGTGCAAATGATTTCTGCTAAGAATCTGACTAGGGTTAGTGTTCGTGCTAATAATTCCTAGCCAGGTCTTGACAATTGATTTTGAATGACCTACATATATGTTTGTGCCATTTTTTTTCAAGATTGGTTTGTACATAGACAATTGTGCTTAAAAATCAACCATAATCATTAGATATGTCTAAAAAATAGCCATAAATTCCTAATCCTACTTTACGACATGTAAAAATTGATTTGATGCCGAATTTTGGCAACTGCCAAATGTTCGCCATAGATTAGTCTGTATTCCAAATTTGACTGCACATTTTTTACTATATGTATAAGTGCTATCTGACTATGTCGACGACGAGGATGAAGATGGCCAGAGGAGGTACAAGAGGCAACTCCTTAGGGAGCTTTATGCGGGAATGCATAATAAGCGTATTAGGACCTGGAATTGGGACTATCGATGCCCATTTTGCAACCAAAAGCTTCATGATGCTTATCAAAGTGTTCTGTCGCATGCAAGAGGATGAGCCATTGGCTCCTTCAGGATGAAGTATTCTCGCAAGGTGCCACAAAGTTGCATATGCTGAGTACCTGGAGAAGCTTCATGATCGTGCCGACAGATGAGATGAGATGTGGGATTGAACTATGTATGGCTATGTATTAGTGTCTTAATTATAAATGTGCTTGAGTATGCTTAATGACAGTTGAGATATATATGGTTGAACTATGCTTGTGTACGACTTATTTTCTATGCCAGAGTATGTTTAATCTATGTTTACTTATGTCTAAATGTGGGAAATGGATGCACACAGTTCGGTTGATGGAATTTTATGCATATAGGGTGAATGTTTAGCGTGGGTAAAACTTTTAGATTCAACCGATGAAGGAAAAGTGGAACCACCCTGAAACATGGTTATTTTCCCAAATTGAATCTGTGTGCAATGACTTCCATTTTCCCAGTTATGTCCATTACACACGGTTGGCTATAGGAAACCGTTGCCTCTGAAACTCTTTGTGGGATACAAAAACCCTCACCGCCAAATTCAAAAAGGGAAAAACAAAACCCTCACCACCCAATTCAAAAAGCAAAAAAAGAATACCCCCACCATCCCCACGTAACAAAAACCCTCACCCCGCACACCACCCCCTCCGGTCCCCATTCACACCTGCACAAGCTCCTGCGTGACTCTGCATGGCACCACCTATCGCCGTGGCAACCACTTAGTTCGATGCATGTCACCACTGCCAGGCTGCCGGCAAACCCCACCGCATTTAGACACTTCCGCTTGCCGCCGCCTATCACCATCAACTTTATTGACGCTTCTCGGCGTCGACCTAGCTCCTCCCGATTGGGGAATCCACAGTATTGAGGTTTTTTCTCATTGACAACAAGGTAACTAATTTAATGAGATATTCTCTAATTTCTTATCCCAGTTCATCTGCCTCCTTTAATCACCCAGGCAAAATTCGGTGAATTCATTTTTATTCGAGCTGATTTGAGGGTTTTCTTTCATTCATAGAGTGTACAACGCACGGACACATCAGGACTTTGCAGCCTCAGCAAGACATCTGTGGAGTTCCATCTCACGTAACAGATGACTTGAGGATGCACGCGGTATGTTCAATCTCACCGTACATCGGTTGGCATGGCCTACTTTCCTGAACATATACTATATATTGCTACATTTGGATAAAAGGTGCCACGTGCAGCATATACGTCCAAGGGATTTTCCTCTTATTTCTATATTAGGCAAAATTAATGATGTATTGTTCCTTCGATTACTCTCATTTTTCCATGACATGATGGTTACACTATCTGTTTAATTATATTTTTTGTCCTTTGATTTCAAATCCTGTACAATTCTTTCAATTTTGCCCATATTTGCATGTTAGCATATTCTTTAACAATCCTACCATTTTCTGCAGCACGTCCCTTGCTATGCAACAGCATTTGTAGTACAATATCTTGCCCTTTACATATCTCAAGACTACAAGGATGTCATACTGAACACAAACCATGGATTTACAATCATTGCTTCTGTAAGACTTGATGAATGTGGTCACTCCTATTTTGGCACGGGCCTTTGGACAGAAATTTCTAAGTTTTAGGTATTGAAAGTTGGCATTAAAATTGCACTGCACATAAAAGATCCTGGTCATGAGATATATGCTAACTTCCTTGATGATATCATCCGTTCATACTTTGTTCGAAGTAAGTGTTCTTTTCAAGTATCTACATGTTGACTTATGCAGCAATACCAAAGGAATTGTGTAGTATTTAAGCAACCAATTGTTATTCCATTTTCTTACTTATTCCTACCTACTAACTTCTAGTTACCAATACACTTTTATTTTGCCCTATTTTAACTAAATATTCCATGTACTCCCACTTCTATCAAAAAGTGCCGCTGACGAGGAGACTCTGGAGGTGGAGAACGAGGCTGCCAACAAGTGGAGGCGGGTCGAGCAAGAACCACAAGAGACTCCAGCGGGCCTAGACTTAATCAGTAGCCTCCCCGATGATATGTTGATAGTAATCATATCCCTCCTCCCAATCAAATATGGGGCGCGGACAACCATCCTTTCCCGGCTGTGGCACCCCCTATGGAACTCCACCCCTCTCGACCTCATCGACACCCACGAGCTCTGCCATGGCTATTGCAAAAGCTTGGATGCATTCTCCTAGATCCTCGACAGTTACCATGGCCCAACCAAAGGCCTTAGCATGGGCTAGTTCCATTCCAACAACAAGGACCGAGCCAAGCTTGACGAGCGGTTCTGTTCCCCCGCCCTATATCATCTCAAGGTGCTCACTTTTAATGATGGGCTTATGCGCTTGCTGCCAACGTCAGCGCTCTGCCTCGCGTCCATGCTGCGTGTCACCAAGTTCATGAACTGCCATCCCCCTAATGACGGGCCCGCTCTTATTCTACCACGACTGAAGCACCTCAAGCTTGTCGCCCTCTGCCTCCCAAAGGATGACATGGAGCGCCTGCTTCGTGCCTGTAATGCACTTGAGTACCTTTATCTTCAGGCGATCAATGGGTTAAGTACCTTCCACATGACCTCCATGACTCTCCAGTTTATGTGTGTTGTTGGTGCTGCAACAAGAAATCACAAAAGGTATACCACGGTATGGTCATTGAGGGCACTAATGGGGAACGTTGCATGGAAAACAAAAAAATCCTACGCACACGCAAGATCTATCCATGGAGATGCATAGCTACGAGAGGGTGAGTATGTCTACATACCCTCGTAGACCGTTTAGCAGAAGCGTTTATCAACGCGGTTGATGTAGTCGTACACCTTCACGATCAAATCGATCAAGTACTGAACGTACGGCACCACCGCGTTCAGCACACGTTTAGCTCGATGACGTCCTCTCCTTCTTGATCCAGCAAGATGGGCGAAGTAGTAGATGAGTTCCGACAGTACGACGGCGTGATGATGGTGGTGGTGAACTTTTTCCGCAGGGCTTCGCCGTGCACTGCAGAAAACTAGACGGGGGATGAAACCGGGGAGAGGGGCGCCGCACATGGCTTGTGGATTGTCGTGGGTTGTGTGGCGCCCCCTCTCTCTCATATATCGGTGGGGGAGGCGGAGAGGCAGCCTAGGGCGCCCCAAGGCGGTAGGTGGCTTCCCTTGGGCTCCTACTCTGGCCGCGCCTCCTCTTTTCCTTCTTAGGCACGTGGGAGGAAGGCAGGAGGGGGTGCCCCCCTTTTCCTTTCTCTCATGTGGAGGGGAAGGCGGGAGGGGCTACACTTTCCCCTTTTCCTCCCTTAGGGCCGACGGCCAAGAGGTGGGGCGTGCCAGCCCCTTGTGGGCTGGTGTGCTCCCCTCGTTTGGCCCATATGGCCCAATAACCTCCCAGGGCCTCCCGAAACCTCTTTCCGTGATCGGATGACTGCCCGATACATTATGAAACCTTTCTGGTGACAAAATAGCATCGTCCTATATATAAATATTTATCTGCGAACCATTCCGAAGCTTCTTGTCATGTCTGTGATCTCATCCGGGACTCCAGACAACATTTGGTCACCAACTCACATAACTCATATAATACTATATCATCAACGAGCCTTAAGCGTGCTGACCCTACAGGTTCGAGAATGATGTAGACATGACCGAGACGCCACTCTGGTCAATAACCAATAGCAGGACCTGGATGCCCATATTGGTTCCTACATATTCTATGAAGATCTTTATCGGTCGAAGCTTTATGACAACATACGTAGTTCCCTTTTTCTGTCGGTATGTTAATTGCCCGAGATTTGATCGTTGGCATCTCCATGCCTAGTTCAATCTCAGTACTGGCAAGTCTCTTTACTTGTTCTGTAATACATCATCTCGTAACTAACTGATTAGTCACTTTGCTTGCAAGCTTTTTGTGATGTGTATTATCGAGAGGGACCAAAGATAGCTCTACGATATACAGAGTAACAAATCCCAATCTTGATTCACGCCAACTCAACTGACACCTTCGGCGATACCTGTGGATCATATTTATGATCACCCAGTTATGTTGTGACGTTTGATAGCACACAAGGTATTCCTCCAGTATCCGAGAGTTGCATGATCTCATGGTCGAAGAAACATGTATTTGACATTAAGAAAGCAGTAGCAATAAACTAAACGATCATATGATATGCTAACGGTTGGGTCCTGTCCATCACATCATTCTCCTAATGATGTGATCCCATTGTGAAATGACAACTCATGTCTATGGTTAGGAAACCTGAACCATCTTTGACCAATGAGCTAGTCTAATAGAGGCTCACTAGGGACACGGTATTTGTTTATGTATTCACACATGTATTTAAGTTTTTGGTCAATACAAATCTAGCCTAAATAATAAAGCTTTATCATGCATAAGTAAATATAATAATAACAACTTTATTATTGCCTCTAGTTCATATTTCCATCAGTCTCCCACTTGCACTAGAGTCAATAATCTAGTTCGCATCGTCATGTGATTAACACCTATAGTTCACATCGCCATGTGACTAACACCCAAAGAGTTTACTAGAGCCAATAATCTAGTTCACATCACCATGTGATTAATACCCAAAGAGTACAAAGGTGTGCTCATGTTTTTCTTGTGAGAGAGGTTTAGTCATAGAGTCTACCATATTCATATGTATTTTGCAAATTTCTATGTCTACAATGTGCTGTATGGAGATACTCTAGCTAATTGCTCCCACTTTCATTACGTATCCGGATTGAGACTCAGAGTCATCCGAATATGTGTCAAAGCTTTCATCGACGTAGCCCTTTACGACGAACTCTTTTATCACCTCCATATCCGAAAAACATTTCCTTAGTCCTCTTAGGTAACTAAGGATAATTTTGACCGATGTCAAGTGATACACTCCTGGATCACTATTGTACCCCCCATGCCAAACTCATGGCAAGGCACACAATAGTTTGGGTACACATCATGGCATACTTTATAGAACATATGGCTCAGGCATAGCGATGTATTTCATTCTCTCTCTATCTTCTGCCATGGTCGGGCTTTGAGTCTTACTCAACTTCACACCTTGCAACACAGGCAAGAAGACTTTCTTAGACTGGTCCATTTTGAACTTCTTCGAAACTTTGCCAAGGTATGTGCTTTGTGAAATTCCTATTAAGCGTCTCGATCTATCCCTATAGATTTTTGATGTCCAATATGTAAGTAGCTTCACCGAGGTCTTTCATTGAAAAATTCTCATTCAAGTATCCTTTTATGCTATCCAGAAATTCTATATCATTTCCAATCAACAATATGTCATCCACATATAATATCAGAAATGCTACAGGTCTCCCACTCACTTTCTTGTAAATACAGGATTCTCCGTAAGTCTGTATAAAACCATATGCTTTGATCACATCATCAAAGCATATATTCCAACTCCGAGATGCTTGCACCAGTCCATAAATAGATCGCTGGAGCTTGCACACATTGTTAGCACCTTTAGGATCGACAAAACCTTCTGGTTGCATCATATACAACTCTTCTTTAATAAACCCGTTATGGAATGCAGTTTTGACGTCCATTTGCCAGATTTCATAATCATAAAATGCGGCAATTGCTAACATGATTCGGACAGACTTAAGCATCGCTATAGGTGAGAAAGTCTCATTGTAGTCAACCCCTTGAACTTGTCGAAAACCTTCCGTGACAAGTCAAGCTTTGTAGACAATGATATTACCATCAGCGTTCGTCTTCCTCTTGAAGATCCATTTATTTTCAATCGCCTGCCGACCATCGGGCAAGTCAACTGAAGTCCATACTTTGTTCTCATACATGGATCCTATCTCAGATTTCATGGACTCAAGCCATTTGTCGAAACCTGGGCTCATCATAGCTTCTTCATAGTTCATAAATTCGCTATTTTCTAACATCAAGACTTTCAGGACAGGATTATTGTACCACTCTGGTGAGGAACGTGTTCGGGTTGATCTACGAGGTTTAGTAGTAACTTGATCCAAAGTTTCATGATCATCATCATTAGTTTCCTCTCTAGTTGGTGTAGGCATCACGGGAACGGTTTTTTTCTGATGTGCTACTTTCCAATTTGAGAGAAGGTACAAATACCTCATCAAGTTCCACTTTCCTCTCACTCACTTCTTTCGAGAGAAACTCCTTCTCTAGAAAGGACCCATTCTTGGCAACAAAGATCTTGTCTTCGGATCTATGGTAGGAGGTGTACCCAACAATTTCCTTAGGGTGTCCTATGAAGACGCACTTCTATGATTCGGGTTCGAGCTTACCAGGCTGAAGCCTTTTGACATAAGGGTCACAACCCCAAACTTTAAGAAACGACAACTTATGTTTCTTGCCAAACCATAGTTCATACGGTGCCATCTCAATGGATTTAGACGGTGCCCTATTTAATGTGAAAGTGGTTGTCTCTAATGCATAAACCCAAAATGATAAAGGCAAGCGGTAAGAGACATCATAGAACGTACCATATCTAATAAATTACGGTTACGACGCTCGGACACACCATTACATTGTGTTGTTCCAGGTGGCGTGAGTTGTGAATTAACTAGACATTGTTTTAAATGAAGGCCAAACATGTAACTCAAATATTCGCATCTGCGATCAGATCGTAGAAACTTTATTTTCTTGTCACGATGATTCTCCACTTCACTCTGAAATTCTTTGAACTTTTCAAATGTTTCAGACTTGTGTTTCATCAAGTAGATATACCAATACCTACTTAAATCATCTGTGAAGGTTAGAAAATAATGATACCCGCCGCGTGCCTCAACACTCATCGGACTGTGTGCATTTAGCTCGCCCCATTGTTCCGGAGAACAAAGTTTTAGTCATCTTACCCATGATGCATGGTTTGCAAGTATCAAATGATTCAGAATCAAGTGATTCCAAAAGTCCATCCGCATGGAGTTTCTTCTTGCGCTTTACACCAATATGATGTAAACGGCAGTGCCACAAGTATATTGCACTATCATAATCAACTTTGCATCTTTTGACATAAATATTATGAACATGTGTATCACTATGCTCAAGATTCAATAAACCATTTATTTTGGGTGTATGACCGTAGAAGGTTTTATTCATGTAAACAGAACAACAATTATTCTCTGACTTAAATGAATAATTGTTTTTGCAATAAACATGATCTAATCATGTACAATTTCAACGCACACACTAAATAACATTTATTTAGGCTCAACACTAATCCCAAAAGTATAGGCAGTGTGTGATGGTGATCATATCAATCTTGGAAACACTTCCAACACACATCGTCACCTCGCCCTTAACTAGTCTTTGTTTATTCTGCAACTCCTACTTCGAGTTTCTAATCTTAGCAACTGCACCGGTATCAAATACCCAGGGGCTACTATGAGCACTAGTAAGGTACACATAAATAACATGTATATCAAATATACATTTGTTTACTTTACCATCCTTCTAATCTGCCAAGTATTTGGGGCAGTTCCGCTTACAGTGACCATTTCCTTTGCAGTAGGAGCACTCAGTCTCAGGCTTGGGTCCAGCTTTGGGTTTCTTCACGGGAGCGGCAACTTACTTGCCATTCTTCTTGAAGTTCCCTTTCTTTCCCTTGCCCTTTTTCTTGAAAGTAGTGGTCTTATTAACCATCAACACTTGATGATCTTTCTTGATTTATACCTCCACCGATTTCAGTGTCGTGAAAGGCTCGGAAGTCGTTTTAGTCACTCCTTGCATATTATAGCTCATCACGAAGCTCTAGTAGCTTGGTGATAGTGACTGGAGAACTCTGTCAATCACTATCTCATCTGGAAGATTAACTCCCACTTGATTCAAGCGATTGTAGTACGCCAGCATTCTGAGCACATGCTCACTGGCTAAGCTATTATCCTCCATCTTGTAGGAAAAGTACTTGTCAGAGGTCATATACCTCTCAACACGGGCATGAGCCTAAAATACCAATTTCATCTCTGGGAACATCTTATATGTTCCTTAGCGATCAAAATGTCTTTGGATCCCCGATTCTAAGTCATAAAGCATGGTGCAGTAAACTATCAAGTAGTCATCAGATCGAGCTTGTCAAACATTCATAACGTCTGCATCAACTCATGTAGTAGGTCTTTCATCTAGCGGAGGATCAAGGACATAATTCTTCGTGCAGCAATAAGGATAATCCTTAGATCATGAACTCGGTCCGCATTATTGCTACCATCATCTTTCAACTTAGTTTTCTCTTGGAACGTATAAAAAAGGGGGAAGCTACATCGCGAGCTATTGATCTACGACGTAATTTGCGAAGACATTTTGACTATGTTCATGATAAATTAAGTTCAATTAATCAAATTACTAATGAACTATCACTTAAATTAACATCCCTAAAGTTATCTAAGTGATACATGATGCAAATCAACTAACCCTCATCCGATCATCGCGTGAGATGTGGTAGTCATCAATGGGGAACATCTCTATGTTGATCATATCTACTATATGATTGATGTTCGACCTTTCGGTCTCCAATGTTCGGAGACCATGTCTGTACATGCTAGGCTTGCCAAGTTTAACCCAAGTATTCTGCATGTGCAAAACTATATTACACCCGTTGTACGTGAACGTAGAGTCTATCACACCCAATCATCACGAGGTGCTTCGAAACGACGAACTTTGGCAACGGTGCATACTCAGGGAGAACACATGTATCTTGAAATTAAGTGAAGGGATCATCTTATAATGCTACCATCGTTCTAAGAAAAATAAGATGCATAAAGGATAAACATCACATGCAATCAAAATATGTGACATGATTTGGCTATCATCTTGTGCTTTTGATCTCCATCTCCAAAGCATTGGCATGATCTCTACCATCACCGGCTCGACACCTTGATCTCCATGTAGCATCGGGGTCGTCTCGCCAACTATTGCTTCTACAACTAATGCTAACGCATAGCTATAAAGTAAAGAAATTACATGGCGCTTAGTGATTGACACGCAGGTCATACAATAATTAAAGATAACCCTAAGGCTCCTGCCATTTGTTGTACTCATCGACATGTAAGTCGTGAACTTATTACAAAACATGATCATCTCATACATCAACATATATCAAATCATATCTTGACCATATCACATCACAACATGCCCTGCAAAAATAAGTTAGACGTCCTCTACTTTGTTGTTGCAAGTTTTACGTGGCTGCTACGAGCAACTAGCAAGAACCGTTCTTACCTACGCAAAAACCACAATGGTGATAATCAAGTTTGCTGTTTTAACCATCTTCAAGGACCGGCTATAGTCAAATTCGATTCAATTAAAGTAGGAGAAACAGACACCCGCCAACCACCTTTATGCAAAACAGGTTGCATGTCAATCGGTGGAACCGGTCACATGTGCGTGGACACTAAGGTTGGTCCGGGTCGCTCCATCCCACAATACCGCCGAATCAAAATAAGACGTTGGTGGTAAGCAGTATGAACCTCACCACCCACAACTCCTTTGTGTTCAACTCATGCATATCATCCACGCATAGACCTGGCTCATGATGCCACTAATGGGGAATGTTGCATGGACAACAACAAAAATTCTACGCACACACAAGATCTATCCATGGAGATGCATAGCTACAAGAGGGGTGAGTATGTGTACGTACCCTCATAGACCATTTAGTGGAAGCGTTTATGAACGCGGTTGATGTATTCGTACACCTTCAAGATCGAACTGATCTTGTACTGATCGTTCTGGCAGCACGACGACATGATGACGGTGGTGGTGAACTTGTTCCGTAGGGCTTCGACGTGCACTGGAGAAAACTAAATAGAGGATGAAACCGGGGAGAGGGGCACCGCACACGGCTTGTGGATTGTCATGGGTTGTGTGGCGCCCCTCCCTCTCATATATATAGGTGGGGGAGGAGGGGAAGCAGCCTAGGGCGCCCCAAGGGGGCCAGAGGCCGCACTTGGTCTACTACCCTGGTTGTGCCCCCCTTCCTTCTTAGGTGCGTCACTACAAAAAAAATACACTTTCGTGATGATACGTGTTTGTCATAGTAGGTCACATTTTCTGTCATGCATGTACATCCATGACGATTTTATGACAGAATCAAGATAGCCATACATGTTTTGTCGTAGAAGTGTTCCATGACATTACCAAAATTATCATCACGGAAGTGTCCACTTCCATGACCAGAAATCGCGCGTCACAGAAGTGCTTTCGTCAAGGGTGACCAACACGTGGCATCCACCGCTGTTAAGCTATCGGGTCCGGGTTTGGACCCGATAACCCGTTAACAGCCCCGACCAATGGGGATTTTCCACGTGTAAAATCATCATTGGCTGGAGGAAACACGTGTCGGCTCACCATTGGGACAGATGTCATCCACTCATTGGACAGAAGGCGCCTATGATACGTCGACACATGGCACGACTCAAAAGAGACCCATTCCTGTGAAAAGGCCACCCCATTTGACTTGGTCAAAAGGTGGCGGGTCGGCCCATGGATAGCCTGTTAACGGCCTGTTCGCATATAGCCCATTTACAACCCGCTAACCCAGGGCCCGTTACGACCTATCTGAATTAGGCCCAGTAGCGTCATTTGGGCCGTCCAATATGATTCCAGCCCGTTTTAACTTCTGGCCCATGACGTCTTTTGGCCCATATGAGGCCCTTTCTAACTCTTGGCCCATTAACAGCCCGTGATGAAACTGGCCCGTAATGAACAATGTATCACGTTATACCCATTAACGGCCCGTGGTGAAACTGGCCCGTAATGAACAGTGTATCACTTTATACCCATTAATAGCCCGTTATTCCATTGGGCCGTTTCCAGACCATGTTATCTTTCGGCCTTCTCAAGGCCCATTTATTCTTGGGCTCATTTCCAGCATTCGTTTACTTACGGCACGTTACTGTCATTTTCTGCTTGTGGGCCAAATTCAGCCCGAGGTTATAGTCGGCCCGTTTGTGGCCCGTTAATACGTTGGGCCATTTTCATAGCGTCAAATACAGCCGATTAACGACGACCCGTTATGGTCGGCCCATGAACGGACGATTCCAACTCTAGCCCGTTTACGACCATAATGCGGTTTGTTATTGGCCCATGTTTAGCTAACCGATCATACGGCCCATAGAAGGCCCATTGATGATACGGCCCATAGAACGCCCATTGTGTCTACGACCCGTATAAGGCCCATTGTTTCTACGACCCATAGAAGGCCCATTGTTTCTACGGCCCGTAGGAGGGAAATGGTAACTACAGTAAATATGTAGCCTATGGTTATTGTGGCCTAGTTTTAAAAAATAGGTTATTGCGGCCACTAGCAACCCGCGGAAAAAGAACTGCACTGACTACAAGCAAATAAATAAACAAGAAAATAAGGAAATAAATAAGCAAGCAACTTATGCTAGGCTATCACGGCTATTACACGTATTACATCCACTGGGCATCAAAGTTCGCCACCAGTGCAAATATAGGGAACACAGCAGCATATAAACACCACAGCAAAACAAGTCCAGAACTGAAACCACTTTAGAAGAGCACAATAAACAATATCCTGGGTACCCATAGTGCTGGCAAGATGCTTAGCAAGATTATTAACATTCTCTTGTTTGGTGCTTAAATCCTCCAGCACTTGCTGTTGCACCAGAAAGTATGCATCTGAATTCTGCAGGGACTTCCTCAGTCCTTCGGCTTCCTGTCGCATAACATCTGATCGATGTCTTTCAACTTTAAGTTGAGACTCAAGAAGCCAAAATGATTCAGGCAAAGAGTTCGAAGAGCTGGTGCCAGCAGTAGTAGCCAGTAACTCGAACACTACATCAAGACAGGACTTTGGGATTGTCTCATGTCTTCATAGATTTTATCAGCTTTCTTGGAGACCAACAGGGATGTCTCACTATCTTGAACCTTATCTGCATTACTTCCTTTACCATTGCATAACGGGGTACTCTTCTCCAATATTTTATCTGCGTTCTAAAAGAGAACAAATAAAAACATCACAGGTTTACAATGTCGTATATGAAACTCATTTTGGTAAACCAGTTCAGTAGTAAGGTGGACAGGATAACAACATGAAACAAACATATATCTATGTAGTATGGTCACTGTATGGTCTATATCATTCTAGTTTATGTTGCCAAATCAAGATAGATACAGTTCAAATCATATCTATTTAAGACAAAGCAGCATAGACAGAATATAAGTGTGGGAAACTACATAGCAATAACAACACTTGTAATGTGCATGGCATGAGAACATAGCTGTTTATTCAATTGAAACTAAAATCAACATAGAGCAAGTTAAAATAGAAAACACGTTAACGAAACAAGTTTAAAACATACATGTTGCGCCATTGGAGTTTCAATTGCATCCTTCAAATTTGAAATTAGTTGGTTTGAGTAAATACAGTGATGCAGGAGCAAAGTAGTATGAACCATAGCTACGGAACCTGACCTGAGAACAATTCTTCTTCTACTTTAAGTGTTGACTTAGGGTTCGGAGTGGTGGTCCTCATGCTTTGGGCGCTGCAGTTGCCTTACTAACTTCTCGTGTTTGGGTGCTCTTTGGTGGAGACGGTGCTGTGTCAACGGGAACTGGGTTACTATCTGCTGGGGTTGGGGTTAGAAGGGGTGTAGCTAGTTCTCTGTCCAACTGGGTAGGGGTACAATCTGCATGAGTCTGGGTTATGTGTGGTGAGACTGGTTCTTGGGCAAGTACAACTGTGGTTCTATCTGCATCGACAGGTAGCACGATCTTTTCCGAAGACCGTGTTTTTACTCCCACAGATACTGCCATCACCCCCTCCAATTGAAATGGCTGATAAACAAGAAAAGTAATTGAATATGCAGACATTGTAAGATAGACAGGTGCAATGGATTGTAGGGAAGAAAACATGGCATGAAATAATTCACATTTATGTTGTCTAACCAAACAGAATAGCAGGACATAATTTAACATATATGATGGCTAATTAAGCATGATAGCATGACACAATTTCACATGTATGATGGCTAACTAAATAGGATAGAATGACATACTCCAAAATATGATGACTATGTAAACAGGATGACATGACATAACTATACGATGTGTTTATTAAAGTGGTTGGCATGCCATAAATCACAAACATGCCGTCGATGGAAACATGATGGCATGATATAATTCATGGATAGAATGACATAATTTAAAATATGATGACTATTTAAACAGGATGAGATGATATAACTATATTATGTCTTTAGAAAATGGGTTGACATGCCATAATTCAGATACATGTTGTCTATGTAAACATCATGGCATGATATAATTCAAATATATGATTTATATACTAAGGAAGTGAGAGAGGGCAATCACATATATGATGTGTCAACTAAGGAGATGGCATTCAATATTGTGTATACGATGTAAAAACTAAGCATTGCAATACAACATATGCATGATATGAGTAATATAACTCTGCCAAGTTTGAGCATACACCTCAGGGGCATAATAGGACTGGTCATCTGCCTCTTAATCCTCCTTTGTAGAGCTATCCATAACCAGCAAGATATCTGCTTCAGCAGGTAGCATTGTCTGCTCTGAAGAACTTGTTTTCACTCCAGATTTCTCCATCACCAATTCAAATGGCTGATGCACAGGAAGAGCAATTGAATATACAAACATTGTCGAAAAAACCAATGAGAAATACAAAAAAAGGACGGCATGATATAATTCACATATATGATGCTTGGCTAAACAGCATGGCATTGCATAATTCACATATATAATGCCTTGCAACAAGATAACATTGCATAATTCACATATATAATGTCTTGGAACAAGATGGCATTGCATAATTCACATATATGGTAATTAGACACTAAACAGGTGGCATTCACACAAAGGATGTCTACACTAAGCAAATGACATAGCAATGCAAGATACCATACACACGATATGAGCAACATAACCCTGCCAAGTTAGAGCATGCACCTCGGGTGGGAAATAGGACTGGTCATCTGTCTCTGAATCCTCCCCTAAGGAGCTATGTGTGACCAGCAAGGCATGTGCTTCGTCACATAGCATTGTCTGCTCTGAAGACCTTGTTTCCACTCTAGATTTTTCCATGACCGTGCCGAATGGCTGATGCACATTAAGAGTAATTGAATATACTAAAATTGTTAACAAATTTAACACGTAATAAAAAATGATGGCATGATATAATTCACATATAAGATGACTGGCTAACCAGGGTGGCGTTGCAAAATTCACATATATGATGCCTGGCTGAACAAGATGGCACTGCATGATTCACATATACGATAAAGAAACTAAACAGATGGCATTGACACAAAGCATGTATAAACTAAGCATATGACATCTTTCATGTATACAGTAAGCAATGCAAGGCACCATATGCATGATATTACCAACATTAGCATGCCAAGTTAGAGCAAAGATCTCATGGGGTAAATAGGAGTGGTCTTGTCCTTCTGAATGCTCCTCAGAACAGTTATCTTCCTCTTGATTACGATCTGAAATGGGTGGGGGGGGGGCTTCCTTTGCGCCCACCATGGCTCGTCTCTTTTGCTCTACATGATCAGTTCCATTGTGTACAATAACTAGCATGCATAGGAATAAAACATAGTGAGATTATGTAAGGAGTGCATGCACAAATCCAGAGTGATGGTAGCAAACTGTGATAGACCCAAAACCAATGATAGCAGGAAGATAATAGCTTTAGTTAAAAATACAGATAATGGCTCCTTTAATGTTTGTTTGCACCCAACATGAAACTCATAGTAGACACCCGAGATTAACCAGATAGTAGATAGATAGTACTAATTGCTTCCCCAATATGTACCCAACAACCATTTAAAAAACACAAGTTTCAGCATTAGTTTGGACCTAACTCGGAGTCTAATAGGTGAACATGACGATAATGTTGCATGTCATCATATCAAGCGATGCATAACGTAAGCAACACGGAAGAGTGTGACCTCTCTTGCGGACCCGTGTATTCCTCAAGGTCATCTGCTCAGTTTATGATGGTAATGCAGTTGTCGTGGCTGCCAGCGGCGGGGAAGAAGATCTAAGGCGGCGAAAGACAGTATGGAGAGCGGATCCCTGCTGTGGTGAACCCTTCCGTCGTTGGAGCAGCTGAGTTGGGGTGGAACACAGCGCCGCAGGAGCAGGACAAACCACACAAGGTTTTCTTTGACACATATTTGTAACAGAAGTAATTGTGTAAGGGCTGGTTTGAATTTGAGGATTCTAACAATGCAGGGATAGGAAATAGACAGGAATAGGATAGGAATGCACGTGCAAAACAGAGAATTTGAAAACACATGATTTCTACCAATCTGGGTGTTTGATTCATAAGAATTGGAATATCACAGGATGCAAAGAAGCATGGTGAGATTAAGTCAAACCACAAGAAAATGTATGGTTATAATGCTATTATGCTACTATCTCTTAGTCTTGTGCTTCATGAATAGGAATATGAGAAGGAGGACAATTGGAAATTAGAATTCCTACGGTTTTTCTTTCAAGGAGACACTAAAGGAACAAATCCTACGATTTTCCTTTGCTCCATTCCTTTGCACCAAATTCATGAAAAGTAGTACCATAGGAAACTTTCCAATTCCTATGTTTTTCATTCACTTTTCCTTTCAAGAACTGGCGATTCTAGTAGGCAAGCTTGAGCAAGGAAAATCCTACACAAAAAATATATTTTTGTGCTACTTCTATTACTTTGGACCCAGGCCACTGCCCTACTAGCTCAACTCCCAGGCCCATCGACAAATGCACAGCTCAAATGCACAGAGATAACTAATGATGGCGTTCAAGAGAGTCCATCACGGATAGCTAAGTTGCCTGGAACCTCACTGCTTGTCATATAGTAGGATAAAATAATTTTATTTAATGTTACTAGGTGTGCTCAGTGGACAATATATATAACATGTAGATTAAAAAAGAGATGCAAAAAGTGTACAACCTCTTTGGCGAAGCCATGTCGGTCTCAGCGTGATTGGGTTGACCGGTGAGGATGCTTCGGCTGACTTGGCTGTCGAAAGAGGGGAAGAAGATCTTAGGCGTCTAGAGATGGAGCCCGAGGTACTGCTCTGCTGTGATGGAGGGTTTCGTCGTTGGAGCAGCTCCGGTGAGTTTTATGACGCCGAGGCTGAAGCAGGACAAGAGAGACAACATTTACCTAAGTGGAATTCTAATAGCATCTCCAATAGATGACGTAAAATACATAACCACAAAGTGCTAGATGTAAAATACATCAGCCACTCATCTCTGAACTTAACTGTCGAAACTGAACTCGTCGAAACTGAACATAACTGTCGAAAGTGAATTTTGCTGTCGAAACTGAACGCATGCTAGTCGACTGACTTTTTCATCTCTGGCTAGTCGATTTTGCAGACGTTGGATATGAAATCAAGGGCCTGCAGTTCATCTTCAACCTCCACCCCCTGAGCCGCCAACCACCACCGGCCAAACAGCCGCCCCGTACCGCCCCGCCCACCCTGAAAAGACTCCCCACCGCTGGTCCGCCGCTGCCCCGGCCATCCCTCTAGGCCCCCCGTGCCATGCTTTTTCTCCGGAGATCCCCACGGCACCGACCCACCACCGCCGGCGACCACCGCCCCCACCCTGAACCCTAAGATAGATACTGGGGTACCTCTCCGACGAGCCCCCCTCACCACTGCGGTTGGTTCTTACTTAATTCCGGTGAGCTCCCCCACCCCCTTAAAATCGACTAACCCAAAAGTCGATTCAGTCGACTGAAGTGTAGCTAAATCGGAGCAGCATCGCAAGCAAGAGCTAGAGCGAGAGCAGCAGCGCAAGCAAGAGCAATAGCAAGAGCAGACCAGGTAGGGGACCGAGAGCAAGAGCAGAGCAGCAGCGCGAGCGAGAGCTAAAGCAGCAACAACTCCTACTGATGTGGACGTCGCCACCGAGGAAGCGACTCCATGGAGGAAGTGGCCGACGATGCCGCCATAGATGGAGTCGCGCCGTGTCGGCTCGGGACCGAGCGCCGGTAGCACCGCGAGATCGAGTCAAGAAGAAAATGCAGCGATTAGTGTACAACCTCTTTGGTGGCACCGATTAAGCCGCATCTTCATCTGAGGAAACGGTAATGATGCTGCTCTTCCGGTGGTGTAGGTGAAGACGGCGGTGTGGGAATGGAGGTGGCGCGAAAGACGAGGGGAACATCGGGGCAGCTCCTTGGAGGTGGAGGATGGGGTGGCTGAACCGGCGGGACGACGAGATCGACGATGGATCCTCATCTGGTACGGTGGATGAGGGACGTCGAGGTGTTGTTGTGGACGACGTCATCGGGGAAGAGGCTCCGGTTGGGTGGCGGAAGAAGGAGGGTGTGGGGCTTCGCGGGTTTTCACAGCCTTGGTGTACAAATGGGTGGGCGGATGGGATGGGAGTGGGGAACCACGGCTTAGGGACGCGCTTGTCCGAAATGTGGGGTAAGTTACGAAAGTACCCCCACCGATTTGAGGCGGTTCTTTCTGTTCAGGGGTACCACGGACATTTCATGTGTCGGAATTTCACAGGAAGTGGGAGTTTTGACGCGCGTTGTAATTTTGGAATAGCAAGGCGCGGGTTGAGATGGAAGGAGTTGTCGGAGCACAACGAGACAAATATATATCTTAAATATTTCGAGGTAAAGGCGCAGGTTGAAGAGGTGGGAGGTTCGGAGCACGATAGACAGAGACGCTAGCTTGAAATTTCGGCACAACACACACACAAACACCATTTAGACTAGCAAGGTACATGTGCATTGGACGCATGAGATTTGGCAACCAAATTATGAATAAATACCACATTATAGCATGTAAGCTTTGAGTCATATATGCATGATGTAGATGTTTGTTTAATTCTTATAGTTCATTTCAATCAAAATCGTCTAGTTTTTATATGAAAGCTAATATATTTTATGACTCATGGAATTGTGCATTGCAAGACATAAAGTAAAAATAATAATGTCAAATCATGTAGAAAAACATTTGGGCAATTCTGATACGGAAGATTCTAGAACAAAGAAGAAGTGCTTGTGTTTCGAGGTTTGTGCATTATGCTTAAGTTCAACCATGGAGTCTTCTAGATTGTACATGTGGTGAAATCTGGTGGAATCTAGGTGATATCCAACGGCCAGTAGTGCTCAAATTTGCCATCTCTGCACCATCGGATTCGCCTCATCCAACGACCATCTTTCAAAGTTAAAGTTACCCGCACACAGTATATAAATATAAAATATAATATATATAGGGGTATATATATAGATATGTGATGCGAAAGCCACCCATCATCTCCAATTAGAATAGTGTGTCCATGCATGGATGCAATGTGGCCAAACGATGTCTACCATCGGTATCTCAAATTCAAATCAGTCTGACCTTGTTCAATGTGTATACATTACAACATGCTCATTTCCAAACCACACACACCGTGCAGATCTCCGTTATATTCATGCATGCATGGGTTTCAAACATCATGATATCTTATTCAAATATTTGAATTCAACTTTACATTGATTATGAACTCACCTAGTCTTTTACACCCATGATACGTCTCCAACGTATCTATAATTTTTGATTGTTCCATGCTATTATATTACCCCTTTCGGATGTTTATGGGCTTTATTTTACACATTCATATCATTTTTGGGACTAACCTACTAACCGGAGGCCCAGCCTGTATTGCTGTTTTTTTGCCTATTTCGGTATTTCGAAGAAAAGGAATATCAAATGGAGTCCAAACGGAATGAAACCTTCGGGAGCGTGATTTTTGGAACGAACGTGATCCAGAGGACTTGGAGTGCAAGTCAAGAATCAGCTGAGGCAGCCACAAGAGGGTAGGGCGCTCCCACCCCTATAGGGCGCGCCTCTCTGTCTCGTGGGCCCCTCGGGCGGCCACCGACGTACTTCTTCCTCCTATATATGCCTACGTACCCCGAAAACATCCAGGGAGCCAACGAAACACAATTTCCACCACCGTAACCTTCTGTATCCGCGAGATCCCATCTTGGGGCCTTCGTCGGCGCTCTGCCGGAGGGGGAATCGACCATGGAGGGCTTCTACATCAACACCATAGCCCCTCCGATGAGTTGTGAGTAGTTTACCACACACCTTCGGGTCCATAATTATTAACTAGATGGCTTCTTCTCTCCTTTTGGATCTCAATACAATGTTCTCCCCCTCTCTTGTGGAGATCTATTCGATCTAAACTCTTTTTGCGGTGTGTTTGTCGAGATCCAATGAATTGTGGGTTTATGATCAAGTTTATCTATGAGAAATATTTGAATCTCCTCTGAATTCTTTTATGTATGATTGGGTTATCTTTGCAAGTCTCTTCGAATTATCAGTTTGGTTTGGCCTACTAGATTGATCTTTCTTGCCATAGGAAAAGTGCTTAGCTTTGGGTTCAATCTTGCGGTGTCCTTACCCAGTGAAAGAAAGGGTTGCAAGGCACGTATTATATTGTTGCCATCGAGGATAAAAAGATGGGGTTTATATCATATTGCATGAGTTTATCCCTCTACATCATGTCATCTTGCTTAAGGCGTTACTCTGTTCTTATGAACTTAATAGTCTAGATGCAGGCAGGAGTCGGTCGATGTGTGGAGTAATAGTAGTAGATGGAGGCGGGAGGTCGGTCTACTTGTCAAGGACGTGATGCCTATATACATGATCATGCCTAGATAATCTCATAATTATTCGCTTTTCTATCAATTGCTCGACAGAAATTTGTTCATCCACCGTAATACTGATGCTATCTTGAGAGAAGCCTCTAGTGAAACCTATGGCCCCCGGGTCTATCTCTTATCATATTTGCTTCCAATCTACTTTTGTTTGCATCTTTAGTTTTTGCATCTATATTATAAAATACCAAAAATATATTTATCTTATCATACTATCTCTATTAGATCTCACTTTCGCAAGTGGCCGTGAAGGGATTGACAAACCCTTTATTGCGTTGGTTGCGAGTTCTTTGTTTGTTTGTGTAGGTGCATGGGACTTTTGAGGAGCCTCCTACTGGATTGATACCTTGGTTCTCAAAAATTGAGGGAAATACTTACGCTACTATTGCTGCATCACCCTTTCCTCTTCAAGGAAAACCAATGCAAGCTCAAGACATATCAAGAAGGATTTTTGGCGCCGTTGCCAGGGAGGTCTTCGCTCAAGTCAAGACATACCAAGTACCCATCACAAACTCATCTCCCTTGCATTTACATTATTTGCCGCTTTCCTCTCGTTTTCCTCTCCCCCACTTCACCCTTGCCGTTTTATTCGCCCTCTCCTTCCCATTCTCCTCCTCTCTCTTTTCACTTCCCTTTTTCTGTTTACTTGTGTGTTGGCTAACTTGTTGCCATAGCGCAAGATAATACCAACTTGTGTGATTTCTCCAATACCAATAATAATGATTTCCTTAGTACTCCGATTGCTCCTCTTAATGATGTTGAGTCTTGTGAAATCAATACTGCTTTGCTGAATCTTGTTATGAAAGATCAATTCGCTGGCCTTCCTAGTGAAGATGCCGCTACTCATCTAAACAACTTTGTTGATTTGTGTGATATGCAAAAGAAGAAAGATACGGATAATGATATTGTTAAATTGAAGTTATTTCCGTTTTCACTTACAGATTGTGCTGAAGTTTGGTTTTCGTCTTTGCCTAAAAATAGTGTTGATTCTTGGAACAAGTGCAAAGATGCTTTTATCTCTAAGTATTTTCCTCCCACTAAGATCATGACTCTTAGGAACGATATTGTGAATTTTAAACAACTCGATCATGAGAATGTTGCCCAATCTTGGGAAAGAATGAAATTGATGATTCACAATTGCCCTACTCATGGTTTGAATTTATGGATGATCGTACAGAATTTTTATGCCGGTTTGAACTTTGCTTCTAGAAATCTCTTAGATTCGGCCGCGGGAGGCACGTTTATGGAAATCACATTATGAGATGCTACAAAACTTCTTGATAATATTATGGCTAATTATTCTCAATGGCACACCGAAAGATATTCTAGTAAAAAAGTGCATGCTATAGAAGAAATCAATGTGTTGAGTGGAAAGATGGATGAACTTATGAAATTGTTTGCTACTAAGAATACTCCTCTTGATCCCAATGATATGCCTTTGTCTACTTTGATTGAGAATAATAATGAATCTATGGATGTGAATTTTGTTGGTATGAATAGTTTTGGAAAGAATGTTTATAGAGGAAACTTTAATGCTAGACCGTTCCCTAGTAATTCCTCTAATAATTATGGAAATTCCTACAATAATTCTTATGGTAATTTAATAAGATGCCCTCTGATTTTGAGAATAGTGTGAAGGAATTTATGATCTCTCAAAATAATTTTAATGCTTTGCTTGAAGAAAAATTGCTCAAAGTTGATGATTTGGCTGGGAACGTTGATAGACTTTCGCTTGATGTTGATTCTCTTAAACTTAGATATTATTCCCCTAAGCATGATATCAATGAGTCTCTCAAAGCAATGAGAATTTCCATTGACGAGTGTAAGAAAAGAACCGCTAGATTGCGTGCTAAGAAAGATTGCTTTATAAAGGTGTGTTCTTCTAGTTTGGATGAAAATAATGATGAAGATCTTAAAGTTATTGATGCGTCTCCTATTAGATCTTTGTTTTGCAATATGAATCTTGATAATAATGGGACTGAAGATGAGTCAACTTTACCTAGAAGGCGTCCCAAAAATTCGGAGTTTTTGGATCTTGATGCTAAATTTGGTAAAAGTGGGATTGGAGAGGTCATGACTTTAAATAGTATTGAACCCACTATCTCGGGTTTCAAGGAATTTGATTATGATAATTGTTCTTTAGAAGGTTGTATTTCCTTGTTGCAATCCGTTTTTAATTCTCCTCATGCTTATAGTCAAAATAAAGCTTTTACCAAACATATCATTGATGCCTTGATGCAATCTTATGATGAAAAACTTAATTTGGAAGTTTCTATACCTAGAAAACTTAATGATGAGTGGGAACCTACTATGAAGATTAGAATTAAAGATCATGAGTGTTTTGCTTTGTGTGATTTGGCTGCTAGTGTTTCCACGATTCCGAAAACTTTATGTGATATTCTAGGTTTCCATGATCTTGATGATTGCTCTTTAAATTTGCACCTTGCGGATTCCACCATTAAAAAGCCAATGGGAACGATCAATGATGTTCTCATTGTTGCAAATAGAAATTTGGTGCCCGTAGATTTTATCGTTCTTGATATAGATTGCAATCTTTCTTGCCCTATTATTCTTGGTAGACCTTTCCTTAGAATGATTGGCGCGATTATTGATATGAAGGAAGGGAATATTAGATTCCAATTTCCATTAAAGAAAGGCATGGAGCACTTTCCAAGAAAGAAAGTCAAATTACCTTATGAATCTATCATGCAAGCTACTTATGAATTTTGTGCCAAAGATGGCACTACTTAGATCTATCTTCGCTTTTATGCCTAGCTAGGGGCGTTAAACGATAGCGCTAGTGGGGAGGCAACCAAATTTTCTTTGTGTTTTTTGTTTTTGTTCATGTTTAGTAATAAATTTTGCATATTCCTTCTTTTTAGATGTGTTTTTATCTTTTAATTAGTGTTTGTGCCAAGTAGAACCTATAGGATAACCTAGGATGATAGTTGATTTGATTCTGCTGAAAAACAGAAACTTTGCGCGCACGAATTTAGTTTTGTCAAATCACAGAAACGTGCTTTTGAGTTCATTCTTGTTGCTGCTGATCAATAGACCAATTGTCCAGGACTTCCTATTTTGGTAGTATTTGTAGAGTTCCAAAAGTTTGTGTTAGTTACAGATTGCTACA
Organism: Triticum dicoccoides; assembly: GCF_002162155.2. Taxonomy (NCBI): domain Eukaryota; kingdom Viridiplantae; phylum Streptophyta; class Magnoliopsida; order Poales; family Poaceae; genus Triticum; species Triticum dicoccoides. The sequence goes on along the minus strand of NC_041393.1, from coordinate 276,658,783 downwards.
GACTGTTCTGTTTTTGACAGATTCTGTTTTTCGTGTGTTGTTTGCTTATTTTGATGCATCTATGGCTAGTAAAATAGTTTATAAACCATAGAGAAGTTGGAAAACTGTAGGTTTAACACCAAAATAAATAAAGAATGAGTTCAATACATTACCTTATGTGGTGGTTTTGTTTTCTTTGATTAACGGAGCTTATAAGATTTCCTATTGAGTTTTGTGTTGTGAAGTTTTCAAGTTTTGGGTAAAGCTTTTATGGACTATGGAATAAGGAGTGGCAAGAGCCTAAGCTTGGGCATGCCCATGGCACCCCAAGACATTCAAGGATAGCCAAAAGCCTAAGCTTGGGGATGCCCCGGGAAGGCATCCCCTCTTTCTTCTTCGTTCATTGGTAACTTTACTTGGAGCTATATTTTTATTCACCACATGATATGTGTTTTGCTTGGAGCGTCGTGTATTATATTAGTCTTTAATTTTCAGTTTACCACAATCATCCTTGCTGTACACACCTTTTGGGAGAATCCCACTATATTAGAATTTGCTGGAATACTCTATGTGCTTCACTTATATCTTTTGAGATTGATAGTTTTTGCTCTAGTGCTTCAATTATATCTTTTAGAGCACGGCGGTGGATTAATTTTGAAGAAATTGCTAGTCTCTCATGCTTCACTTATATTATTTTGAGAGTCTTTTAGAACAGAATGGTATTTGCTATGGTTACAAATTTGGTCCTAGAATGATGAGCATCCAAGTTGGGTATAATAAAAACTATCATAGAAAGTGAATTGGATGCTATGATCAATTTGATACTTGATAATTGTTTTGAGATATGGAGGTAGTGATATTAAAGTCACGCTAGTTGAGGTGATTATGAAAAATGCTTGTGTTGAGGTTTTTGATTCCCGTAGCATGCACGTATGGTGAACCGCTTTGTGATGAAGTTGGAGCACAATTTTATTTATTGATTGTCTTCCTTATGAGTCACGGTCGGGGACGAGCGATGGTCTTTTCCTACCAATCTATCCCCCTAGGAGCATGCACGTAGTACTTTTTTTTGATGACTTCTAGATTTTTTCAAGAAGTATATGAGTTCTTTTGACTAATGTTGAGTCCATGGATTATACGCACCCTCACCCTTCCACCATTGCTAGCCTCTCTTGCGCCGCGCAACTTTCGCTGGTACCATACACCCACCATATACCTTCCTCAAAACAACCACCATACCTACCTATTATGGCATTTCCATAGCCATTCCGAGATATATTGCCATGCAACTTTCCACCGTTCCGTTCATATGACACACATTACTTTTTTCATATTGCTCTTTGCATGATCATGTAGTTGACATTTTATTTGTGGCAAGGCCACCTTCATAATTTTCATACATGTCGCTCTTGATTCATTGCATATCCCGGTACACCGCCGGAGGCATTCATATAGAGTCATATCTTGTTCTAGTTTTTAGTTGTAATTCTTGAGTTGTAAATCCATAAAAGTGTGATGATCTTCATTATTAGAGCATTGTCCCAGTGAGGAAAGGATGATGAAGACTATGGTTCCCCCACAAGTCGGGATGACACTTCGGACTTTACGAAAAAAAAGAAAAAAAAGAGAAAGGCCAAAAAAAGGCCAAAGAAAAGGAAAAAAAGAAAAAGAAAAAAAAGAAAAAAAAGAAAAAGAGAGAAAAAGAGAGAAGGGACAATGCTACTATCTCTTTTCCACACTTGTGCTTTAGATTAGCACCATGATCTTCATGATAGAGAGTCTCATATGTTGTCACTTTCATATACTAGTTGGAATTTTTCATTATAGAACTTGGCTTGTATATTCCAATGATGGGCTTCCTCAAAATGCCCTAGGTCTTCGTGAGCAAGCGAGTTGGATGCACACCCACTTAGTTTCTTTTGTTGAGCTTTCATATATTTATAGCTCTAGTGCATCCCTTGCATGGCAATCCCTACTCACTCATATTGATATCTATTAATGGGCATCTCCATAGCCCGTTGATACGCCTAGTTGATGTGAGACTATCTTCTTTTTTTTGTCTTCTCCACAACCACCATTCTATTCCACATATAGTGCTATGTCCATGGCTCACGCTCATGTATTGCGTGAAAGTTGAAAAAGTTTGAGATTATTAAAGCATGAAACAATTGCTTGGCTTGTCATCGGGGTTGTGCATGATTAAATACTTTGTGTGATGAAGATAGAGCAACAGCCAGACTATATGATTTTGTAGGGATAACTTTCTTTGGCCATGTTATTTTGAGAAGACATGATGACTTTGATTAGTATGCTTGAAGTATCACTATTTCTTATGTCAATATGAATTTTTTTTGAATCATTTGGATCTGAATATTCATGCCCCAATAAAGAAAATTACATTGAGAATTATGCTAGGTAGCATTCCACATCAAAAATTCTGTTTTTATCATTTACCTACTCGAGGATGAGCAGGAATTAAGCTTGGGGAAGCTTGATACGTATCCAATGTATCTATAATTTTTTATTATTCCATGCTATTATATTACCCCTTTTGTATGTTTATGGGCTTTATTTTACACATTTATATCATTTTTGGGACTAACCTACTAACCGGAGGCCCAGCCCGTATTGCTGTTTTTTTGCCTATTTCAGTATTTCGAAGAAAAGGAATATCAAACGTAGTCCAAACGGAATGAAACCTTCGGGGGCGTGATTTTTGGAACGAACGTGATCCAGAGGACTTGGAGTGCAAGTCAAGAAGCATCCTAGGCGGCCACGAGTGGGTAGGGCGTGCCCACCCCTATATGGTGTGCCCCTCTGTCTCGTGGGCCCCTCGGGTGGCCACCGACGTACTTCTTCCTCCTATATAAGCCTACGTACCCCGAAAACATCCAGGGAGCCAACGAAACCCAATTTCCACCACCGTAACCTTCTGTATCCACGAGATCCCATCTTGGGGCCTTCGCCGGCGCTCTGCCGAAGGGGGAATCGACCACGGAGGGCTTCTACGTCAACACCATAGCCCCTCCGATGAATTGTGAGTAGTTTACCACAGACCTCCGGGTCCATAGTTATTAGCTAGATGGCTTCTTCTCTCTTTTTGGATCTCAATACAATGTTATCCCCCTCTCTTGTGGAGATCTATTCGATGTAAACTCTTTTTGTGGTGTGTTTGTCGAGATCCGATGAATTGTGGGTTGATGATCAAGTTTATCTAGGAGAAATATTTGAATCTCCTCTGAATTCTTTTATGTATGATTCAGTAATCTTTGCAAGTCTCTTCGAATTATCAGTTTGGTTTGGCCTACTAGATTGATCTTTCTTGCCATGGGAGAAGTGCATAGCTTTGGGTTCAATCTTTCGGTGTCCTTACCTAGTGACAAAAAGGGTTGCAAGGCACGTATTGTATTGTTGCCATCGAGGATAAAAAGATGGGGTTTATACCATATTGCATGAGTTTATCCCTCTACATCATGTCATATTGCTTAAGGCATTACTCTTCTCTTATGAACTTAATACTCTAGATGCAGGCATGAGTTGGTCGATGTGTGGAGTAATAGTAGTAGATGCAGGTAGGAGTTGGTCTATTTATCACGTATGTGATGCATATATACATGATCATGCCTAGATAATCTCATAATTATTCACTTTTCTATCAATTGCTCGACAGTAATTTGTTCATCCACCATAATACTTATGCTATCTTGAGAGAAGCCTCTAGTGAAACCTATGGCCCCCGGGTCTATCTCTTATCATATTTTCTTCCAATCTACTTTTATTTGCATCTTTACTTTTTGCATCTATATTATAAAATACCAAAAATATATTTATCTTATCATACTATCTCTATTAGATCTCACTTTCGCAAGTGGCCGTGAAGGGATTGACAACCCCTTTATTGCATTGGTTGCGAGTTCTTTGTTTGTTTGTGTACGTGCGTGGGACTTTTGAGGAGCCTCCTACTGGATTGATACCTTGGTTCTCAAAAACTGAGGGAAATACGTACGCTACTATTGCTGCATCACCCTTTCCTCTTCAAGGAAAACCAACGAAAGCTCAAGACGTAGCAACCCACAGAGTCGTCTTCTCTTTATAATTGTACCACTAACTTTCTCTCGTGCATGCATGCACACACACTACCAGTCGGCATTATCCATTGCACACATGCACTTTTTTCTTCAGGTAGGTCTCCCATGAAGGCACACACCCACGCACATCGCCCTCTCCATCATATCGGGCATTCTTTATCTCTCACGCGTGCATGCACAACGATCGATGTTCCTCTATGTGTGTGTGTATATAGCTAGGTCTTTTATAGTTTTACACAAAAACCGATCAATCTATATATCTAGTGAGGTCTCACCCTCTTTCCCACGTCCACATCGATCAATCTATACCTCTCTATATAGGATTACAGGGGTGTTTGGTCTGAGACAAAGTTTGCCAAAGCTTGCCACACCTAAGGTTAGGCAAATTTGACCAACTTAGGTGTGTGTTTCGTTCAAGCCACATCTTAGGCAAGCCACACTATGGCCCCGCATCACATACACACAACAAGTGTGGCAAGATTCCCTTAGGCTTGCCAACTTGTGGCTCTCATTTTTGAAGAACTAACCTTAGGCACGTTTGGCAACATTGTATGACAAAGTGTGGCAATCCTAGGCCTAGAACCAAACAACCCCTACATATATAGCTAATACACCCACATTAATTATATATCCAACATCCCACTACAAAAAAAGACACATCCCTGACATTTTGGGCCGAACGAAACTTTTTTCTGTCATACATATGACACTTCTATGACGATAATTGTGACAAAACCCGGTATCATCATAGATGTGGTGGGCTCCTACTTCTATGACAAAAAATCATGACAGAAAATGGGCTTTTCGTCCTGGGCGGGCCGGAGACGTAGCTGCATAACATTCTTTGGGCCGTCCATGATCGAAAAAACCATGGTATAAGCGAGGGCGAGGAAAATTTCGAGGAGTTCCCGGTTATGGTGGGTGGTCGGGGGCCGAGCGATGCGCGTTTCTCTCATACATACGCGTGTGTGTGCGAGGCGCTGGCTCTAACTGAACCCGAGTGAGGCGTTGGGCTCTAACTGAACCCGAGCGATTGCACTGCAGGCTACGCATTACTGAACCCGAGCGATCGATCCTTGGCTATTAACTGAACCCGATTGAGCGATTCCTTTGCTACTGCTGCTAACTGAAGCCGATCGATTGGATGAACAGTGAGCATTGCGAGGGGGGGGGGTGGATGAACAGTGAGCTGTGGGGGTGGATGCAGGACCCCGTGGTGTTGCCTCTGGATGAACAGGACGACCCCGTGGAGGGCTGGATGAACAGTAGACGGTGGAGGGGTACCTGTGGAGGGGTGGTTGAACAGTAGCCGGTGCAGTAGCGCACGGTGGAGGATGGATGAACAGGTGCCCGTGGAGGCTGGAGGAGGTCGGCGGTAGCCCGTGGAGGCTGGAGGAGGTCGACGGTGGAGATGAACAGTATCCTGTGGAGTCCCATTTTGCGGTACACCACACCCCTCCCGATGAAGAGGACCCCCGTTTTGACCGTAGCGCTCCAACACAAGTCTGTTTCGTCCGTTTTGTGGTACGCCACACCCCTCCCGATCAACAGGACCCCCGCTTCGACCGTAGGAGGTCCGTTTCCTCCGTTTTGCGGTACGCCAGACCCCTCCCGATGAACAAGATCCCGTTTCGAACGTGGTCGGTCGACACACGGCCGTTTCCTCCGTTCTGCGGTATGCCAGGCCTAGTTTCCATCGCCTATTCTGTCCAGCCCTCCCGATGAACACAACGACACATTCTGTTCTGACCCAGCCGGTTGGTTCCCACGCATTCCGTTGCCTCTTGATGAACACGACGCATTCCGTTGCCTCTGCATGAACACGACGCATTCGTTGGCTCCCCATGAACACGATGATGATGTTGTTTCTGCGTTCCGACCCAACCATGTACACGAGCCCTGGCCGTACGTATGCGCGAGTAGGCGTTCGAGACCCCGCCCGTATGTACACATACATTACCGTATTTTCTTTCTGGCACACTGGCCGATGTACGTACGTGTACATGCTACGTGCGCGCCTCTACTACAACACGTACGCGCCTCTACTACGACACGTGCGCGCTTCTACATCGACCAGTATATATGTACGTACACGTTCACGACCAGAATGACAACGCTATGTATGCTTCGACCAGGTGGGTCCCGACTGTCAGGCACTTCCTTGCGTGCGAAGATGTAGCTGGTGGGTCCCAGCAGTCAGGGGGCGAATCGTTTTTTTTGCCCGGACACACTTCCTTGCGTGCGAACGTGTAGCTGGTGGGTCCCAGCAGTCAGGGGGGCGAATCGTTTTTTTTCCGGATGCACTTCCTTGCGTGCGAAGATGTAGCTGGTGGGTCCCAACAGTCAGGGGGGCGAATCGTTTTTTCTCGGACGCACTTCCTTGTGTGCGAAGATGTAGCTGGTAGGTCCCAGCAGTCAGGGGGCGAATCATTTTTTCACGAAATACGGTGGCCCGTCCGGTGGGTCCCCGCTGTCAGGTGGAGGAATAATTATTTTGCACGTAATAAGGAGGCACTTCCTTGCTGCTGCCGTGGACCCAGCTGTCAGCCTCTCCACGTACAGTCCACGTCCAATGGAAGTCGTTCCTTGACCATGTTGACTAGGCCGCACCGAGAGCACCACGGCGGTGGACGACGGCGAGGCCTAGGAAGGGGACGACGCAGAGCCAGGGAAGACGCGGCAGTGGATGCACACGCGGAGAGGAGTACGAGGGTTCACTGGTTCGGCTGCATTGTCGTCGCTGCAGAATAACAGGGGGTGTGGGTGAGTGGAGGGATGGCCTGGCCAGCGGTGGGAGTAGTAGGGGGCGGTGAGGCCTCCGCGGCAGCACAGCCGGCCACGGGAGGCAGGAGCAGGCGGCACGACCGGCGCTGCTTTGGGCGGCTGGAGCAAGAAGACTAGAGGTTGAAGAAGCACGACGGCCGTTGGATGGACATCGTACGGTCACTGCAGCTAGAATCATTTATATTGACTAAGTTGACAAAGCCCTTGGTACGTCAACTTAGTAGGCCCATAGGTCAGCTTCCAAAACAGTGTGCCCCAGATGTCAGGGGGAGGAATCATTTTTTGGGATGGTGAAGCTAGAATATCTGAGATTGAAGAAGAAGCACGGCATCCGTTGGATGGACATCCAATAGCCACTGCTGCTAGAACCGTGTGTTGACTATAAGTTGACAAAGCCTTGCATACGCGTCAACTCTGTTTTTTTAGGGGACGCGTCAACTTAGTAAGGCCAGAAGTGTGTGGTAGAGAACTTATAGCCCATTTGAGATTTGTAAGAATGTGCAACCCATTTTTGAATTCTAATGGAATTTACTACAACCCATTTATAGTTTGTCAAAAGTACAACCCATTTCAACCAATCGTTCAAAACAGAATTCAATAAAATTTCCCACATTTTGATGGGATCCGAAATATTTTTATCCCGAAATTTCTAGTCAGACTAAATACAATTTCAATATAAATTTATATTACGTAAAAATCCAACGAAACATTGCGCTCGCAACAATTATTGAAATTAAAATTTTCAGTATCCAAAAATAATATTTTATAAAGTAATTACGTGTTTGGTGCATTTCTTTATAGTTACTGCCTAGTTTTTATAATTACATCCCATTTATTATTTCTTAAAGCCCATTTTCTTGTTATGCCTTATGCATCCCTCCTAGGAAAGATTTGCAGCCCAGCGGGGCGGAGAATAACAACTTGACCTTGCCTGGGTATTCCTAAAAAAAGTATAGTTGGGATAGCCATTTTCAGCTTGAAAAAAATTAATATCTGGGTTGGATATCTGGCCTGGGCTAGACGGGCCATAGCCCGCCCAGTTAATACCTGCAGCGATATTTTCGTTGTTGTTCAGAGGAGAAAAATTAATATCTAGGCTAAACATCAAAAAACTCTGTAGTGCTCACACTTCAAAAACACAAATACTGCTCGAGCTCCTTGGTCCCAGCTGTCGGCCGCTTCTTGTGCAATTCTCTCGTTTATTGACTACTCCCTCCTTTCCGGTTTATAGTGCTCAATTCAAAAATCTCACCAATCAAGGTAGATGGCGAGTGGTGGAATACTTTTTGTAGTTTTGCAAAAGCACCTAATTAATGCTCTTGTTATCCTCAAAAAATTATGTTTATCAATGCATTAATTGCAATGCATGCATGCATAAAGTACATGCATTGGTCAATTTTCTCTTAATACTTGCATGCAATGATTTAATGCACCTTGGAATCTGAACATGTGATGGAAAACAACCAAATTGAGCCTTATAAAATGGAAAAACTAAAATTTTGAGATAAGCCCTATAAACCGGAAAGGAGGGAGTACATAGGTTGACAATGGTGTGGGACCATGATGTCAGGAAACCAGGAGGAAGCAAAATAAATTATAGGTATATATATGTATATAATAAGGAGGCACTTGCGTACGTGAGGCTATGACCCTGGTGGGTCCCCATTGTCATCCTCTCCCAGTAAAGTCATCTCCTCGCTCGTGCCCGCTTTCCACCCGAAACAGTCAACGCCGCCCGCCCCACTTCCCGGTGCAGGCGATTGCTCCTCCTTCAAATGACACAAGTGTCGTCCGTCCGTTCATCTGCTGCCCACATTAATGATACGCGGTTGCCGAGGCGGCTACTCCGGCGCCACACGTCTATCCCTCCGCCGCCCACCATTGCTATATAAATTGTTGCGCCGGCCATAGCCGCAGTCATCCGCATCTGTTCTGTCGGTGTTCTGGGAACGGGGGTCCCCAGACTTGCCTGCCTGCGGCCTGCGGCGTGGCTCAAAGGGGGCCTAGCACGGCCCATCTTCATCAACACAAGCTCAAGACCCTCGCGAGGGGCCAAGCCTCGCGGGGCGGACGACAAGGAGCTTCCTCAGGCACGGCCTCATCAGGCTGGCTCACGAGGAGGCGGAGAGTTCAAGGCGGGGCACCTCACGAGGTGCCCATGACGCAAGCCATGACGACCAAGGGCGCCAGCCCGTGCAGTGTCCTTCTTTCCTCGTTGGTGCAAGGGGAGCAAGCGCAGGCGAGAGCATCAAGCAAAGGCATCCATTTCGGTGCAACAATACCAAGACCAGTCCAACGGCAGGATGGAGGTCACTGTGGAGCCCAAGTCGGCGTCACCACCAGAGCCTTTGACAGGCGAGGACCAACTTTAGTCAGGATAAGTGTACTAGATGTTCCCCTTCAAAATGGCCAATTGTTGGCGCCCTTCCCGCTCAATATTTGGGAAGAGGCCCAGGGCCTTCGCCTATAAATAGTACTTGCCACCCACAGGGTAGAGGCATCTGGATAGGAATCTAGAGATAAGATAGGCATCTAGAATCAACCCATCCAAATGGACAACGCCACCACAAGAACAGACCCTCGTGAGGCTGTTCTTCCTTGTATCGTTCATCATCAGCCCAAGAGGCAATCCACCACGCCACACACCGGAGTAGGGTATTACACCACAATGGTGGCCTGAACCAGTATAACCCCTGTGTCTCTTGTGTTGTCCTTCTCGTAGTTTAGATCCTAGTGATTCGACGAGGAACAGGTAGGTAGAAGGCGAAACCTCCGCGCGCACCCCAGTGTTCGAACCTCAAGGGTCTACCGGAACCCCAAATCCGACATTTGGCGCGCCAGGTAAGGGTGCGCCGAAATTCATCTTCCCTCACCCTGCTCTTCTCCGATTGTCGCGTCCATGGCTGACGCTTGTCGGGCTGCTCGCGCCGCTCGAGTCGCCCGGACGGCTCCCGTCGGTGGGCGCCCTCGTCGTTCCCCGTCGCCCGCCGTCAACACCGCCACCGGCCCGGCGGGGAACGAGCAACGAGTATTGCCCCTGCATCCCCCCGTGGCCTATTGGGAAAAGCCGCGCGATCTCTTCCTCGCCCGCCACGCCGCTCCGGCCTCCCCGGTCGTCGCGACCCTCCTGGACGGCTCCCAGGCGCCGCCCTCCAGTCACCATGTCAAGCTATTCATCCACCAGGTCGGCGCCACCTCCGCGCGGCAGGGGGATTCCCGGGACCGGCCGGAGCCTCAGGCCAGGCTAGCCTTCAGTTCGGAAGACCACCCCTCCAACTCGGCCTGCTCGGGTGCGCTCCCGATGTTGTGCACCCCCACCATCTGCCAGGTGGCTGTCACCAGGACCCTCATCGACAGTGGCGTGGGCCTCAATGTGCTTTCAATCGAAACTTTCGACCTCCTCCGCATACCCCGGGGGCGGCTGCGGCCGAGCCAACCCTTCATGGGCGTCGGGGGCGGGTCATCCAGCTCCTTGGGACAGGTCCGGCACCTACGATAATTTCCGCACGGAGCTGGTCAATTTCGACATCGCCCTCATCAGCCTCCCCTACAATGCCATCCTCGGCTACCCAGCGCTGGCCCAATTCATGGCCGCGACTCATCCGGCATACAACCTCATGAAGATGCCCGGGAGCAGCTGAGTCCTCACCGTGCCTGGGGACACCGGGGACGCGCTGCGAGCGCTCCAGCTCGCCTTCAAGACGGCGGCGTCAGCACAGCCCGCCAACGCGGGTGCCCCCGAGCCCAAGGGGGCTGCACCAGCCAAGAAGAAACAATTGTTAACCCAAGACAAGGCGGAGACCAAGCAGATACCTGTCAACGAGGACGGGTCCACCAGAACCACTTTCACCATAGGCGCCCACCTCGGGCCCGAGCAGGAGGAAGCCCTGGTCAAGTTCCTGCGTGCAAACAAGAAGGTGTTCGCTTGGGAGCCCGATCAGCTGGCAGGGATCCCACGGGGCGTGATCGAGCACCACCTCAACGTGTGCCCCAACGTGTGCCCCGTAAAGCAGAAAGCAAGGCGGCAGTCCACTGAAAAGCAAGCCTTCATCGTCCAGGAGACCCGCAAGCTAGAAGCCGCAGGGGTCATTCACGAGTTTCGATATCCAGATTGGTTGGCCAACCCTGTGGTAGTACCAAAGAAGGGAGGGAAGGAACGCATGTGTGTCGACTTCACCAACCTCAACAAAGCATGCCCGCAAGATCCTTTCCCGCTCCCACGCATCGATCAAATCGTCGATTCCACCACTGAGTGTGACCTGTTATGCTTCTTGGACGCCTTCTCCGGGTATCATCAGATCAAGATGGCGGTGGAAGATGTGGAGAAGACGGCCTTCCTGACCCCGTGTGGGGGTATACTGCTATACATGCATGCCCTTCGGACTGCGCAACGCGGGGGCAACCTTTCAGCGGCTCATGCACATCACCTTGGGCCCGCAACTCAGGAAGAACGTGGAGGCTTACGTCGACGACATTGTAGTAAAGTCTCGCGAGGCCAAGACCCTAATACAAGACCTGGAGGAAACCTTTGCAAGCCTCAACGCAGTAAGCCTGAGGCTCAACCCAGAGAAGTGTGTGTTTGGAGTCCCCACGGGCAAGCTCTTGGGTTTCCTTGTATCCCACCGAGGCATCGAGGCCAACCCAGAAAAGGTCAAGGTGGTCGAGGACATGAGCCCGCCAAAGACCCTCAGAGAGATGCAGAAGCTCACTGGACGCGTGACTGCACTGGGGCGCTTCATCTCCAGGTTGTGGGAGCGAGCACTACCTTCCTTCCAGTTGATGAAGAAAAAGGGGCCCTTTGAATGGACTGAAGTGGCCGACAAGGCATTCCAAGACCTCAAGAGATACCTGACCAGCCCACCGGTGATGGTGGCCCCACGCCCACAAGAGCCCTTGGTACTCTACCTCGCCGCCACTCCCTACTCAGCCAGCGCGGCCCTGGTGGCGGTTAGGGAAGAGCATCGGACCAAGGCCTTGGCAGCTGCCCGCGCCAAAGCAAAACAGGACCAAAAAGGACTCACAGAGATCACTACCACGATTGAGGGAGATCAGCCGCCGCAGGGGAACGCACCAGGAGCGGGAGAGGCCCTTCCCCCAGGCAACCAGCTTCTGGAGTCTCCGCCGCCTCAGGAGGCACCACGGTTTCCGGAGGACGCCACTAGCACCGACGCCCCAAGCCTCGTCGAGCACCCAGTGTACTTCGTCAGCATGGTGTTGCGGGATGCGAGGGCACGGTACCCCATGCCTCAGAAACTTCTCCTCGCGCTACTGGTGGCCTCGCGCAAGCTGCGACAGTACTTTTAGGGTCACCCCATCAAGGTTGTATCCGCGTACCCCTTGGAAAGAGTGCTCCGGAGCCCTAACTCAGCCGGAAGGGTCGCCGAGTGGAACATTGAGCTGCAAGCATTTCAGCTCGAATTCAGCATGACCCGAGTCATCAAGGGGGCCGCCTTGGCAGATTTCATGGCAGAGTGGACAGAGGCACCGGGCCTAAAGGCTGATGAGGATCGATCCCTCTCCCCGGGAAATGAGGCGCCGGACGGTTGGGTTATGTACTTCGACGGGGCGTTCTCCAGGCACGGCGCGGGGGCTGGCGCGGTACTTATATCTCCTACCCAAGACAAGCTCTACTACGTCGTGCAACTCTATTTCCAGCACGGAGAAAAGGTCTCCAACAATATAGCAGAATATGAAGGCCTGATAGCGGGCCTGAAGGCCGCGGCCGCCCTCGGAGTAAAGCGCCTTACCATCAAAGGTGATTCGCAACTCCTCGTCAACTTCTCCAACGAAGTATACGAGCCAAGGGATGAGCACATGGAAGCCTACCTTGCGGAGGTCCGCAGGATGGAGAAGCAGTTCTAGGGGCTGGAGTTACAGCACGTGCCCCGCGGCACCAATCAGAAGGCCGACGACATCGCCAAACGAGCGTCCAGGCGACTACCTCAGGAGCCTGGCGTCTTCGAAGAGCGGCTCTTCAAGCCCTCGGTCACGCCATCACTGTCAAGCGCGGGGCAGCCTCGGGAGGAGCTCCCCCAGCCGCCAGCCTCGGGAGCCCCGGTCTGCGGGCCGGCCTCGGGGGCGCGTTTGCTCTTGACAATGGAGCCTCAGGAGGGATGTTGGGTCACAGAGCTCCGGAGCTATCTGACACAAGGGATCTTGCCAGAGAAGGAGGAGGAAGCAGAGCGCGTGGCGCGGCGGGCCACAGCATACTGCATCAAGGATGGGGAACTCTACCGGAAGCGACCAAATGATGTATCCCTACGCTGCATCTCCAGGGAGCAAGGGAAAGAGCTGCTGGCGGACATACACGGTGGAGACTGTGGGCACCACTCGTCATCGCGAACCCTCGTGGGCAAGGCATTCTGAAGCGGTTTCTATTGGCCTACCGCGCTCAATGACGCCGTCGAACTGGTAAAGGCCCGCGAAGCCTGTCAATTCCATGCAAAGCAGATCCATCAGCCGGTGGGAGGTTTGCAGACCATACCCCTCACATGGCCATTCGCAGTCTGGGGGCTTGATATCCTGGGCCCGTTTCCCCGGGCGCCAGGGGCTATCGCTACCTCTACGTCACCATGGACAAATTCACCAAGTGGGCCGAGGTGGAAGCCGTCCGCACCATCCCCGCGGGTTCAGCGGTCAAGTTCATCAAGGGCGTCGTGAGCAGGTTCGGGGTGCCGAACCGCATCATCACCGACAACGGTTCATAGTTCACCAGCAACCTCTTCAAAACATACTGTGCTAACCTTGGAACACAGATATGCTACGCTTCAGTGGCGCACCCCCGAAGAAACGGCCAGGCCGAGCGGGCCAACGCGGAGGTCCTGAGGGGCCTTAAGACCAGAACATTTACGAAGAAGCTGGAAGCTTGCGGCAGAGGCTGGTACGATGAGCTCCAATCTGTGTTGTGGTCCATCCGCACGACCGCAACCAAGCCGACTGGAGAGACCCCTTTCTACTTGGTCTATGGAGCCGAAGCGGTCCTCCCTCACGAGGTCAGATGTCGGTCCGCACGGGTCCTGGCGTTCGACGAAGCGCAGCAGGACGCCATGCGGTCGATGGACCTCGTGCTGGGGGAGGAGCGCCACCGAGAAGCCGCGCTGCGAGCGGCAAGATATCAACAAGCACTGGCGGCGATACCACTGCCGCAACATCCGCCCCAGGACTCTCGAGGTAGGGGACCTCGTTCTCAGGCGGGTTCTCTCCAGGGAGGGACTTCATAAGCTCTCTCCCATGTGGGAGGGCCCGTTCAAGGTTGTTCACGTTTCCAGGCCCGGCTCCGCGCGCTTGGAGACTCAGGAGGGGGTGCCAGTCCAGAATGCATGGAACATCCAGCACCTCCGGAGGTTTTACCCCTGAAAAGGCCCAGAGCCTGTGAAGAAGGGGAATGCCTGTGAAGACCATCTTTTTGGAAAAGGCCCGGAGCCTGTGAAGAAGGCGAATGCCTGTGAAGACCATCTTTTTGGAAAAGGCCCGGAGCCTGTGAAGAAGGCGAACGCCTATGAAGCTATCGCGTTTTGGAAAAGGCCCGGAGCCTGTGTAGAAGGCGAATGCCTGTGAAGCTATCGCATTTTGGGAAAGGCCCGGAGCCTGTGAAGAGGGCCAATGGCCGTGAAGCTTGCTTCCCCGAAGAAAGGCCCGGAGCCTGTGAAGAGGGCCAATGCCCGTGAAGCTTGCTTCCCCGAAGAAAGGCCCGGAGCCTGTGAAGAGGGTCAATGCCCGTGAAGCTTGCTTCCCCGAAGAAAGGCCCGGAGCTTGTGAAGAAGGCCAACGCATGTGAAGCTCGCCGCCCGTGACACTCTCACGTAATAATGAGTTGGGGCTGTACACGCCCCGGAGTCTCAGGAGGGCCGGCATCAGGCCCTGGAGCTCCCTCCCACGCCCAGTGGCAGCACTTATCTCCACGCTGGTGAGAAGACGTCGAAGACTAGACTAGGTGTCGGACGTGGCTTTTTCATTTGCTTTCTGCAGTTGGCTAGTTCATTCTCATTTGAAGTTTTATTGAAACTATCGATGTCTTTTGACTTATGGCTCTTTGGTTTTTCGCCCTCCGACCCCGATTTCTCTTGCGCGAGGTCTCGCGAGGGGACAGCCCTGGCGCCCTCGCGAGTGTTTTGATCCTTTCGGTCAAGACCTCACGACCCGGGTCCACTACAGGAGCATTCCTCCAGTCCGTGCCTCACGGGCACCGCGACACGAATACAGGACCTGGGTCGATCGCCCCATGGCCAAGGCTGGGGATTACCTACGCGCAGGCGTTCGGCAAGAAGGAACAATACCAGAATAACGAAAACATTACGATGATTGACAACGATAACACAAACACGCCCCCACGGGGCCCCCACATAGCTGTCTTTTTGCGCAGGAAAAAGGGAGAGGGAGGAACAAATCAGGCAAAGCTCGCCAGGCGCCGGGCCCGAGCTGCCTCCGGAGCTCAAGCGGCAGCGGCGGCGGCGGGCGGACCCGCTACCACCCTCCAAGCAGGCACGACGGCGTGGAGGCAGACCGCGGCCGCTGCTAGAAGAGTCGCTGCCCGAAGAGGAACCAGTGAAGCTTGAGGAATCCTGGGTGCCGCCGGCCGCGCGCTCGCTGCCCTCTCCATCCTCGCCGGGGCTGGGTCCCCGGCCCGTGGCCGTCGTCTTCAGGGCAGCACCCAGCGCGGCGACCATCTTCCCCAAACACCCTCACGTAGAGGGTGGCGTCGCCGTCGAATTTGAAGTGCAGGGTGCACCGGCGGCTCAGGCCACGCGCGCGGGCAAACTCTGCCAACCGCGGGTCAGGGCCAAGCTCCCGGCCGAGAAGACCTCCAGCGAAGCCCACGAGGCCCGGCTGCAGCAGCCGTCTGCCTGGAGCCAGAAGCCGCCTGGGGCGCCAGTCGGGAGCTCACCTAGGAGGAAGCGAGGGAGCTAAAGCCGGGCGCGGGCCGGCTCCGCTGCCCACACAACAAACTCCGGCAACACCTCCGCAGTGCGAGAGCGCGGCCTCGGGGGTCGCACGGCCGAAACACACCCCCCGGCCGCGGCCGGCCGCGCGTCGCCACGCGAGAAGTCACCTCCGCGGTCACGGGGAACCGCCGTGGAGGCCACGGGGTGCTTGAGGGGGCGTCCGCGACCGCGCTTGGGCGGGGGAGAGGCAGGCTCTGCCTGGCGAGCTTTTCCCTTCTCTGCGGCCGAGAGCCTCCTTGAGGGGGCCATGAGGAAGAAGGAGAAGCAAGAGGGGATGAACTGGAAGGGTACTTAAAGCCAGAGGAGGCCAACCGTCGGCTTCCACGATCGCAGGTAATCATGACTCGTTTCGCATGCAGGGACTTGTCGAATCTGTGCAGTTGTCGAGGCATTGTGGGGAAGTGGAGGCGCCCACGTCCAATCAACCGCCACGCGGCGCCCGAGGCCGCAGGCTGTTAGGGCCCACGACGCTTCGCACTTGCCCTTTCGCCTCTCTTCTCGGCCAAGTCCGGGCGCGCCTTGGGCCCGGGGGCTACTGTCGGCGTTCTAGGAACGAGGGTCCCCACACTTGCCTGCCTGCGGCCTGCAGCGTGGCTCAAAGGGGGCCCAGCACGGCCCATCTTCATCAACACAAGCTCAAGACCCTCGCGAGGGGCCAAGCCTCGCGGGGCGGACGACAAGGAGCTTCCTCAGGCACGGCCTCATCAGGCTGGCTCACGAGGAGGCGGAGAGTTCAAGGCGGGGCACCTCGCAAGGTGCCCATGACGCAAGCCATGACGACCAAGGGCGCCAGCCAGGCGCCAGCCCGCGCAGTGTCCTTCTTTCCTCTTTGGTGCAAGGGGAGCAAGCGCAGGCGAGAGCATCAAGCAAAGGCATTCACTTCGGTGCAACAAGACCAAGACCAGTCCAACGGCAGGATGGAGGTCACCGTGGAGCCCAAGTCGGCGTCACCACCAGAGCCTTTGACAGGCGAGGACCAACTTTAGTCAGGATAAGTGTACTAGATGTTCCCCTTCAAAATGGCCAATTGTTGGCGCTCTTCCCGCTCAATATTTGGGAAGAGGCCCAGGGCCTTCACCTATAAATAGGACTAGCCACCCACAGGGTAGAGGCATCTGGATAGGAATCTGGAGATAAGATAGGCATCTAGAATCAACCCCTCCAAAGGGACAACGCCACCACAAGAACAGACCCTCACGAGGCTGTTCTTCCTTGTATCGTTCATCATCAGCCCAAGAGGCAATCCACCATGCCACACACTGGAGTAGGGTATTACACCACAATGGTGGCCTGAACTAGTATAAACCCTGTGTCTCTTGTGTTGTCCTTCTCGTAGTTTAGATCCTAGCGATTCGATGAGGAATAGGTAGGTAGAAGGCGAAACCTCCACGCGCACCCCAGTGTTCGAACCTCAAGGGTCTGCCGGAACCCCAAATCCGACATGTTCCCTTTCTCCTATCCACACCACTATTGCCAACCATGGATTCCTCGCGCTCCAGCGCTCTTCGGGACTGGTGGACGACGGACCACAAGGAGATGGCAACCATTGCTACCGACCGGCTGGCCGGTAGGCAGCCGAAGGACGACGACGTCCCAATGGAGAACATGTTAGTCGATGATCCGGCGCTAACCCCCTCCTCCGCGCCATCCTCGCTGGTGCATTGCACCATGACCATCGGCGAGGCCTGTGCCCAATATATGGACACGCTGAGTCAGATGCATGAGGAGCAGTTTCAGGAGGCGCAGGCCAACGCCACCTACAACCACCATCTCCTCCAGGAGCACCTGTAGGCGGAGGAGCAGATCACCGCAGAGCGGGTAGAGCAGGAGGCGCTGCTCGACTTGTAACGCTCCGCTCGCAAGGGCCGCCTCGAGCGCTGGCGGTATAGCATGCGGGTGGTGGAGGCTGCGACCGCCTCCAAAGAGGGCGATGAAGCGGGCGAGGCGCTGTTTTGCGAGACCGAGGACAAGGCAGAGGACAATGCCGGCTCCGACGAGTCCCCGCTTCGTTGGCGTCAACGAGGCCCTGCTCCGCTGAGGCCCTGTGGTGCCAACAACGAGGCAGAGGACACCGTCGGCTCCGCCGAGGCCCCGCCCCGCCAACAATGAGGCAGATGACATCGCCGGCTCAGCCGAGGCCCCACCCTGCCAGCAACGTGGGGGAGGATTTCCACCACTCCACCGAGGCACCGCCCGCCGGCAACTAGACAGAGGACATCGCCGGCTCTACTGAGGCCCTGCCCCGCTGCCAACGAGGCCGCGCCACATAGAAAATGAGGAAGAGTAGAACACGGTAGGTCGCCGCTGCTCGGGTCCAAGTAAGGCCATCGTTGCTACCCTCCGGTTGAAGCCAAGCTAGGCGGGTTGACCATTGACGGCCGGTTAGCTTCTTGGCGGCGGCGTGGAGTCGGAGAGCTGTGCTGGAGAATGCTGCTTCTACTTAACTGCTGGTGCAGTTGGCTGACTGACACGTGGGCCCAACAGGCCACATGTCAGTTACGCAACTGCACCTGCAGTTAAGTCACTGAAGCTTCTGTTCGGCTCAGCAGGACACAGGTGGGTAGCTTCGCTTAATTAATTATACCTCCAGCGCACCCCTTTTTAGTTAAAGAATGTATGAAATGTAATGAAATCCGGCATGTTTATATGAAATCTGACCGTGTATGAATGAATTTATTTCGATTAGTTTGAATTCCTGTATCACTGGCATTGGATGAACATGCAAAACAATACGTACTAGCATTATTCCCAGGGTGATCACCTTGTTTGCAGCAGTTTCACATGTACTCCCTCCGGTCCTTTCTAGTCTGCAGACAAGTTTTCTCTGTAGTCAAAGGATCTCTACCTTGACCAATCTTATACAAAAAAGTATGCACTTGCACAGTGTGCGAAGTTAAAAGGAACAGAAGGAGTACAAAGAGTTTGAGCAGCTTTTTAGCGTTTTTGTACATTGCAATCAAACACACAGGGCTGGCAATTCATAGAGAACATTCAAAACAATCGATGATTTTGCATCTCAGTGACTCACATGTCAGAGGCAATATTTAATTCACAACTAAAGAATATAGAAAAAATGTATCGATGCTGCAGACAGCAAAGGGCGTCCCATTTGAAAACATCAAACGCATGTCTTGCTAAAATTAATGAGCAAAATTTGACAAGGTGTTCCCATTCCAAAATATCAAATGCCTACGATTGTGGAATGGGCAGGGTTTTCGATCAGTTCGGACATTGACATGGCACCTCGCGCTAAATATACCAGTCGTTCTTTTTGTGCAGTTCCACCAAAATCAACCAAATTCGCACCTAGCTTGTATGATTTCGCCCTTATATGTTGCAACACCTTGAACTTACCTACACCTCCTTTCTTGTGGTGGAAATGAATGATTCGATGTATTCATGAACATTTTGTGCAGTTCCAAGGGGAAATCAAGATGAGCACCCCTGCTTGCACAAATACAAAAAAGTGATTAGTATAAAGCAAACTGTACTATGAATTGACAGTTTAAACAGGCACCTACATGGTCCATGTAGAGCACACTTTTAGAAAAATGGAACTCACCAGAAAGAATCCTAGAATAACATTGTAGTCGCCATCACAGCAAAAAAATGGAGATTTGTCAGTCCTTCTGAGCTGAAGTTAGTTTGGTCTTGTGGGGAGTAATGTAACCATCCTTCAACTGCTCCTTCTGATGAGAAGATAGACAGGGCTTCTTCATCCTGGCATAATCGGAACTAGTCACTTCACGTACTCCATATTCTTCTTCAGAGGAAGATGATCCTGTTGTGCAAAGACAAGAGGACTACTAAATGCTAGCATCCCTATTTACTCGGAAAAAAGGAAAGGAAATATTTAAAACATCACAGATGAAGCACTTATCAAGAACAATACCACTTTTTCATGATAGTATCTAAATAGTAGCACAACACCAATAGAGATGACAAAGCTCAATCATATGGATGAAATTAGTGGGCGAGTACCAACCTTAGTCAGGAGGCTTATTGTGTAGAGCATACAGATGAAGCACTTCTCCGGAACCATCTGTTGCTATCTACTGTGGTGGCCCTGCTTACTATATACTCCTCGATTAGTTTAATGTTTCCAACATCTTCTTATGCAGTTCCACTAAAATATATGGTATCTTCAAAGAAGATCCTTGTTTACACAAGTGGAGATAATTACTTATTACATTAAGAGTGACATCAAATAAGTGGCAAAACAATTGCTCGTTCCAGCCATAGCAATAAGTTAAGATGCAAAACTATATCATTACTTGTGCATCACAGTTCCAGTGCTTCATTACAGCACCGGGAGTTGATTTTTTGTTTTTCTTCCTCTTGTTCTTCCCCTCATCACTTGGTTCAATAACAGACAAGCTTCGCCTTCAATGTAAGATTTGGCATGTCAATTAGGGAGCACAAGTATAGTACTAAACTTAATTTTCTGATGAAAGTGGAAAAATACAGGCCAACAGTTGTGAAATATCCTTATCTTACCTCAATGGGATATTAAGGTGCACATACAGATTGGAAGTCTTGTCTCCATTTGTGCAGTTCACTAAAATTAAACAACATTATCGTACAAGTAGCACAACATATGAAAGCACACTACAGAATCATGTGAAAGAAGGCTAGTACTGACCTCTCATGATGCGGAATTCAAACAACTCACAAGAAGAAGATCTGAACGAAATTTGCCAACACGGATAGGAAGTAAGATCTCCTTGTGTGCAGTTCCACTAAGATCAAGCAATCAAGCAACATTGTCGGTGTGCCATTTTGGTTGAACTACACAAAACACTCTTAAAACAAAAGTGTTTTGTGCAGTGCAACAAAAGGTCACAATGGCAACAAGGTGAAGTAGATAACCCTGTTCACACAAAGGTGCAAAGGAAACAATTAGTGGTCAATAACGGTGGATGACACAGAAGCCAACAAAAAGAAGCATCTACCTTATCTAAATGGGAAAGAAAGCAAGATAGTAGCATTTCTCAAACGATGGCATTGATTAATATTAACATAGAGATTATACTAATAATAAAATTCGTTAAACATGTAATTTGCTTTTAACTGTGGCATTGCATGAATTTTCCAGCGACATTATTAGAGGGTGTTTGTTTATAGGGACATTTTGGTGTAGGGCCTAAAAAACCTCCGTGTCAGTCCCATCTAAACCAAATAGGAGGGACTTTTAGGGACTAAAAGTGGGCATTTGGGACTAAAGAAAGAAGACCCCGAGGGAGTCTTTTTGGGACTTTTTCCAATAGTTGCCCCTGCCACGCATCGCACCTTGTCTCTATTAGTTCATTAGTAGGGGTAACATGGTCTTTTAGC
Source organism: Triticum dicoccoides (assembly GCF_002162155.2). Classification (NCBI taxonomy): domain Eukaryota; kingdom Viridiplantae; phylum Streptophyta; class Magnoliopsida; order Poales; family Poaceae; genus Triticum; species Triticum dicoccoides. The sequence goes on along the minus strand of NC_041393.1, from coordinate 276,637,656 downwards.
ATGTCATTTAATAACCTCTAGTCCATGTTTAGTCCCTGGAACCAAGCAGGTAGGGACTAGGAAGTTTTTAACCAAACAAGGCCTTAGATTAACAACAACTAATGAGTTGCACGGGACAGTGGACGGACCAGCACCATGTGCATCTACCGATGTACTGTGGTCATGCACAGTCTGTTGCAACAAAGAACAAACAACCAAGGAGCATATTCGTGTTGGTCTCAGTTTTGTTATCTTTAGACACCTTTCCCTATGTGAGCGCAGCAAATCTAGTCCTGCTCAAACTTTACAGCCTTGTCCCCCAAAACAGAAGATCAATGCGTTACAGATGTGCATACTGTGTTTGTCATTGTTTTCACTTTTCGACCAACGTAGGTGCTGATAGCCAGTTTGTACTAGTACTTTTGCCCCTTTCTTTCCTATTTGAACCACGTCCTAGATTTATGCGATACAACTTTCCCCACTACTTTCCCCCATTTCTTTCCTCTTTGAACCACGTCCTAGATTCATGCTATACAACTTTCCCCCTTCATTTCCTCTTTGAACCACGTCCTAGATTCATGCTATATACAACTTTTCCCACTACTTTCCCCCACTCCTTTCCTCTTTGAACCACGTCCTAGATTCATGGTATACATGCAGCTAGAGCAATGCATGTGGAGTAAGTAAATTATACCTTAAGGTTCTTTGGGCGTGGCTCGGTGGGTGATGGGACGGCGGCGAAGAAGAAGGGGTCGGAGGCCCTCCCGCGCAGCCGCTGGGTGAAAGTGAATAGCTACACCGGTAGTGGATTCCCTCCCTCGCTGATGGCGACATCGTTAAGCCTCCTTCCCTTCCCGACGAACGGATCTTGCCAGCTCTTTGAGCAGTAGTGAGGGGAGAGAGAGGCCAACGAAGTCTTGTTTAGAACTGGAGAGGGCGAGAGAGTGTGAACAGAGCAACTACAAGCGCTAAGGCTCCAGCGTGTATATATATACTGGAGAGAGAGTGTGAAGCGTGCAAACCCTAGAAAACAAGTGCGGAGGCTGCAGCTTATATGTGATGAGGTGATTATACGGTCACTACGAGATCGTATAGCTCCGTTTCCATCCATTTTGACCAGTCAAAGAATCCTCCTGCCACAAATTATGCTCAAGTGTAGTTATCGAACCCGAGACCTCAAGTTTGATGAGCGAACAGGCTAACCAACTACACAACCCTCCCGTTATGTTCAATGAGAGGAAAATAACCTTTTATACATTCCTGCATTCGTGTGACAAGCATGCCATGTTTTTTTGTGTGTGTGGGAGTCATTGGGATTTCAATCATAATCATGTCATGTGGCTTTGGTGGTAAGACTATCCACAGTGGTGCAGAAATAATGCAGCCTTAGTCACCTTACCTCTCTCCATGTAGTATGTTGGGTCCCACCAGTCAAAGGGTGAAACAAACAAACTAATAAGAAAAAATAAAAGTGTCAGCGGTGTATATGGTTTTAAATAGCGGATAGCTGGCTGGTAGCGGATTAGGGCCAGCGTAGCGGAATGCGGATAGCGGGTGATATTGCGGGCGCTATGTCCACATAGCGAATTTGTAAAAACACTAGATTATGGTTTATATTTATAGATCATTAACAAAAAGTAATGACATTTAATTTGAGCAATAGCGAACGCTATTGCGCTAGCGCTATTGCGGACGCAATAGCGGATGCTATCTCCGCTATTTGAAACTGTGGTGTATCTTACCTCACACATCTCGCTACTTCTCGGGAACACTGTCCAATTGATCCCTCTATTCGCTCACGTACTATTCTAAGTGAATCCTTATTATAACATGCACACAATTTTGGGCACTTGTATTCGACTTAAGTCACTGTGCCACCGTATCTCGTATACTTACTACTCCCTCCGTCTAGTTGTAATAAGTCACATTAGAAGGTGCAACGGGACCAAGGTGCGTGCGTGTGTGTGTGTGTGTGTGTGTGTGTGTGTGTGTGTGTGTTTAATAGCACGTGTGTGTTAGAGAGATCGACAGATCGACCTAGTCCTACAGAGAGATGGTGTGTAGTGTATGATTTTAGCCGCGAGAGTTGGTGAATCCTCTCGTTTCTGGGTGTGTCCGATAGGGACATGAGGATAGCTGCCACGCCCGCTCTTGACCAGCCTGGCCCACCCAAAGCCCCTCCATCACCCGCACGCGCTTCCCGCCCGAAACGGTCAGCGCTGCTCCAAAGAATCGGTGCCACATTCATGCCCGGGCAGAGCGGACGCGACCTCTCACTAGCGCAAGAGCGATGGTTGCTTTGTCCGTCCAACTTACTGCTGGGTCTATGTGATTTGACGACTCATTGGTCTTTATTACTGAGGTGGTAGGACTGCTGGATGTCCCACGCTTTTGGCGAAAGGAGGTACTACTAGATTACAGTTTTCTCCATTCTTACAGCAGAGGAGTGCAAGAGCAGCGAAAACACGTAGGCTCAATGATTACATGGCCCACCTCACACTATCACCGTGCGACACCTAACTCTTTACATAGTACTCCCTCTATTCCTAAATATTACTAGATGAGTCCCCGCGCGTTGCCGCAGAACAGCCATATATCTCTCTGCGCAAAATTATCAATTTCATAGAACTAAAAAAACTCTATAACCGCATGACAAATGTGGTAGCCAAACTAAATAAACTCCCATCATCATTTAGATCATCCCACGTAAGGAAAAAAGATCAGCCAACTCCTACTGCATAATGGGATTATATTTTTCTTTTTGACATGTTAACGGGACTTAAAAGCTCACTTACATGCATGCTACCGGTGCATGCTTGCATGCAGACATGTTGATGTGATTTAAAACCACTCACATGCATGCCATGGTATTTCTGCATACTTGCATGTGGCTTTGTGCGGAGCCTCTCAATGTCTAGATCAGATGGCTATTATGTACTGATTTAGTTCATCTAACGGGTACATTAATTTTGATGATGTGGCTCAAGGAGAGGATAGAGAATTCCTAGTAGTGGGGGCTAGCTATTACTAGTAGATAAGTCTTTGTAGAGATTCCACTAGGTGAACTACATACGGAACAAAATGAATGAATCTACACTTAAAATGCATCTATATACATTCACATGTGGTTCATGGTGAAATCTCTACAAAGACTTATATTTAGGAATGGAGGAAGTACTAGTATAGTATGTACTGTAATTTATCAGCGAGATAAATTTGTACAATGCTATGAAGCTTCCAGCTTCTGTTACATGTATCTTGCGTCGAAGGTTGCCCGTTGCAACATTTCATCAAAGAAAAAGGAGACTAAAATGCAAATATGTACTCCCTCCGTTCCAAAATAAGTGTCTCAACTTTGTGCAAACTTTAGTACAAAGTTGTACTACTACTAAAGTTGACACTAATTTTGGAACATAGGCATCTAAAGAAAAAAACGATCCATGCAGTCCCTAGCCCTTGAACCGTGAACCCTAACCAGGATTCAATTTGCTGGCAACGTTTGAGCTTCCTAATAAATGACGTTTGCAACCTTTTGACCATCGGATCATTTTGTGCAGTTTCACCAAAATCGAGATGAGCATCCCTATGGCAAAGAAATTGAAGAAGCATGATTAGAATAAGATTACTGGGACTAGTTGATGAGACATAAACTCATCGCAAATATAGTACGTAGAAGCCAGTAGAGGTATGTGCGGGGCAAAGAAGTAGAGAAATATCCACAGGGAGTGATGTGGGTAGCTGGAGCAGTGGTGCAAGCCGGCTGTAAAAGGGAGTTGTACCTGAGGGACATAGCTCAACCTTGAGGAGGGCGGCGGGAGGCGGCAACTGCCCACGTCGCGGCAGTGAGCAAGGGACGAAGGCAACCTCGCCGGCTTTGTGAGAGAGAACGGCGGGGACCCCTGATCGGGACGTGCCGACAGTGGGTTTTCGCCATCAGCGACAGCGACCGCATCTACACTAAGCATCCACCCCTTCCCCCGGCGGACGTGATCCGCCGGGATGTTAGAGATGTGGCCACTGTCATTTTATGCGAGAGAGTGTGAAGAGAGCAACCCCAGCAAGCAACCGTGTACGCTGGCCCGTCCTGACTATGTATATAGTGGAGCGGTTTCCTTTTCTCTCCATATGAACCTATCATATTGCGTACGTGCCACTGAAGAAAAAAAACTTTATTAATAAATGACGCGGCACCTACTACTCGTTCTCCTATAACCTTGGGCTTGGCCACTCCAAAATATTAACCTTGCGATTGGCTCTTCGCCTCTTCGGGAAGTCGAGCAATAATGGTAATGCAGTATATATCGTTCTGGCTATATGAGACCGAATGAATTGCTGCACGTCCACCACGTGGGCAAGGGTCGAGGGGCGAGGGAGAGTGCTACATACGGAGCAAAATGAGTGAATCTACACTCTAAAATACGTTTATATACATCAGTGTTTGGAGTATGTACTAGTAGTTCATATCGAAATCTACTAAAGGACATATATATATTCCAAACAATATGATATAATCTCTATAACCAAGGTTGTAGGGACGAGGAGTAAACGGAGGGAGTATAGTAAATTTTTCTCCTCGTCCTGCGAGCCACCGCGCGCATGGGTGAGGGAGCGGGCGTAAGGCGGAGCAAGCTTCACCTCATCCTGCGAGCCACCGCGCCCGTGGGCGGGGGAGACGGTGTACTAACCAAGCTTCTCCTCTCCGAGTTGACGGGACACATCAAAAGTACTCCAGTGTATAGAGCCTTGCCTCTAAGGTAGGCCCCACATGGTTTGCCTCTTTTTTTAATTTAACATTACGCGTCAAGTCGCAATTTGTTGGTTCACCCGTGGTAGACGATCCTCCCTCCACCAAGCGGACAACCAGTACATGTGCCAAGTTACCACGTGGGCTGCCTTTTTCGTATAGAAATGAGCTCCACCGTGTACCCGCGCGGGTGTGGTTGGGAAAGAGACGGGAGTACGTGCGCTGTGCATGCACCTCTTCTCTTCATGCACGTCCCCCACC